>NC_133658.1:802222702-802528417 GCF_037893015.1 Macrotis lagotis
AAAAATTCCAGAGCAGTTTTGATGGGTATATCAGGAAACTTCATCAATGGCAAAAACAACAAAAGATATCTGTAAAAATAACAAAAGAGATTTGGAACCCAGAAGACATGGGTTCAAATCCTGCTTCTGAAACTAGTAGTTGTGTGCTCAGGAGCACATCATGCTTGCCTCTCAGAATCCTTGACAATTTTCTAAGAGGCTTTGGGGTTTATGGAAACTATTGAATTTGGAGTCAGAAGTCCTAGGTTTAAAGCTTAGCTCTTATCATTTAATTCCTATACAAGATTGGGTCTGTTTTTTTCTTCTTTAAAATGAGCTGTCGGGTTAGATGCCTCTAAGGCTCCTTCCGGGTCCACATCTATAATTCTATTAGCCTAATTTGTCCATCTGTATAGGAGAACGGCATCCTTTGTGGTTTGACTCCTCTACTCTCAGGGTCAGTGAATAGAAATGCTCATGTGCATTATGTATTATAGTCAGCCAGCTATATTTCTATCATAATGATATTTGCTTCTGTTTCCAGATGGAAACTTAATTTTCAAAATATTAAAGCTTCTGGCTTTTATGTCTCTTCAAAAGTTATTCCCTCCAAAAAAAGCTCTTTGGGCCTCATTACTTTCTGAGACGTTCCTGATGTGCTCCTCAGGATGAAATGATTCCAGCTTGCCTCAGCAAGGGCAGGGTTAAAAGTTTTGAATTTAAACTGGAACATTTAGAAAGTATCTCATGGATGGACTCCGAGTTCTGGAGGTGTTTTATGAGCATGTTTAAGGTGAACATTCAATGCTGCTATAAACAATGAAAAATTGGACACCTCCCCCTCCCCCAAGCTAGACTTGGCCAAGCCACACTCACTCAAAATGTTTTTTATTCACATCTTCCCCTTCCTGATTTACTGCATCTTTTCCCCCCAAAGAGCTTCTCCTTTTGGCTGGTAGGACCTTCCTGTGTACTCTTTATTTTCTTTTTCTTTTTTTTTCTAGAAACTTCTGATGTGGCACTTTCTCCAGGAAGTCTACCCTGACTAGGAGAAAAGTCATCAATTTCTTGTTGGTCAAAGGACAAACCAACAGGGACCTTCAATTCAGTTCCTAGGATTCAAACTAATCAAGATATTTATTTAGCACAAGACTCTACAAAGACAAAAAAACTCTACCCTCAAGGAGCTTACAATCAGCAGAAAGACTGGGGGTTGGGCATGACTTTAGACAAGAAGATTGCCTTAGTTGGCCTCAATTTTCTTATCTGTGAAATAGAAATTGCCTCCCAAAGTTATCATGATGATCAAGTGGCATATTTGAGAAGTGCATTGCAAATGTTAAAACTCGATATTAGTGTTATTTTTTCCAGTGCCTTTATTAACATGCACAGATAAATAAACCCAAGGCAATGTGAGGGTAAGAATATCAGTAACATAGAGGAAGTAGCCTCTGAGTTGAAGACAGAGGAAGTCTATTCCTGATATAATGCTGTTCAATTGTGTCTGACAAAGACTCTGTGGTAGCTTGCCACTACCTTCTCCAGCTCATTCAGATGAGGAAACTGAGGCAAATAGGATGAAGTGACTTGGCCAAGGTCACACACAAGATGAGTCTTCCTGGTTCCAAGCCCAGGACTCTATCCACTGCACCACCTAACTGCTGCAACCCTACCTTGAAGTGTGTAAGGTGTGTTGGGCTGAGACCCTGAGTTCAAATCCTGCCTGACACTTATCTGTGATCTTAGGTAAGTCACAACTTCTCTGCCTCAGTTTGCTCAAAATGAGACGACCTCCAAAGATCTAGATCTATACAGTGGTATGCAGGTGGGAGAGGGATTGCTAAATATTGAATGTGGGGAAGCAGCTAAGGCAATCTAGTCTAACTGGAACACAGAATTTCTCAAAAAGACGTGTAAAATGAGGATGATTGGAAAGATAGCTTGGACAGTCTGTGGAAGATCTCAAACTCAAGGACTAGAAAATTATTCAAAGCAAAATGGTTCTGAGCTGTGGTAGGACATCCAACCTGAACAGGTAGGACATGGAAGGGTGCTTAGAGATCATCTAGGGGGCAACTAGGTGGTGCAGTGGATAGAGCACTGGCCCTGAGTTCAAATTCAGCCTCAGATACTTAATAATTACCCAGTTGTGTGACCTTGAGCAAGTCACTTAACTTCATTGCCTTGTAAAAAAAAAGGAAGCAGAGATCATCTAGGCCAAACTGAAATTCAGGGGTCTGGACTCCAAATCCATTGCTCCTTCCCCTACACCATATTGCCTTCTCACGACCTTCCATTCTGTGCTTACTAGCTATGCTACTATAAGCAATGGAAAAATTGGACACATTCCCCTCCCCCAAGCCGGACTTGGCCAAGCCACACTCACCTAAAATGTCTTTAATTCACTTCTTCCCCTTCCTGACTTACTGAATCTTTCCCCCCCAAAGGGCTTCTCCCTTTAGCTGGTAGGACCTTCCTGTGTACTCTTTATTTTCTTTTTTTTTTTCCTAGGGAATGATAATCCTTATACTGTTACTAATTGTCAATTTTGTTATTTTTGTCATTATTATCTAATAGACACACCCAAGGAGGACTGGTCTTTATTAAATACTAACTATGGGACTCTCAGGTCCTAGGACTAACAATAAGGAGAACCAGACAAATTCTGCAATCCACATGATTATTCAACCCTCCCCAGAATAAGAATTATGCACCCGAGATATAAGGAGTCACAGTCTAAGATCTTCATAAAAAAGGACTGACATTATCAAAGATCTTGAGAGGGAGAAACTTCAAAGTAGAGTAAGCATATAAACCAAGCAAGATAAATGAGCCTGATCATTTTTAAACAAGTATTGTATGACAAAAAAACATGAAGGTAAGAGGGCCTTGTGATTCCAATGATAGCATGGAATCCCAGAAGGATGTTCACGAATAGTTCAAGAGAGAATTGAGAATCTATAAGGGCCTGTATGGAAGAAATAATCTTCATGAGAGAAAAATTTGAATTCAATGGGCAAAACTCACCAAAGAAACGAGAGTAAAACCGTTTGAGATTACAAATACACAGAAATGAAGGACATTCTGGAAGAAGAAACAAAAAGCCAAGTTTATAGGATTTAGAGCTGAAGGGGACTGTGGGACTGTTTAGTCCAGATCTTTCATTTCAGAGATGTGGAACCTGGGGCCCAGAGAGGGAAGAAATTTGTCTGATGTCCCATCAGGAGTCCACGGTAGAGGCAGAATTCAAATCCAGGTCCTGGGGTCATGAATTTTAAGTCGAAAGTCTTTAGAGGCCTTTATTTTACAGATTGGGAAACTGAGGGTCAGAAAGGTAAATTGACTTGCCCATGGTCAGACAGTGATGTCAGAGGGTAACTGCAGACCTAGGTCATGCAGACAATAGAGTCCATGTCACCTGCCCTGCCATCTCCAGGGAGGGCAGTTGACGATCATCATCCCAATTTTGCAGAAAAAGATGAGGCTCGGAGAAGTGACTTGTTCATAGTCTCACAAGTAGAAAGTATGGGATCCAGGTATCCCTACTCTAGGCCTAGTATCCTTTCCACAACAACATTGAATGAATGATTTCAGTTTTTGTAAATTCAAAAGATCCTAGTGTTTAGGGCTAGAAGGGATTGTAGAGTTCATCAAAGCCCCCTTTCATTTTAAAATAGGGAAACTGAGGTCCAGAGAAACGGAATTTATTTCTCCCAAGGTGGCAACAGGTATCAGAGGTAGGATTAAAAGACAGGTTTCCTGATTTGAAATTAAAGGCATTTTCCTCCAACCTCAGACCATGACTAGTGCTTTCTAGTCTCTCCAACACAAAAGGGTTATGAGGAAGACTGGGTTCAGCTCCAGCACCAACAGCAGCTAGCATGGAGCATCTCAGAAGCACAGGTCCAAGCTGGTTCTGGGTTGTTTGATTAAGGGCCTGAATTGCCAAGGAAATTCGTTGGAGTTTCCCTACTCCAGTCTCCCTGGAGCCGTGGTGGGGGGTGGGGGGGAGTAGGGCAGAGATAGTCTAGGTGACCTTCTGGTGCTAACATCCAGGAAGGAACAGGTCCACATTAGGCCTGGGGGACCCTCTATCTCACCTGGTCTCCCCTATCATGATTATTTCACCGACAGATGATGAAATTTCAGGGGAGGAAGTGATTTGGAGATAATGGGATGGATGGGTGGGGGAAACAGGTAAATGGGTTAGCAGAATTAACCCAGAAGGCAAGAACCAGAGGGCCTCCAAGCTTACCTTTTCACCCAACCCTACCCCACCCCCTAGCCTAGCAATAAGAATAGCATTCATTGAAAACACTCACATTTTTCTTGTAAGCAATGAACCAGAAAAAGATAAGGGGATCTCAGAGGATTACAAGCTCCATATAAGCCGGAAGAATTCAGAGCCCTAACTGGAAGTTCCCTACCCAACCTTTCCTCCGGTGTACCAAATGTAGAAAGTGTAGACCCCTCAAGTCTTAACTATTAACCAGCTGGCTCGATTCCTCCCCTGCTCCCCATGTCTGCCTTGGACAGGATCCTCCTCACCCCCAAATTTGGGAGGCCCCCAAATCTTGGCAGCTCTGGTACAGTAGTATGACAAGCAAAAATGTTAATTTGATCCTATTTTGGGGGGTGGGGGGAATGGAAAAACACCAATGGTGTTATAACTGTGGACCCATTGTCTTATAGAAGAAGAAAAATGTACTAAGTCAGTGGGTCAATTTGAACATGTGGGCGTTTTCCCCTTCCTTATTATTTCTTTGGGATACAGATTTAGGAGTGGTCTTGCTGGATCATAGGATATGTACAGATTTATTGTCCTTTGGGTGTACTTCCAAATTGCTCTCCAGAAGATTGGATCAGTTCACAACTCTGCCAACATAAAAAAGATTGATATTATCAAAGATCTTGAGAGGAAGAAAACTCAGTTGAGAATAAGCAGATAAACCAAGAAAGATAAATGAGCCGGAACATTTCTAAATATTGCATGACAAAAGAAAATGATGAGGCAGAGGGTCTTGGGATTCCAAAGATAGCATGGAATCCCAGAAGGATGTTCATGAATAGTTCAAGGAAGAACTAAGAATCTATTTGGCCTGTACAGAGGAAATAATCATGAGAGAAAAACATATTAGTGTCCCAGTTATCCCACATCCCCTCCAACACTGATCATTTTTCCATTTTTGTCCTTTTGGCCAATCTGATAGGTGTGAAAAGGTACCTCAGAGGTGTTTTAATTTGCATTTCTCTAATCAATAATGATTTAGAGCAGTTTTTCATATAATTACAGATAGCTTTCATTTCTTTATCTGAAAACTATTCATATCCTTTATCAATTGGGGAATGACTTGTGTTTTTATAAATTTGACTCAATTCTCTATATATTTAGAAATGAATCATTTATCATTAATACTAGCTGTAAAAATTGTTTCCCAACTTTCTGTATTCCTTCTAATCTTGAGTCTATTGGTTTTATATGTGCAAAACCATTTTAATTTAATGTAATCAAAATTATCCATTTTGTATTTTGTAATGTTCTCCATCTCGTATTTGGTCATAAACCCCCTTTCCTTTCCATAGATCTGACAGATAAACTATTACTTGTTCTCCTAACTGGCTTATAATCTCATTCTTTACTGTCTATATACTGAACCCATCACCTTCTTGGTTTAGAGTGTGAGATGTTTTTCTGTCACACTATTTTCAAATTTTCCCTGCAATTTTTGTCAAATAGTGCATTCTTAAGCCAGAAGCTGGAATCTTTGGATTGATCAGTCCATTACTATGGACATTTACTACTTTTTTTTTGTATTTAATCTATTCCACTGATCCACCACTCTTTTTCTTACCTAATTTCAAATAGTTTTGATGACTGTCACTTTGTAATTTAATTTTAGATCTGATGTGGCTGGTCATCTTCCCTTACGTTTTTCATTAATTTCCTTGATATTCTTGACTGTTTGATCCTCCCTCCAGATGAATTGTTAATATTTTTTTAACTCTATAAAAGAATTTTTTGGTAAGTTTGGGGGGTGGCTGGGTGGTGCAGTGGATAGATCACCAGTTGTAGAGTCAGGAGAACCAGAGTTCAAACTTGACCTTGGACACAATAACAACACACTTAACTGTGTGACCTTGGGCAAGTCACTTAACTCCATTGCCTTGTAAGGGAAAAAAAGGTTAAGTGTGATTGGTATGGCACTGAATAAGTAATTTAATTTTGGTAGAATTGCCATTTTTATTAATTAGCTTGGCCTACTTATGAACAATTGAAATTTTTCTAATTACTTAGATCTGATTTTATTTATGTGAAGTGTTTTGTAATTGTTTTCATATAGTTTCTGGTTTTGTCTTGGCAGGTAGACTTCCAAGCATGTTATATGGTCTATGGAATTTATTTTTCTATCTCTTACTGCTATGCTTTGTTGGTGATATATAGAAATGCTGATGATTTATGTAGATTTGTTTTATATTTTACTGCTTTGCTAAAGTTGCTGTTTCAAGTAGTTTTTGAGATGATTTTCTAGGGTTCTCTAAGTATACCATCATACATCTGAAAAGAGTGAGAATTTTGTTCCCTCATTGCCTATTCTAATTCCTTCAATTTCTTTTTTTTTCTTATTGCCAATGATAACATTTCTATTAAATAATAGTGGTGATAATGGGCATCCTTGTCAAATGTTTCTAGCTTATCCCCATTACCTATAATGCTTGCTGATGATTTTTGATAGATACTAATCATTTTTTTTTTTAGTTTTTTTTTGCAAGGCAATGGGGTTAAGTAGCTTTCCCAAGGCCACACAGCTAGGTAATTAAGTGTCTGAGGCCACATTTGAACTCAGGTACTCCTGACTCCAGGGCCAGTACTCTATCCACTGCGCCACCTAGCTACTCCTACTTATCGTGTTTTTTTTAAAAAACTCCATTTATTCCTATTTCCCTAGAGTTTTTAATAAGAACAGGTGCTTTATTTTGTCAAAAGCTTTTTCAGCATATATGGAGATAATCATATGAGCTGTTAGCTTTGTTACTGATATATATGGTCAATTATGCTGATTGTTTCTCTCATATTGAACCAATCCTTCACTCTTGGTAAAAATCCTGCTTAATTGTAGTGTATTATCCTAGTGATACTTAGATGTAATCTGTTTGCTAATTTTTTATTTTAAAATTTCACATTGGGGCAGCTAGGTGGATAGAGCATTGGCCCAGGAATCAAGAGAACTTCAGTTCAAATATGACCTCAGACACTTAAAAATTACCTAGCTATGTGTCCTTAGGCAAGTCACTTAAATAAACAAAATTTAAAAAAAAATTCACATCAATTAGGGAAATTGGTGTATAATTTTCTTACTCTATTTTGATTCTTCCTGATTTAGGTATCAGCATCATATTGGTGTCATGGAAGAAATTTAGTAGAATTCCACTTATGTTTTTCAAATAGTTTATATAGAATTGGAATTAACATGTTCTTTAAATGTTTGGTAGCCTTGACTTAAAAATTCATCTGGCCCTGGAGATTTTTTTCTTGGGGGGTATTCAATTTCTTTTTCTGAATGGGGTTATTTAAGTATTTTATTTCCTCATCTGTTAATCTGGGTAATTTATATTTTTGTAACTATTTATCCATTTCACTTAGTTTGTCAGATATGTTGGCATCAGTTTTTGTTCACAAAACAACTTTGAATTATTACTTTAATTTCTTTCTCATTGTTGGGGAATTCACTCTTTATATTTTTAATTCTGATAATTTGATTTTCATCCTTTTATTTAAAAATCAAATTAAAAACCAAAAGTTTATCTATTTTATTGATTTTTTCATAAAAACCAATTTTAAGTTTTATTTTTTACTTCAATAATTTTCTTTCTTTCAATTTTATTAATCTCTCCTTGGATTTTCAGAATTTCTAATTTGGTATTTAGAATTTTTAATTTGTTCTTTTTCTAGCTTTTTTAGTTGCATGACCAATTCATTGATCTCCTCTTCCCCTATTTTATTCATGTAAGCATTTCAAGATAAAAAAAAAATTATCCTAATAACTGCTTTGACTGATTGCCACAAGTTTTTGTATATTGTCTCACTATTGTCATTTTTTTGGATAAAATTATTAATTATATGATTTGTTGTTTGATTCACATATTCTTTAAAATTAAGATATTTAGTTTCCAATTAATTTTTAATCTATCATCCATAATCCTTTATTACACACAATTTTTATTACAATCTGAAAAGGATACATTTAATATTTCTGCCTTTCTGCATTTGATTTTGAGGTTTTCATGCCCTAATACATAGTCAGTTTTTCTATGGGTGCCATGTACCTTTGAAAAAAAGGGGTGTATTCCTTTCTGTTTCCATTCAATTTTCTCCAGAGGTCTATCATACCTAACTTTTCTAAAATTCTTTTCACTTCCCCAACTTTCTTTTTTATTTTATGGCTAGATTTATTTAATTTTGAGAGAGGAAGGTTGCAGTCCCTTGCCAGTATCGTTTCGCTGTCTTTGTCTTCCTGTAACTCATTTAGCTTCTCTAAGAGTGTGGATGCTATACCACGTGATGCATATGTTTAGTATTGATATTACTTCATTGCTTACAGGATAGTTAGATGAAAATGAAGCAATTCTGACTTAAACAAGTTTATAGTTTAAGGGCAAAGGGAGATAATAAGGGTGGGTGTTGTAGTAAGGATATGGTATAGTAGTTAGAGCATTGCATTTGGAGTCGGAAGACAGATTCAAATCCTGCCCTGCTTGCTACTTATTAAGAGTTCTGTGTGAAATTTAAGTGAGACAGAAGTTGCTTTTACCTGGGGATATTAGTGAAAACTTGACAGAAGAGATTCATCATATTCAAGGTTGGTAAAAGGGGTTTTAACAGATATCAATAAGAGGAAGGCAGTTCATTTCAGGCACAGGCAGTGGCAAAAGAAAAGGAAGGGAGAGCTAACAGAGCCCAATGAGGAGAGCCAGGGATGGTGAACCACCCACCCACAGAAGTAGAAGGTGTGGTATTTGAAAGGAAGGAGCATTAGGTAGATTTTAGTCTGGAAATAGTTCACAGAGGGTTTTGACTGTCAGATTCAGGAGTTTTTTCTTTTAGGGAAAGAAGAGTCAGTGAAGAGAGTTTGGGTCTGGAAGGACCTGAGTTCAAATGTGGTCTTTATGTCCTTGGGCAAGTCACTTAACCGCTGGTTGTCTGGGTTTTCTCAATTGAAAAATTAGTATATATTTGTTGTTGTTCAGTTTCATTTGTGTCCCACTCTTTGTGACCCTATATTTGGAGATTTCTTGGCAGAGATATTAGAGTGGTTGGCCATTTCCTTTTCCAGCTCATTTTAAAGAGGAGGGAACTGAAGCAAACAGAGTGAAGTGACTTGCCCAGGGTCACACAGCTAGTAACAGTCTGAGGCTGAATTTGAACTCAGGAAGCGGAGTTTTCCTGACACAAAGTCCGTCGCTCCATCCACTGTGCCACCTAGCTGCCCAATATGCTTATTTCCATATCTATCTTGTAGGATTGTTGTGGGAATCAAAAAAGATATTTGTAGAGCACTTAGCACAGCTCTTGGAACAGAGTAGGCCTAATATAAATGCTTATTCCCTCCACCTCTTTCTTCCCACATAAATAGTAAGCACACAATAGATCACCTGCTCAATAGCCAGTTACCTCAGATGGAAATAAAGTGCATAAAATGTAATGTGCACTCCTGGGAGCATCGCTCATTGCAATAGCATTGTTGTGACCTGTGAACCTCTCAGTGAGGACCCAAAGTTGATGAGTTCAATAAGAAATATAATTTCAGTAACATTTGACTGAACACAAGACATTCTGACACCACTCACTCTAATCCCAGGACAGTTGGTTCTCTAACCATGCCTTTCCCTTGATAACATTCATGGCTGCGGTGGGAGGGGGCAGCTAGGTGGTGCAGTGGATACAGCACTGGCTTTGGAGTCAGGAGGGTCTGAGTTCAAATTTAACCTCAGACACGTACTAGCTGTGTGACCTCGGGCAAGTCAGTTAACCCTGACTGCCTAGCATCCAGGACCCTCTCCAGTCGTTCATCTGACCACTGGACCCAGATGCCTCTGGAGGAGAACATGAGGCTGGTGACTCAGTACAGCTCCCCCTTCCCCCAAAATGAATTTCCCTGTTTATCATGGCATCACCTGTTGTGGTCTGCTTTGGTGATGAAGGACAAACATCATTAGGAATTATGTAGTGTCTTTCCTTCTTCCTTTTATTGAGATCTATTTTTGCATTTGCTTTGTCTGAGATAATGATTGCTACCCCTGCTTTTTTCACCTCAGTTGAAGCAAAATATATTCTGCTTCAGCCTTTTACCTTTACTCATGTGTATCTGTTTCAAATGTGTTTCTTGTACACAGCATACTGTAGGATTCTGGTTTTTAATCCACTGTACCATATGCTTCCATTTTATGGGAAAGTTCACCCCATTCATATTCACAGTTATAATTACTAATTCTTCATATTAACCTTCCATCCTATCTTCTCTCTAGTTGTACTTATCTTTCTTTTTTCACCCTCTCCCTCCTCACCCTTTCCCTCACAGTGCTTCTTTTTGTTTTTGTTGGCTTTTGCAAGGCAGTAGGGTTAAGTGATTTGCCCAAGGTCACACAGCTAGGTAATTAATTATTAAGTGTCTGAGGCTGGCTTTGAATTCAGGTCCTCTTGACTTCAGGACTGGTGCTCTATTCACTGTAGCACCTGGCTGCCCTTCCTCACAGGCTTTTGTTCACCTCAATCTGCCTTCCCTTTTATCAACCTTCCTCCCTTTTCTTTCCCCTTTTATTTTTTCCCTTCCTTCTCTGCTCTCCCTTTTCCCCTCCTAATTCCCTATGGGGTAAAATAAATTTCTAATCCCAAATGAGTGTATATATCATTTCCTCTTTGAGTCAAATCAAATGAAACTAAGATTCAAGCAATTCTCAACCCCTTACCCTCTTTTCCTCTACTGTAACAGATCCTCTGAACCTCTTCTTGTGATGTAATTTACTCCATTTTGCCTTTCCCTTCCACCTGTCCTAGTGCAATTTTTTGACTGTCTTCATTTTTTAAAATCATCCCATCAAAATCAACTTATATCAGGGTGGCTAGGTGGCACAGTGGATAGATCACCAGCCCCGGAATCAGGAGTACCTGAGTTCAAATCCAGCCTCAGACACTTAACAATTACCTAGCTGTGTGGCCTTGGGCAAGCCACTTAACCTAACCCCACTGCCTTGCAAAAACCTAAAAAAAAAAATCAACTTATATCCTTACCTTCTGCCTAAGTAAAATGAGTTCTTTGTCAAAAACTATTAGCTATGTCAAAAACTATTAGCTATGTCAAAAAAAAAAAAGAAAGAAAAGAAAGGAAAGGAAATGTCTCCAATTTGTCCTCTAAGTCCATTAGCTCTCTATCTGGAAATGAACAACACATTTCATCACTGGAACTGTGAGTGGTCATGGTGTAGATCAAAGTTCACAAGTCTTTCAGTTATTTATAATATTATAACTATTGTATAAAACAATCTGATTCTGTTAATTTCACTTTACCTCAGTCCATATGGGATTTTCTGAAACCATCTTCTTCATCATTCAGCACAGCACAATCGTATTTCATTATCTTTATATACCATAACTTATTCAGTCATTCCACAGTAGCCCCTCAGTTTCCAGTTTTTTGACACTGCAAAAATTGCTGCTGTAAACGTTTTATGTACATATGAGTCATTTTCCTCTAATATTTCTAGATCAAAGAGTATGCATAATATAATAACTTTTGGGGCATAGTTTCAAAATGTTTTCCAGAATGACTGGATCAATTGACAGTTTCACTAATGTTGCATTAAAGTACCTGTTTTCCCAAAACCCCTGTAGAATTTGTCATTTTTCTTTGTTTTCTAAAGTTTTTCCAATCTGATTGGTACAAGGTGATTCCTCAGAGTTACTTCAAATTTTCATTTCTCTAATTATGAATTTAGATAATTTTTTCATATGGTAATTGATAGGTTGGATTTATTTCCTGAAAACTGAACTCCTTTGACCATATACCAACTGGGATTTGGCTGTTATTATTATAAATTTGACATAATTTCCTAAATAACTTAGAAATTAAATCTTCTTCAGAGAAACTATCAGAGAAATTTTCTATTACCTGTCTTCTAATTTTATCTGCACTGGTTTTGTTTATGCAAACATCTTTTTTTATGGAATTGAAATGATCCATTTTACCTCCTATGAATCTCTATCTCATTTGGTCATCCATGGATCTGACAGGTAATTTCTTTCTTTCTTTTTTAAATTTGTTTATGATATCACCTTTTTGTCTAAATCAAATGCCCATATTTAACTTACTTTGATACATAGTGGGAGATGTTGATGTATACTTAGTTTCTGCCAAATTATTTTCTTGCTTTTCCGGAAGTTTTTATTGACTAGTGAGTTCTTGCCCTAATTGTTGAGATATTTGGATTTATTGTAGAATAGGTAACTGTACTATTTGACTTCCTTATATTGTATAAGTAATCTGTTCCAATGAGTAACTTGTTTCTGTCAATAAACATCATTTTTGTCACATATATGTACTCATATAAGTCCTGGAGATACAAAAGAAAAAAAAGATAGTTCCCTACTCTCTAATGGGGGAAGATAACACACCCAAGGAAGCTGAAAAGTGAGGAAGGAGAAATATGAAATTCAAAGAGTACACAAGCTAAGAAATGAAGAGATAGTTGGGTTTGGAAGGTTCTGGAGGGAGTTTTCTTATTCTTCCTCCTATCAGAGATGCTCCAAGGCTGATGTTACTGATAAAATGTGAAAACCCAGGCCTGATAAGATTTTATAGGATTAAATTATTCCTGGGGCATTTTGAAGAATTCCAAAGAAGTATAGTCAGTAGGGAAATGAAGAAATTTTAAAAATTATTATACTGACTCATGATTCTTATTCATTAATAGTTCTCCAGTTATATAGATCTATCTTTTAGATGTTTTAGATGATTTAGATGTTTAGATGTTTTAGATAATTATATTTTGATAGTTCTTGCATATGTTTGATAGGTAGACTCCCAATTTTCTCTATGTCTTCCTCCTGGATTTTGTCAGTAACATACAGAAAAATTGATAATTTATGTGGCTTTATTTTATAGCCTGCAACTTTGCTCAATATGTTAATTGTTGTACTATTTTTTAAAAATTAACTGTAAGATCCTCTGAATAAACCATCATATTGCTCACAAAAAGTGATAATTTCTTTCCTCTTTGCCTGTGCTTATTTCTTCAATTTATCTTTCTTGTGTTATTGCTACAGCTAATATTTCTAATACAATGGAGTTTTTTTGTTGTTTTTTTGCAAGGCGATGAGGTTAAGTGACTTGCACTAGGTCAAACAGCTAGGTAATTATTAAGTATCTGAGCTCACATCCTCCTGACTCCAAGGCTGGTGCTCTATCCACTGCGCCACCTAGCTGCCCCTACAATGTTAATGATAATGGTTATAATGGAAATTCTTCCTTTAGCACTGATCATATCAGAAAAATTTGTTTATCCCCAATAGAGATAATGCTGACTCTTGGTTTTATACAGATACTAATCATTTTATGGAAAGTTCTGTTTACTATCCTTTCTACTTCTTTAAAAAACAGGAATGGTTATTGCATTTTGTCAAGTTTTTTACACATTTTGTTTACTAATATGATCAAATATTGAACCAGCCCTACATTCCTGGAGTAATTTCAGCCTGGTTATTGTATATGATCTTTGTGATATATTGCTGAAATCTCCTTACGAAGATTTTTATTTAAAAATTTTGCAATATTCTTTTGGTGGGTGCAGCTAGGTGTGGCAGTAGATAGAGCACTGGCTCTGGAGTCAGGAGGACTTGAGTTCAAATTCAGTCTCAGACATTTAATAATTACCTAGCTGTGTGACCTTGGGTAAGTTCTTTAACCACATTGCCTTGCAAAAAAAAGAATATTCATTTATTTCTATTACAGCTTGATTACTCTGTTTTCATTCTTTTTGCTTTAAGGAACATATTTGTGTCAAAAAAGAAATTTGTTGGGACCTCTTCATCTACTTTCTCAGACAGTTTATATAGCATTATAATTTATTTTTCTTTAAATGTTTGATAATTTCCTTGTAAACTCATCTGGTCATGACATTTTTTTTTTGAAATTTTATTTATTTAAGGCAATGGAGTTAAGGGACTTACCCAAGGTTACATAGTTAGACAATTATTAAATGTCTGAGGTAGAATTTGAACTCAGACTGCAGGACCAGTACTCTAGTCAGCTGCCCCTCACTTTTCTTTTTCTAAGATAAAGTTACTTAAGTGCACTATCTCTTGTTCTGTTAATCTAGGCAATTTATATTTTTGTAAAAAATATTTTCTAAAATATTTTTTGTAAATTTTATAACTATCCATATCAGTTTTATTGAAATATACTTGGTCCAAATGGATCATAATAATTGTTTTTATTTTTTCCCCATTCATTTTGGAATTTATCTTTTTTCATTTTTTTATGCTGATAATTTGGTTTTAGCTTTTCTTCTTTGAAAAAAATCAAATCAGCTAATGTAATTTTTATAGCATTTGCCCCAAGTTTTACTTATTAATCCAATGTTTTTTGTTTCAAATTGTTAATATTTGTTTGATTTTTGGAATTTCTATTTTGTTATTTAACTGGGTTTTATTTATTGGTTTATTGGTTTTCTAGGGGTTTTTTAATTTGCATGCCCAATTCAATAATCTACTCTTTCTTTTATGGAGAAAGCAATTGGAGATGTAATTCCCACCCCTATTCCCAAGAACTAATTTATTGTATCCCACAAATTTAGATATATTGCCTCATTGTTGTCATTACCTTTAATGAAATTATTGTTTTTATGTTTTTTCCTTTGACCCATCCATTCTATAGGATTATGTAATTTAGTTTAATCTTTACTTAAAGACTGTGAACTGAAAGTAATTCCCTTTGCATTATAGTTGGTAAAAGATTTAGTTTTTCTGATGCCCAAATGGCATAAATTTTTGAGAATGTCAATTTTTTTGTGCAAGTGACATGTAAAACATGGGTATGCTTCTTTCTATCCTTATTCAATAATAACCAGAGGTCTATCATATTTAACTTTTCTAAAATACTATTTATATGGATATGAAGTAAATATTAGGGTTAAAAGACTTGCCCATGGGGTGGCTAGGTGGCACAGTGGATAGAGCACTGGTCCTGGAGTCAGGAGGACCTGAGTTCAAATCTAGTCTCAGACACTTAATAATTACCTGGATGTGTGACCTTAGGCAAGTCACTTAACTCCATTGCCTGGCAAAACCAAAAAAAACCCCAACAAAACAAAAAAAGAATTTACATACTATGACATTTGAAGCATATATGTTTAGAAGTAATTTTAATTCATTGTCTATTGTACTTTTTAGCAAAATTTTCTGTTTATCTCTATTTTTGCTGTTGCTTTGTCTGAGATCATGATTGTTATCCTTGCTTTTTCTACTTTGAGACAATAGATTCTACTCCAATCCTTTATTTAAACTCTCCATCTTTCTGTTTAAAGTATGTTGTTTGTAAACAACATATTGTTGAGTTCTGATTTCTAATCTATATTGCTATCTTCTGTTTTATGAATGAGTTCAATTCATTCATATTTACCACTGTTTATTAATTACGTATTTCCCTTCATCTCAGTCTCTTTTCTTTTTTCCTCCCACCCCCTTCTGTAAGAGTTAGTTTTGCTTCTGACTAATCCCTCCCTTAATCTATCATCTCTCTTTTTCCCCTTTTCTCCCTTAACGCTTTTTCTATCTTATTCCAGGTTGTCTAACATGTATTTCTGAAACAAATTCTGCATGAAGTATATTTTTCCCTCCTTTGGCCAGTTCAAATGAGAATAAATTAGTGTCACCTGCTCCTTCCACTCTTCCCCCTCCTTGCTATATAGAATCCTCCTAGGAAATTTCATTTATGTGAAATTGTTTTGCCCATTCTTCCTCTTTCTCCCCACCATCAGTTTGTTCCTGTTCTCTAACTTTTCCACAACAGAGTCATTCTCAGGTCCTCAGTATAATTAGACCCTTTCTACGCCCGCCCCCCCCATAGTAGAGTTCTAAGGAGTCACATGTTTTTATCTTTCCATATAAGAATGTAGTTTTATCTTTACTTAGTCTGCTCATGTTTACATTTTTTAATACATCTCTTGACTATTATATTTGTATGTTAATTTTCCCATTCAGCTCTGGTCTTTTCATCAGAAATGCCTAGAAGTTCCTCTATATTGTTAATAGTCCATCTGTCCTAGTCTCATAGGAATATATTCAGTTCTTCTAAGTTATTATTGTCTGTAGGCCTAGTTCTTTTGCCTTTTGAAATATCATATTCCAAACTCTTACTTTATTGTTGTGGCTGCTAAATCTTGTGAGATCCTGCCTGTGGACTCCTTGGTACTTGAATTCTTTCTTTATGGCTACTTGGAGCATTTTTTCCTTGACCTGGGAGCTCTGATTTTGGTGATAATATCTTCAATTTGAAGTTTCTTTTAGGAAGAGGCCAGTGGATTTTTTTTTTCAATTCCCATGTTTTCCTCTGGTTTTAACTATCTGGACTTTCTTTTTAATTCATGGTTTTCAGGCATTCTAATGATTTTTAAATTATTTCTCCAAAATGTTTTCCAAGTCAGTTGTTTTTCCTATGAGACATTTCATATTTTCTTTTCTTTTTTCACACTGTTTTAACTTTGTTTTCTTATTTCTTGATGTCTCAAGGAATCAGTTTCTATTTGGTCAATTCTAATTTTCAAGGAGCTACTTTCTTTATCAACATTTTATTTAAGATAAAGTTTTTGCAAACCATTAATCCTCTTTTCATATCTTTCTTCCCTCTCATTTCCTTTACTACCACCTCCATTTTCCCCCTTACAAATGCTCTCATCTGATCTGAAATATTTTTACCTCCTATTTAAACTCTAGCTTAAAATATTCTATTAGTTTTTATTTCATTTGTGTCTAAGATATATTTTTCTTTTAGGCTTTGATTCAGATGTTTTGAGTCATCCTCTTCTTTGGGGTTTGTGTCTTCAACTTCCTTGTCTCATAATAGCTCTTTATGTTGGAGTTTTTGTTTGCTTTTTCCCCTGACCTTATTTTGGATTTTGTGTTAGTACCAAGTTTTGCTGACTTTGGGGAGAGAAGAGTGTGCATTCTGGCCTGAGCTTCTGTCATCTTATAACCTTCTGCTGCTTTTCCAAGAGTCTGGAGGATTATAAGTTTTCAGTCAAAATCCAAACAAAAGCAATTCTAGACTGCACCATAAATCTGAGATGAACCATGGATTCATGAGGCAGCAGAGGAGAATAGAGAGCCCTCTTTTATAATTTAAAAGGGTTAAATCATTTAATAAACAAACATTTATCATCTCTATATCAAGCACTGCGTAAGACAGAGATACAAAGCTTCTCTTCTAGTTTTAGATCTCAGAAATCATCTAATCAATCAATAAATATTTAGAAAATGTCTACTATATGTCCTGGTAAATGCTAGATGCTGGGAATGCAAAGAGAAAAATTGAAAGGTTCCTGCCCTCAAGGAGTTTATATTTACAGGGACAGCAAATATATAAAAATTAGAGGGTGTTTTTTTAGTAGGTGAGGTTCTAGCAGCACAGAGGATCAAGAAAGAAGACTTGAGGTAGGAGATATTACTTGAGCTGAACTTTTATAGAAATGAGGGATGAGGTAATAAGTCTCTCTCCCTTCCCCTTCCTCCCTCCCTTCTTCCTTCCTTCCTTCCTCTTCACTCCTTCCTCTCCTTCCTTCCTTCTTCCAGCAGATGTGAGGAGGGACAGCATTCTAGGGGTCAGTCTGGAATGTATTGTTGTGGACCTGACCAGCAATAAAAGGACCTTGTTCTTTTCTATCTTGGAGATGAGGGAGAAGAATCAGTTGAAGGGAAGGGCATGTGTCCAAAATGTGTCAAAGCACCTTTTGAGACTTCTAAAGATAAAAGCCGCAGCCTATCCATTCCTATTGATTTCTATGTGATCTGTGATAACTTCAAAGGAAACTAGAAAGCATTCCTAGGGATTATGAAGCTCTGGAGAAGAAACTGAAAGTCTCATGGGTGTAGGAGGTGTCTTCATCACTCCTGCAGATTATAGAGGATTCAAAAGAGAAAGAGAAATTGGCAAGTCAACAGCTGGCCAAGAAGATAGTGCTTGGACAGCTGGCTAATTCTATCTAATTTTACACCTCTCCTCTATGCCCCCCATCTACTCCCACCCTTGCCCAGTTCCTTCCCTATGAGATTACTATTCCTTTATATTGTATATATCTAGAATGTATTAGTTTTTAAATGTTTTCTCTAATAGAATGGACAAGGATTTTTAAAAATTTAAATTTTCCACCCTTTCTTTGTATTCCTAACCCTTAGCACAATATCTAGAACCTAGAAAGAACTTAATAGATACTTGTTTTCTGATTGGCTGACCATGGGGATTTTAGGATAGACAACAATTAATAAGGATTAATGAAAGAAACAGTTTCCTAGATTCCTATAAATCTGATCTAGGTTTTAAAGGGTCAGAGAAGGAGAAAACTGCCTGCAAGGAATAGGAATAATTATAGCAACAATAATAATAGCACTTATAGTATTTTTATAGCTCTCTGGGGTTTCCAAAATGCTTCACAAATCTCAATTTTCTCCTTACAAAACCCTGGTTAGTAGGTGCTATCATTATTCCCATTCTATAGATGAGAAAATTGATGTGCTCAGGATCATGCAGCTAATAAGTGTCTAAATCTGGATTTGAACTTAGGTCTTCCTAACTCCAGGCCCAGGGTTTGATCACTAAGCACCTAGCTGCCTTGGAGATATAAATGATAGCTAACATTTATATAATATTTTAAGATTTACAAAATGCTTTACATATATTATCTTCTTCCATCCTTAACCACAATTCTGTGAAATAGGTGAAAAGAATGGCAGAAAAGAGGACTGATAACTATTAACTGGAGATATTCTCTAAGAAAATAACCAGCTATAAGCCATATAGTTTTGGCTGTCTTTACACAAATACCAGAAATATGAGTAATAAATAGGGTGAACTGGAGATTTCCAAGGAAGCAAATTTCGTCTCATAGGCATGACTCAGAATTGTTTGGATGAGACATGTGCCTAGAATGGGACTCTGGAAGAATACAGCTTATTTAAAAGGAAAAAAAAAACAGACAGGTAAAAGGAGGGAAAAGGGAGGATGTTGGGATGAAGTTGGGATGGGATGGGGGTAGGTGGGCTTCAGGGTTAATAAAGTACTAGTATGTGCCAAGAAGATGTGTTCTTGCAAGAAAAACCCAGAATCAAATGGAGGGAAACAATGAGTACATTTTAATAAGGGTCTACAGACAGAGAAGTAAAAGTGATATGATTATGGGATCATGGCACAAATTGCTAGAACATAGAAAATAAGTAAACGTGGAGTCTAGTAAACTTAGAATCATAGAATTAGGACTTGAAGGAGTCCTTGGATGGGTAGGGGGATCAATAATCTAATCCCTTTGTTTTAATTCATTTATCCATCTGTCTTTGTCCATTTATTAATTTGTTTAATCTATTGATTAATTGATTGATTGACTCAGACTGCTTCTCTTTGTGTTGGCCAAGTTGGAAGAATAGTAGGCCTGATTCTAGTACTAAATGACATAGATGCTCCATTTCCATTCTGAGTCAGTGTGTTCCTCCTTAGGTAGTCTGGTAGACTCCAGCTCTGAGTCCACCATATTGATTCTAGGCTTGGTTTGGACACTTGATGCATTGTAGTTCAGAACATCCAAACTCAAATATCCAGCCTCAGACCCTTTGGTTGTAAGACTTTTAGATATATACCAATATTCCAAATCCTTTTCATTTTGCATATGAGAAAATTGAGACATTGAGTAGTTAAGTAATGTGACAAATGCAAAGTTAGGAGCAGAGGTAAGATGTGAACTTATTTACACTATTTGATATTTCTTCACCTCAGAGCTAGGATGGAAGTTTGAAATTTTAGAGATGGGTAATTAGTGACTGGGTAATCTGTTGGTTCTCTCTGATTCAATCAGGGTAGATAATATATATTTTCAACTTGCCTTAATATTAATTTTATTCTTTGAAAAAAGAATGTGAGTATGGGAACTGTTATTCTAGGCCAGGGCTGTCCAAAATGCAGCCCAATGCGGTTGCAAGGCAATTTTATATTCGATCTTTTTTTTTTTTTAGGGTTTTCTCTTGCAAGGCAAACGGGGTTAAGTGGCTTGCCCAAGGTCACACAGCTAGGTAATTATTATTAAGTGTCTGAGGCTGGATTTGAACTCAGGTATTCCTGACTCCAGAGCTGCTGCTCTCTATCCACTGTGCAACCTAGTCACCCCTGCAGGGCAATTTTATGCAGCCTATGAGTTTACTAGTAAATGAAGCTGAACTCTCACTAAAATGGCAAATCAAAAATATCGTCTATTGTTTCAATAAAAACTTTACAAAGTAAGGTTGGACAGCCCTGTTCTAGGCCATGAGTCTGACCAAAAATGGAGGAAGTAGTTGCTGAGTTTGATAGGATGGAACCCTTTGAGGCTAAATGGCTATTCTTTGTTAGAATTAGTGACAGGAAAGAAAACAGAATAGTCTCATGTAAATTCTAACTTCACAAGGAAAAGTGGGTTCAAAGACTTGTGAAAAAGTAAAGCAATAAATTTATCAAATCTTCCATGAAGCCTTCCATTATTCTTCCTCATCCTAATGTGAATTCCCTGGGAGGAGTCAGTTTTCTGCTTTGTCTTTCTTTTGACTCCTCAGGGCTTAGCACAGGACCTGCATTAAGTAAGCCTTTAATATATGCATATTGAAGGACTGATAATGACATAGATTTTTGTTTGCTTTTTTTCTGATGTATTTATTAGGTATTAATGTGTCTTGGTTTCTTCATAGACTATTAGATGATGAGCTCCATAAAGGCAGAATTCATATTTTTCCCCTGAATTTCTGAATTCTGCATGCCCCCACTGCTGAATCTTTGCACACTATAAATAACGGTTGAATGAGTGATGGGATGCATGAAGCTGTGATTTCTAGGATGCAGGACTAGCAAATGATAAAGCAGGGTGGGAATAAACCACTAAATGAGAGGTTCTGCCACTTAGTTGTTCTGTGTCTTAGTCTAAGCCCTAACCCCTATCTTTGAATGATCCTTGGCCCCATCCATAAAGAATCATGACCCCAATCTCAGATTGACCACTTAAGTCAGAATGAGTCGACTCCAAACTGAACCTTAAACCTAGGAATCCTGGTTCCATGTTGAGCCTTGACTTTGGAATGGGCCCAAGGGTTGGTCCTAACCCTAAATCCTAAAGTTGACATCAGATTGAGCTCTGACTCTGGACCCAGTCAGAACTCTACCCTCCAATTGAGCCCTGACCCCAACCTGAGACTGATCACTAGCCCTGAAGCCAGAGGAAGCCCTGGCTCCATCTCTACTGACTCTTGATTGAGTCCTGACTTCGTTTCCAGACTGAGCCCTGAACTTTTCTTCAGGATGAACCCAAATTCTAGTCTCAGGTTGAGATGTAAAACTGCTCCTGACCTCATACTGAGTCCTGAAACTGGCTCCAGGATGAGTACATTCAGCTTGAAATTTGCCTCTAGTCTCACCTTTGAACTTAGCTGGTGACCCAGTCTGAGCTTGGACCCAAGAACCAGGCTGTGCCCTGACCCCAGGGAAGCCCCTCGGAACACCAGTGGCCTGTGTGGGCCCAGCTCCGGTTCCAGCCCAAGCCGCAGGACACCGGGGCTGCAGGTCATTAATTCCGGAGGCCCCGCCCCCACCGAGAAAGGCCGGCTGGGCTGGGGGGAGGGGGTCTACTGAGAGGGACCGGAAGAGAGCGGGAGTGCCCCGCCCTGCTCCGCCCCGCCCCCTGCGCCGGCCCTCCCCTCCCCGAGGAGGGGCGGGCCCAAGGAAGGTCACGTGGGCACGCAGGCGCGCCGAGGCAGGGCCCTCGGGGGCGGAGGCAGAGTGGCGGGACGCGGCGCACAGTCCGGAAGGGAGAACGCGGCTGCGCGCGGAGACAGAGCCCGGAAGCGGGAGCGCGGCTGCACGCGGACACAGGGCCCGGAAGCGGGAGCGCGGCTGCGCGCGGACACAGGGCCCGGAAGGGAGAGCGCGGCTGCGCGCGGACTCAGGGCCCGGAAGCGGGAGCGCGGCTGCACGCGGACTCAGGGCCCGGAAGCGGGAGCGCGGCTGCACGCGGACACAGGGCCCGGAAGGGAGAGCGCGGCTGCGCGCGGACTCAGGGCCCGGAAGCGGGAGCGCGGCTGCACGCGGACTCAGGGCCCGGAAGCGGGAGCGCGGTTGCGCGTAGACACAGGGCCCGGAAGCGGGAGCGCGGCTGCGCGCGGACTCAGGGCCCGGAAGGGAGAGCGCGGCTGCGCGCGGACACAGAGCGCCGCGGCCCGCGGGAAGGAGCGTGGGGACTGGGAGGGAAACGAGCGCGCGGTGTAGTAGAACTGAAGGGGCTCTTAGGACGGGGATGCGTTTTTCTTAAATTTTAGAAAGCTTTTACTTATTTTGAATTTTGCGATTTTTCCTTCCCCCCTCGGCGGCAGCTGCTGCTCCACCTCTCAGGGAGGGACCCGGAGACCGCGCGGCCCCGAGAGCCGGGCCGGGGCAGGCGCCGCGGGGCCGGGGGAGGCGCCGCGGGCTCGGAAGCGCTTTAGAACCACGCGGGCCGTAAGGAAGGACGAGCCTCGGCTCGGAGCCGCGGGCGGGGGGCGCCGGGGCCGGCCTGAGCCGCCGTCTGTCCCCCCACCCGGCGCAGGGAACGGAGTTCTGAAGCCCCGCAGGCGCAGGGACGACTGAAAATACAAATCAATAGAAAAGCCCGCAGACGTAGAGTTAGACCCGGAAAAACCTTACAACTGATTCGAGGTGGTGAGGAGCCTAGAGCCCGGAACGGGGGAGCTGGAAGGGGCCTGGAACCACCCGGCCAGAGCTAGGAGGGAAGGGGGAGCTAAACCAGACCCGGGAGAGCAAGTACGGCAACGCGGAGCCTTAGGTCAGCAGGGGCTGAATGAGCCAGAGCAAGAAGTAGAGGTTTAGAGCGGCAGAATTGAGGAAAGACAATGTAAACGCTAGAATAAGGAAATGTATCAGAACAAAGAACGTCGGATCTGGAGAGAGAAACGAAAATAACGTAATGTTAGGTCGGGAAGAAGCATTATACAAAGAGTAGAATATGAGAACAACAAACAAGCTTTATCAGGGACCTTAAATGGCACTTTGCCCCTTTTTTTCATTTTACACATGAGAAAACAGGCTAAAGGTAGGACGACATCGCTTGAGGTTGTACTCATTTTCTTTTCAGACCTCACACTCCCATCAGGGTTCTTTTCCAGAACAGCACTCTGATTTATTTCCTTCCCTTTTCTGTGCCAACTAGGCCTGTTTCCACTATTCTACATCTGTGAAACTCTGTGGAAAAAGATTTCACCAAAAAAACCACCTTTGAAGGAATGTTAGTATTATTGAAGGGCCTGAAGAGCCCACTGGGAATGACTGCTCTAAAACACAGGAGGGAGATAGCCACAAAAATGTTACCTGGAATCTCAGAGCTAGCTGAGAAGGATAATCTAAAGATCCAGATAATTACAAGTGAGCAAGACCTCTTGGATTAGAGTCTTTTAATCTTCTTTCATAAAGAAGATCCCCCCCCCAACAAAGGATCATGCAGTCTTTGTTTAGAACCCTCTAATGACAACTCAATGTCCATAGTAAAATGTCTTCTACAGATGTAAAAGAGCACACATCCAGAGGACCTGTAGAAACTAGAGATGCCAGGAGCCTTATAGCTCACTTACAGAGGACATGTATATGGGGAAGATTGTGATAAGGTGCACAGATGACATGAAACACATGTGTGCCTATTTCACAGGGAACACTGCTTGTGTCCTAAGCCCAAGGTTATTTGGAGGGAGGGCCTGGGTAGAAAAAGGTCTTTGACGTGGATGTATCCAGTCCAGCTGTGGTCTTCAGAGTGATGGGGAGGGGGGAGTAAGAGGAGAGAAAGAAAGAAGAGGAAGAAGAGAAAGTGAGTTAGATGGCCTCTGTCCTGGATGTGGAACATAAGCTAGGTTAGGCAAGAGATAAAACAAGAGGTGGAAAGGAGTAAGAGGGGATGTTTGGAAGTAATGGGCAATGATGTAAACAAAAGCAAGGAAGTAAACATGAGTGGAGGTTACTGTTTATGAGAAAGGAGACAGTGCTGGAGATGAAGTCAATCTGTACAACAACTTGAATATCAAATTAAGATGTACAGATTTGGGGCAGTTAGGTGGCACAGTGGATAGAGTACCGGCCCTGGAGTCAGGAGTACCTGGGTTCAAATCTGGTCTCACTTAATAATGACTTATCTGTGTGGCCTTGGGCAAGCCATTTAACCCAACTGCCTTGAAAAAACCTAAAAAAAACTAAAATTTGAAATGCCTCTCCATGGCAGAATCCTACTTTGACCTATGTATACGTATATGTAGACACAGGTTAATAGTTCAGTATTACACTGTGAAAGAAACCAAAGGCTCTTACGGCTGGAACAAGGAATGTCTTAAGTGTTGAGCAAAGAATTTTTTGTGTGTGTATTTTATCCTAGGAAAAAATAGAGAATCACTGATACTTTTGGATCAAAGGAGGGATGTAGCCAGACCTGTGCTTTAGGAAGATTACTTTGGCAATTTGGAAAATGGGGAGGTGAAGGAAAGACTGGAAGGAAACCAATGTGGAGGTTGTAACATTAAACCAAGGAGTCAAAAGGGTTTGAACTTAGCTGATGGCCATGTGTGTGTTGAGAGAAGAGGATATATTTTAAAGATTTAGCTGCAGAGGTAGAATACACAATGCTTGGTCAGTGATTAGATATGTGTGAGAAATGTAGGGTGTTGGGTCTTCACAGGGTGTGGAGGGGAGCCCTTAGGGAATCCATTACAAAGGGGAAATGGCCCAGCCAGTCACAAGACTGGAAGTTTTCCTGATCCCATTCCAGGGATCCCAAACCAGTTCTCCATATCATGCATTGTATGATGGGGATCATATTAGGGACATACAATGGGTGGACCTCTTAGACTGCAACTCAAACTCTTGAGAGCCTATGAACATCCAAGAGGGGAGGGGTAAAGAGTCTCTGAAGAACATAAATTACCTGACTTTGAGGACTAATTTGGGCCTCATGCGTAGGAGTGAGGTACCCATATCTTGTAAGCTGTTATTTTGCAAGGTTCATGAATAAAATGTACAATTTTCTCTCACTCTAGTGGGTTTTTCTTTTCGTTAATTTATAACAATTTGGGAGCTCGTGCCAGGATCTTCAAAACCCTCTTGGGGAAGCCCCAGAAGAGACAGGGGAAGGAGACTTCATAGCTTGATTTCAAGCCAGATCCTTGTTTCTTTTCTGGGGTTCCCTCCGGTGGATCTCTGAATGGATCTGAAACCCTGCCATTGACGGGGAGAGTGATGGAAAATTGTGGAAATGACCCAGAAACGGAAACTTCGGTTTTTATCTTTCGAGGCTGATTCTAGACAATTCCAGGAAGGGAAGTCCTAGATAGGAGGCCAGGGTTCGAAAAGGCACCTCAGGGAGGGGAGGAAGAGACCCCCCCCACCCATTGAATACCCAAGGGGAGGGAGGCCTTTGGGTAGGAAATGAGCTAACTGGGACAGTGAGGATGCTGGGAAAAGAGGAAAAATCAGATACTATTCTGAATGGCCACAAATCTCCATCCAAGGACAGTCAGTCTGGTGGCCAAGGTTTGGGTCTGAAGAACAGTGAACTAATAAGGTACCTTCAAACAAAAGAGGAGGTGGAATATGCAACATGCTGGATAATTGGGGATGCTAAATTATTTCTAAGGAAGTTAGAAAAACAAAAAAAATAGGTGGGATCCTCTGGCTGCTCCTAGAGAGGAGGAAGCTAACAGTGGGGCCCAAGAGGAAAGGGAAAGTCTGGAGAGAGGCGAAAAATGTTTTCTAAATTAAGGAAGCCGATTGGATCCAATGCTATGTGAGTTTGAATGTTCCCATGGGAGTGTTGTGTGTTTGTTTTATGTCTTGTCTTGTGTAAGTGTCTGTTTTAGGGTCTGAGGACCCAGCTCAAGTTTTAAATGAGGGCTAGCTGGGAGTTGGGCCCAGGGGTTTCAGAAGGTGGGAGAAGGAAGTAGTGTGCGGCGGTGCCCACCTGGAAAAATCAGCCCTGCCCTCACTGAGCCAGTGGTAGCTGTGCAAGGTGTGTAGAGTTAAGGGAAGGGAGAGGGATTCATAAAGAGAAAAAGCTGTGGTTTGGGGAGGTTAGAAGAGTCTAAGAGAAGAACAAACCTTTAAGGAAAAGATTGATAAGTTCTAGGAGGGAATTTTTTTTTTATCCTTACTGTCTGGGAAAGATTCCATGCTTTCTCCCTGGGTTGGGGGAAGGGGGTGGTAGGTTGGACCCGTGGTCTTGATCCCATCCACCATCTTGTTAAGACTTGAACCCTAGACTAAGTCTACCCAAGTGCCCCACCCATGGAGGGAGGGGGGGATAGACTGGAGACTTCAAGTGCTTAAGCCTCTTAAAGAGAAAGAAATCGCTCCTCAGGTGGGATATGTGATTGGGAAAGAAAACAAAATACACACATACACACACATACACACACACACACACACACACACACACACACACACGATCCAGGGGTTAAGAGACTCCTTTATTGAAAGGAAATCATGTTTAATGAATATCTGCTGGCCATGTGGCCTGAGTGATGACTCGCATTGTTTTTAAAGTTTTTAGAGTTTTAGAAAGCGTACTGAGGGTTTTAAAAGAGGGATACTAGTGTTGTAACATTCTGAAAAAAATTGTACAGAATGGGAGGAATTAAATAACCTAGATTGTTAAATAAGTTGGGGATTAAACTATTTTAACACTATTGTAACTTTTGCAAGGAGTTATGTGGTTTGGGATTTTAAAATCTATTGTAACACTTCTTTTGGGTTAAAGAAAAGTGGCATTGGGGGGTTACTAAGAGAAATACCTAGGTTATCAGGGATATTTACTGATGTCTTTTGGGACAAGCTCTAATTGGTTTTAATGTTAAGTTTAATAATGCTAACAATTGTGTTTTTATTTTGGATAGAGCTTTGGGAATGGGAGTGCTGGGTTCTCTGTATAAGGTACTCTACAGTTTTTATCGAACTAAATTGTTGGGAAGTTAGTTGAATTGTAATTACATTGGGGTTTTAAATGTGTCATGTATGATATTGGATTCTGAGAATTTGGGTAAAGAGGCAAAAGTGTAAAGAACATGGATATTCATTTTGCTCTTGTTCTAAGGGAAATGAGATGTTTAAATAAGAATCTTAATGTTTGAGGTATACTAACAATGTATGTTTAATTTTAAAGAAGTCAAGAATTTGGACTTCTTTCCTTGTAACTGCAGGCAGCTGATGGGGGGCTCTGAACAAAATGCAGTTGTGGGTCCTATTGTAAGGTAACTTATTGATGAATAAGATGTTTTTATCAGTTATGTGATATTCTTTTCTAACTGTAAAGAGATTATATTTGCAATATTTACTTATCTGTTGTGAATGTTATTCAAATACTGTATTGTTAAAAGCTTGGGATTAATGTGATGGCTTTGAAGGGCAATAAGGAAAAATGTGAAAAAGTATGATGCTTTCTGGGATAGATCTGTGGGTTCATGAATAATGTAATAATGGAGGGATTGCTTTGTACAATCTAGTAAGTTGTGTGTTACTCTTATTCTTACTGCTGTCCTGTTACAATGAAATTTATAATTCATGTTGGAAATTTAAAGCTACCTGAAATGTTTTAATGGTTTTAAAGAATTCTGAAAAGTAATTTGTATGTTAAGGGGTGGATAGATGGCTCAGTGGATGGAGCCAGCAGTCCTGGTGTCAGGATATCTGGGTTCAGGTCAGGCTTCAGATACCTAGTGATTGCTTAGTTGTGTGACCTTGGACAAGTCACTTAACCAGTTGACTTGGGAAAAATAACCATTTGTATGTTGAGGATGGCTAGTAGGTAAACAAGTTTATGTATAAAATTTCTAGCTATTCATGTGAATTGGTAATGTTTTAGATCTATTTATGTATATTCCAAAGCAGTAGTTGTTTGCTTTGAAGTAAAAGCACTATATAATATAGGAAAGATAAACACAAGATAATTTGATATTTCTCTGTGTGCAATCTGGACAAAGGAGGGGGCATTTATTTGTTATAAGATAAAACAGACTAGAAGGAGGTTTCTGTGGCCAAGGGGAATGTGATATACCATCTTTATATACAGATAGAATAGATGTGATTTCAGACAGGGATGTCTCTAGTAAGACATAGGAGACAGGCCTGCAGGGCCAGTCATAGTTAGAATACCAGGTTTGAGGCAAAGACCCAGGAAGGATAATTGAGCTTTAGGTAGGGGTTTCATTAATTGGGGCTTCATTAAGATTATAATTGGAATTTAGTGAATTGTATTCACTGGAAGTTCTAACTAGTTAAAACAACATTTTAGATCAAGGGACTTTTAATTGATTTTCTTTTATGTCAGATACCAGGATGGTCAACAAAACGAAATGCTACTGGGTAAATGTCATGTTCTTGGAGCCAATGGACCAAGGATGTCAGGTGACAGGGATGGGCAGCCGAAGGGGCGGCTTTTCAGTATGACTGAGGTTGGACCCCTTTGACTTGATGTCCCCAAAATGACATTTGGATGATATCTCACCTGGAAGAATAAATCTGGCCTAAGACATTTGACTTATCCATGTGACCTGCCTGGACACTGGCATTCAATATTTATATCTGTAAAGGAATTTTCCTTTAATGTCCTGGATCTTTATATATTAGTTACTAAGTAAACTTTAAAAAAAGATTTAGGTAAATTGGATCTAATAGCCAGAGATGGGTTAGGTGTCTGGCTCTGACACCTGCTATAGAGTAGATGTGATTTCAGACAAAGGGATGTCTCTAGGTAAGAAAAGATAGGAATTAAGTTTCCTTAGTTTTTGTGTTAGAGGGGATATTTAGGTAAGAAGAATGGGAAATTCTTAGGATAATTACAGTTTCAAGTTCTGGTTTAAGGAAAGGAATGTGAGTTAGCTATGTACACCAGGAAAAGGAAAATAAGGGAATATTTGGGGAAAAAATTCATTTTGGATAAGGATGTTTGTGTCATTACTGTAAAGAGAACAAAGGTCAAAATTGTTTTATTTTAAGCCAGATACTGGATACTTCTAGAATATAGACTGTTGAATGTATGTGTATGGAGCAAACTCCCAATGAGAATGATCACATTGACTCAAGCTTATGAGTTTGCTCATGTAGTAAAATACTAATGGAAGTTTATGTTAAAAGTACTGGAGTCAGGAGTACCTGGGTTCAAATCTGGTCTCAGACACTTAATAATTACCTAACTGTGTGGCCTTGGGCAAGCCACTTAATCCTGTTTGTCTTGCAAAAACCTAAAAAAAAACTATGGGGATGGCTAGGTGCACAGTGGATAAAGTACCAGCCCTGGAGTCAGGAGTACATGGGTTCAAATCTGGTCTCACACTTGTTAATTATCTAGTTGTGTGGCCTTGGGCAAGGCACTTAACCCCATTTGCCTTGCAAAAACCTAAAAAAAGTGAACTATGTGTGTCAATATGGCAATAAGGCAAAATGTAAATTGTAATAAGCTCCAGAATCTCACTGTTTAGTGATGGAAGCATGTGTTTGATCCGGATAAGATGTCATAGTTTCTCTACAAGAAGATAAGGTCTCAAGCAGTCAGAGCTGGAGTGGACTTTTTGGAACAGATTCAGAAGATGCTGAAGGACATTGGATGCCTCCAAGGGAGAAGAGAAGAGAGGAGAGACACTGGACCAGTTATCTCTACCATCTCTCACCTATGTGTACATTGTTTATCTGTAACTTCCCCTTGACTCTGGAAGTGTGATACCCCTACTTATGCCCTTCTACTTACGGGAAAGGAGGAGGGCAGGCAGGGTGAAAATGTTCTCCATTGAGAAAGAAAGAGGGAGATTATTGGGTGGCAGTATTAAGCTATGTGAGTCTGTGTAGGGAATGAGTCCTATCTCTGATTTAAACAACAGGGTGTGAGTAAAGGTGGAAGGAGAGTCTGGCTGGCAGAGGTCAATGTCCAGACTTTTGGTGTGGCTGTTGGACTTGCCATAGTTCACAGCAGTTTGAGAATTGGCCTTGGGTACCCCTGGGTCTGGCCTAGAATCCCAGTCCTTGGTCAGAGGTGCATGGTGCCACAGAGTTCTGATCCAGAGGAGAGAGATACCAGTGGATGTGACTGAGTCAGTTCAGGGTGACTGTTGTTTATAACTGACTGGCCAGGATATTTGCCTGGGGAGTAGCAAATGTCCAGACATGTCCAGAAGCAGGGTACATATATTCTGGACTGTACAACTTAGAGATAGGTGGCCTCAGACCCATGTGAAATTAATGATGGTACCTGGATCCCTTGTAAAGATGTGCAAAGTGGGGCATTTGTTAAGGGAAACTGATTGAGTCAGTATGGACCTGCAAGAAAGATAGTTTAAGGAACATCACTAGGCATATTAGCTATTCTTAGGGTTGATCCAATGGCACAAAATCAGGAATTTAGTTTGGATTTTGGAGCCAGGAAGACCTTTCTAAAGACATTGGTATAAAAACTTTCAGTGGAAGGAGGTACAGCAACTTTGGAAATGTTCCTTATTATCATGATGATTATATGGCCTTATTTAAGAGGGCCCCTTGGAAGTAAAGAGGAGGAACAGTATTATCCATTTTTTGGAAACTATTCTTGGAAGACCAACTAGCACTAGAGGGACATTATTGGATTTGTAGGACTACTGCCTCGACTCAGTTGTCCAAAGAATTGATCGGGGAGTTCTCCAGACAAGCCTACTACCTGGGCACAGGATGGGAGTTGGGGCTATGGAACCCCAGTTTATATCCTGAATAGACTAATAAGAATCCAAATTGTAGTAGCTAGGGCCTTGGACTTGCTGGCTGCCCAAGCCACGCAAGCAAGAGAGGCGAGTATTCAACATAGATTTGGTACCAGACTACCTGTTAACCAAGGAAGGAGGAAGCTGTGGTAAACTGAACTTGTCAAGCTGCTGCCTAAAGGTAGATGACGATGGGCAGGTGATGAAGATAACCAGGGATATTAGAAAGTTGGCACATGTTCCAGTCTAAACCTGGACAAGCCCATTTAGTACCTCTTGAATGAAGTAGTTTACTGGTTCATGGTGGAAATAGTTACTGGTTATCTTACTACTGGCCTTTGAAAATTCCTTTGACTTTTCCTTTTGGGGAGGCGGGTCCTACCTTAGTTCCAAGATCTTCGTGGCACCAAATGGACACAACCAGCGTGTTCAATAATGAGAGTTCAACCAGGAGAGATGCGTAATAGGTTGTATTAACAGGCCACTACATCTCTGCCTTTGCAAGCAGACAGTCCTTTTTTATACATGTAAGGCCATTCTGTCAGGCTCTTTCAGGTATGTATAACTCAAGGATCACTCCCAGGCTTCCTTTTTCACAATAGATGTTCTCTTTTCTATCAACTTCAAAGGAGTAAGATAATGCTTAAGTAAGGAAGGACCAGAGCTCCTTCCTGAGTACAGAGCACACTAAGATATATGCTGTTATCAGAGCATTCTGACCTTGTGCAAACGTTTGAGTCTCATGTTTTCCCAAGAGAACTTCATGGCCAGCATTCTTTAAACCTTTACATTTCCCCTTGTTTAAGTGCAAAGCACTCACAGATCTCATGGAAAGAGTTGCCTTGGTGGATTAACATATAGATCATCATTACAGTTTTGACAAAAAACATCAATGGCCTTATCAACAATGGCAAACAGATACAGAACAATAAAAGTCCAGCACTAAACAAAACATAAGGTAACATAAAATGCAATAGCCCATCGTGGGGTGAATGAAAGAAGGAAATTGACCTATCTGCTATCTGATCAGGTCTTATGTCATCAGAACATGCTTGTGTGATATCATCAACGATTTGAGCTAGCCTGGTGAATTCCAAAGTAATGTCCAATTTTAACCCATGTAATTGTGCTCTAATAATACACCAGGCCACCTGAGATTAATTATATTTAGCTTCTGTAAGACAATATATACCTGTAGTCACAGTGTAATTTTTGTTGTAAAGCCAAATACTGAATTCTCCCATATACAGAGTAGCCTTTTGCATTGAGATATCACTGCATGAAACTGTCTATCTGTAAGAAAACCTGGACCCTATATTAATACTCTATAAGGTCCAGACCCTGAGCTATTGAACTCCTTTAACAATACCATAGATTTATTTTCAGAATTATTATTATTTTTTTATTTTATTCTCATTTTGTACAAATTTTTTTTACATTAATAAAATATTCTTGTTTAAGAGTAAACGAAATACCCCCTTCCCCCATAAATATGGATTTGCTTGAGCACTAAAGGGGAGAGAAAAAAATTAAAATTAAAAAAATAATAATTGTAGGTATGGCCAGGTGGCGCAATGGACGAAGCACCAGCCCTGGAGCCACGAGCACATGAGCCCACATCCAGCCCCATAGACCCAACAATTACCCAGCTGTGTGACATGCAAGCCACCCGATTTACACTGCCCTGCAAAAACCAAAAAAAAGAAAAAGACCCAAAATAAAGTAAAATAGTAATGATAGTAGGGGTGGCTGGGTGGCAGACAGAGCATTGGCCCTTGAGCCAGGAGCACCCGGGTCCAAATCCAGCCTCAAACAACCAACTATCACCCTGCTATGCGTCTCCAGGCAGGGCCCCCAGCCCCATTTGCCCTGCACCCCCCCAAATAATAATAATAATAAATGTGCTTCAGTCTTTGTTCCAACACCAACAACTCTGTCATGGGTGGATCACATTCTTTATGATAAGTCCATCACAAAAGTTACTTCATATTTTTCCAACATTGCCATTGCTGATTGCAACTCCTCCCTTTCTTATTTCTCCACTACCATGTACTATATTTTCTCTCTGCTCTCACTCTGACTCTGCTGTAGGGTCGCTGACTGGCGCAGCAGACAGATCCCTGGTCCTGGGGCCAAGAAGCCCTGAGCCCCCATACCACCCCTTAGGCCCAGCATCCACCTGGGCCTGTGGTCCTGGACAGGCCTTCCAATCCCAGCCCCTTGCAAAAAGTAAAAAAGAAAATGTTATATCTGACCACTGTCCCCCCATGGTCCATCCTCTCCTCCTTTATTTACATCCCCACCCCTTTCCCCTGCTCCCCCCTCCTTACTCCAGATGCCTATACCCCATTGAGTATATTTGCTGTTTCCTCTCCTAGCCACCTCTGATGAGAGCAAAGGTTCCCTCATTCCCCCTTGCCTCCCCCTTCCATATCATTGCAATAGCTCATTGTAATAAAGAAAAATATTATATGAAATATCTTGGCCTATTCCTCCTCTCCTTTTTCTTTCTCCCATTACATTTCCCTTTTTTCAATGGACTCCATTTTTACACCATTTTTTATCTTCGAATTCAGTTTTCTCCTGTGCTTCAACTATAAAAGCTCCCTCTACCTGCTTTATCAACTGAGAAGGTTCATATGCGTATTATATTTTTCTGTACAGGAATACATGCACTTCATCATCATTAAGTCCCTCATATTTTCCCCTTCTCCTCCAATCTCCATGCTTCACCTGAGTCCTATATTTGAAGATCAAACCTTCTGTTCAGCTCTGGCCATTCCAAAAGAAACATTTGAAATTCCCCTGGTTCATTGAAAAGTCCATCTTTTTCCCTGGAAGAGGACATTCAGCCTTGCTGGGTAGTTGATTCTTGGCTGCATTCTAAGCTCTTTTGCCTTCCAGTGTATTGTATTCCAAGCCCTACGAGCTTCCAGTGTAGTTGCTGCTAAGTCCTGTGTGATCCTGACTGCAGCTCCATGATATTTGAACTGTGTCCTTCTGGCTGGTTGTAATATTTTCTCTTTGACTTGGGAGTTCTGGAACTTGGCTATAATATTCCTAGGGGTTGGTTTTTTGGGACCTCTTTCTTGGGGGGATCGGTGGATTCTCTTCATTTCTATTTTACCCTCTGCTTCTAGAATATCAGGGAAATTTTCCTGTAGTAATTGTTGAAAAATGATGTCAAGGCTCTTTTCCTGATCATGACTTTCAGGTATTCCAATAATTTTTAAATTATCTTTCCTAAGTCTGTTTTCCATATCAGTTGTTTTTTCAATGAGATGTTTCACATTTTCTTCTAATTTTTCATTTTTTTGGTTTTGAAGTATTGATTCCAATTTCTGGTAAATTCATCAGTCTCCCTGAATTCTATTCTTTGTCTGAAGGATTTGTTCTCAGAGAGTTTTCTTTTTCCATCTGGCCAATTTTGCTTTTTAAAGCATTCTTCTCCTCAGTAACTTTTTGAACTGTTTTATCCATTTGACCTAAGCTGGTTTTTAGCATGCTGTTTTCTTCAGCCTTTTTTTGGATTTGCTTGACTAAGCTGCTGACTTCATTTTCATGTTTTTCATGCATCTCTCTGATTTCTTCTCCCAGTTTTTCCTTCTAACTCCCTTATTTGATTTTCAAAGTCTTTTTTGAGCTCTGTCACAGCCTGAGCCCAATTTCTGTTTTTCTTGGAGTCTTTAGATGCAGAAGCTTGTCCTTCCTCATCTTCAGACTGAGTGTTTTGATCCTTCTTGGGCTCATTTGCAAAATATTTCTCGCTGGTGTTCCTCTTTTTTCTCTGCTTGCTCATTTTCCTAGCCTGGTCCTGGTTTTGGGGTGCTTCCTGAGCTTTTGAGACACTCCCACAAGGGTCTCAGTGTGTGAGGCTCTGTCCTCCCTCTTGGTCTGTGAATGACCATAAGCGCCCCCCCGCCATGGGGCCGAGGTGGGGGGGCCCTGTGATTCTAGGGGGGGGCCTAGACTGGGATTAGGATCTGAATGTGGTCAGAGCCCCAGAGTCCTGTTCTAGGGGCAGAGGACAGAGCTCTTCAGTCTCTCTTCACTCCCCTCCCTCAGCTCAATGGGCTCATGCCCTGGGGGCTCCTGCTTACTGGCTCCACCTGCTTCTGTTTTCTGCATCTGGGCTGTGGTGACCTTGCTGGGGACTTTGTGCCCTGAGGGCTGGGCTCCACGTGCTTGCTCTGGCAAGCTGTTCCCCCACTTTGTGCCCGGTGCTCCCCGGGGAGTAGCTCAGACAAAGCAGCAGGAAAAATAGCGTTAAAAGAGATAAGGAAGGAAACTTTATCCTCCTAAAAGGTACCATAGACAATAAAATCATTTCAGTATTGAATATATATGCACCCAGTGGGACAGCACCCAAATTCTTAGAGGAGAACCTGAAAGAACTACAGGAAGACATAGACAGCAAAACCCTGTTTGTGGTGGCAAAGAATTGGAAATCAATTAAATGTCCTTCAATTGGGGGATGGCTTAGCAAACTGTGGTATATGTATGTCATGAAACACTATTGTTTTATTAGAAACCAGGAGGGATGGGATTTCAGGGAAGCCTGGAGGGATTTGCATGAACTGCTGCTGAGTGAGATGAGCAGAACCAGAAAGCACTACACCCTAACAGCAACATGGGAGTGATGTTCAACCTTGAAGGACTCCCTCATTCCATCAATGGAACAGTTGGGAACAATATTGGGTTGTCTGCAAAGGAGAGTGCCATCTGTATCCAGATCAGGAGCTGTGGAGTTTGAACAAAGTTCAAGGACTATTCCCTTTAATTTAGAAAAAAAACCAGATATCTTATTGTCTGATCTTGTTACCTCTTAGACTTCTCTATTTTAAGGATATGATTTCTCTCTCATCACACAACATGGAAACAAAGTGAAGACTGAGAGTGCTTTCTGTGGGGGGGGGAAGCAAGATTGGAGGGAAAATTGTAAAACTCAAATATTATCTTTAATAAAAATAAATTTAAAAAAAAGACAACGTATAGTTGAGGAGGGAGGGAACAGATTAGCCGCTGTAACACAGGCAGAAAGCAGGCTAAAGGGGAGAGCCAGTTGAGGGCATTAGATGCCTAAAAATCTAGGTGCCCAGAATAACAAATAGCAATTTAAATGAGGCAACCCAAGGACAATTTTATGGGAACTTTTCTCCCCATATAGCAAATCAATAGAAGAACCCGAACACACAAGTAAAGAGACAATCTAAACACATAAAGACAGATGAGGCACAAGCACAGATCACACAAACGCAATAGAATCTTCCAAACGCAAGTCTCAACACATCCACAAACAGACCAATGGGAAATTCCTGACGACTCAGGAATGCCGTGAGGGGAGATTCTCTCTTAAACTAATAAAAGGAGCTGGTTGGGGAGGAGGCCAAATTTCATCCTCCTGTATAACTTTATTTCTTTTTTTGTATTATATTTCTTTTTTTCTATTATCTTCTCCAGTTTTATTGTCTGTTTGGCTTTCTATAGAGAAATGTCTTTTAGCTCACTCCATTCCCCCCAAAGCATTTTTCACTATACTAATTATCAAGAAATCTAGTTCTTTAAGACAATCAGGGCATTCTTGTTCAGAGCTAGTCATCTGTTCTATTATTTTCCATTTTTTCAGGGGTTAATTCTACATCTCAAAGCCATGGTGAAAGTCTGAATTCTTTCTATGAAACTCTTTAAATCTGGAAGATTTATAGTTATTCCTTGTTTCTTTACAGTTTTATATAATTGTTGAGCCCAAAATTCCTGTTCTTCTGGTTTAATTATGGGTAACAAATTTCCCATCTTCCTGACCTTTTTCAGGGTACTCTTACTCTACTTCCTGTCTTTCTGTTTCTATAGGGTCCCTGTTGGGGGCACCACTTGAAAAGTCCTTTGACTTTTCCTTTTGGGCAGGCAGGGGTCCTACCTTAGTTCCAAGGTCTTCTTGGTGCCAAATGGACACGACCAGCGTGTTCAATAACGAGAGTTCAACCAGGAGAGATGGTAACAGGTTGTATTAACAGGCCACTACATCTCTGCCTTTGCAAGCAGACAGTCCTTTTTTATACATGTAAGACCATTCTATCAGCCTCTTTTAGGTATGCAAAACAGTATAACTCAAGGATCACTCCCAGGCTTCCTCTTTCACAATAGATGTTCTCTTTTCTATCAACTTCAAAGGAGTAAGATAATGGTTAAGTAAGGAAGGACCAGAGCTCCTTCCTGAGTACAGAGCACACTCAGATATTTGCGATGTTCTCTTTAATATCAACTTCAAAGGAGTAAGATAATGGTTAAGGAAGGAAGGACCAGAGCTCCTTCCTGAGTACAGAGCACACCTCAGATATTTGCTGTTATCAGAGCATTCTGACTTTGTGCAAACATCTGAGTCTCATGTTTTCTCAAGAGAACTTCTTGGCCAGCATTCTTAACTTTAACCCTTTGCAGGCCTTAAGTGGGAGAATCCTATTAGCCATGTGTGTGTCTCCCATGTATGATCCAGTTAATAACTCAAATAGTACAAGATTCTATCAGCCAATTAGGACTGGTGTATGGCACTAATAAGGAAAAGGTAAAGATTGATAAAAGTCAGTCCTATCAAGGATGTGATCCCAGCTCAAATGAACCCTGGTCTCTGAATGGCTTGTAGGTAACAGTGTATTGGGGAACCAAGTTCTTCTGGCCCAGAGAGACAGAGGTAAGCATGGGCCTAAACTGGCCTGAGGGGAACTCCAGTCCTGAACCAGAATAATTCTGGTGAGTGGAAATCCAGTTGTCATGGAAACTCTGAGGATGTGCACAAATGAGGGAATTAGTCTTCAGGTGGGGAGACAAATCCGGAGGTGGGCAGGCGGCCTCCAGGCAGAACCAGACAGAGCTGGAGATGGAACAGGATGGATCCTTGGCCTGGTGCCTGAATGTAATTATGTGTCAGCTGCTTCTGATTTTTACCTTGTGGGGGTCTTGGGCTTTTTAATTTTTTTTCCATTTTAAATCCCTATTGTGTCCATTTCAGAACCAGACAGACCCATACCAGATGGTGTAGTCCTCTCTCAGGTCTGCTGGAGTCCTATTTGGCTTTTTAGGCTCAGTTTTTCCTCAAGTCTCAGTTCCAGTCTAACCTTTTTTCAGGAAGCCCTTCAGTCACAACTACCATAATTGTGATCTCTCTGTTTTAGAAGTCTTATTGTCCTAGTTAGCAATAGACAATGTGTATGTGGACTACATTTGGTGGTACCCACATCCAGTGGTGGGGTTCATCTGGTTCAACAGAACTGATACTAATTTCATGTTCAGTTTGACAAACAGGTTGTTAATTTATTTGAATCCCACCACTGCCAAATGTTTGCTTCCTGAGACAATCCCTTTTAAAGAAACATCTGGGCGTGAAAGGAATTAGGGTGATGAGACTTGATCATTCAATCCAAAGACAAGACTCTTAAGAATTCAAATAGTCTCCTAATTCCCCTGGGAAAAAAATACTTGCATCCTTCTAACATAATATTTGATGAGAAACTTAAGATTTCAAATAGAATACTAGGATATCAGAATTGAGGTGGACCTCAGAATATAGAACCTAGAATATCAAAGTGGAAAGGGAGCTCAAAACATAAAATATTAGAGCTGTAACAGACTGTGGAACATAGGACAGAAGAAGAAAAGACTGTAGGACATGGAGAATATTCAGAATGGACTGCTTGAAGGGGTGGTGAGAGAACTCTTCTCCACCAGAATGAGTGTGGAGTGAGGAGCACTGGCAGGAGAAAGCAGCCTGCACCCCCAAAGACAGTAAGGAAAGTCTGTAGAGATTTCTCTGCTCTCCCTGGGATAGGACTCTCCTGCTTGCCTACACTCAGATATTGCAGTTTGGGCTTCCATACTAAATAACCAAGCTGGATCCCTCCTTATAGCCCCAGGGCAGAGGGAAGTATGTGTGGGTCATCTACATATCAAACTACTGACAAGAGAGCATAAAACCTTGGAGAAAAAAAGGTCCCAGAAGTGTTGAAAAATAGTCTTGGGCTGAGGAAATGAATAAACAGAAAAAGAAGAGTCTGACCATAGAGAATTACTTTAGTCCCATGGAAGATCAAAAAGCATACTCAGATGAAGATAGAATTGAAGCTTCTATATCCAAAACCTCCAGGAGAAATAGCAAAGGGGCAAATGGACTCAGACTATGGATGAGCTCAAAAAAGACTTTGAAAAGCAATTAAGGGAGGTGGAGGAAAAATTGGGAGGAAGGATGAGAGCAATGCAGAAGAATCATGAAAATCAAATCAAAAACTTGGTGAAAGATACACAAGAAAATACTGAAGAAAATGTCTTAAAACCCAATTTAGGCATAATGGAAAAAGCAAAACAAAATGCAAATGAAGAGTACGCCTTAAAAAGCAGAATTGGCCAGCTGGAAAAAGGAGATAAAGAAAGCTCTCTGAAGAAAATAATGCCTTTAAATGCAAAATAGAACTTTGTAAGAAATCAGGAAGAAATAAAACCTCAAAAAAAAGTCAAAAATTAGAAGAAAATGTGAACTATCTCATTGGACAAACAACCAACCTTGAATACAGATCCAGAAGAAATAATTTTAAAATTATTGGGCTATCTGAAAGCCACAACTAGGAGAAGAGCCTAGACTTCATTTTTGAAGAAATAATACAGCAAAATTGCCCTGAGATCCTAGAAGTTGAGGGTAAAGTAAAAATCGAGAGAATTCATGGGTCATCCTGTGAAAGAGATCCCAAAAGAAAATCTTCCAGGAATATTATAGCCAAATTCCAAAACTCCCAAATCAAAGAGAAAATTCTAAAAGCTTCCAGATACAAACAATTCAACTACTGAGGTTCCATAGTCAGGATTACACAGGATCTGTCAACATCTACATTAAGGGCTCATAGGGATTGGAATATGATATTCTGGAAGGTAAAAGATCTTAGTTTACAACTGAGAATCAAATACCAAGCAAAATTGAACATCCTCTTTCAGGGGTAAAGATGGACTTTCAGTGAAATGGGACTTTCAACCTTTCCTGTTGAAACAACCACAGCTGAACAGAAAGTTTATTCTTGAAGTACAGTACTCTGGTGAACCATAAAGGGAGTGGAAGAGAGGAACTATGAGGAATTTGATGATGCTGAACTGTTTGTATTCCTGCACAGCAAGAAGATATTGATAACTCATATGAACTTTCACATTTATAAGAGCTGTTAGAAGGAGCATATATAGACAGGACATAGGAAGGAGCATAATATAATGGTATGATGTGGCAAAGGGATGGAGTCAATGGGCAATGGGGGAAAGTACTGGGAGGAAGGAAAAGGAGATGAAGAAGAAGCTGAGAGATTTCACATAAGAGTCAAGAAAAAGCTTTTTCAATGGAATGGAAGGGGAAGGCAAGGGGGAATGAGTGAGCCTTCATTCTCACCAGAAATGGCTCAGGGAGGAAATAACATACACACTTAATAGGGTGAGGAAATCTGTCTTGCCCTGGAGAAGGCTGGGAGGAAAGGGAGGGGATGAGGGGGGAATGGGAGGAGGGAAGGGGGGAATAGGTGATAAAAGAGAGGGAAGATCAAGGGAGAGGGTACTCAGATTCAACACACTTTTGGAAAGGGCTAGGATGAAAGGAGAGAGAGAATAGAATAAATGAGAGTAGGGAGGAATAGAGTTGGAGGTACAGCTAGTAATAGCAGCTGAGGGAAAAATATTGAAGCAACTTCTCTGGTGGACTTAAACGATAAAGACAACAACTCACCCCAGAGACAGAGTCATTAAAATCTTAACACAGACTGAATTTTTTTCTCTCTCTCTATTCTTGAGGTTTCTCATCTTCTTGAGGGGGAGGGGGTTTATGTTTATTCTTATGTTTACTCATAACATTCAGTTCACATCAGTGTATGGCATGGAGTAGAGACTGTCAGCCTTCTGTGGGCGGGGGAAGGGAAGAGGGGAAAAATTGTAGAATTCAGAGCCTTGCAAAAAAAATAATGGGTACATATTACTATTGTATATAATTGGAAAACAAAAAATGTTAAAAAATAGAGCTATTATGAATTCAGCAATACTTTAAAAATGAATTTATATCATATATAGTTGACCCTATATCAGCTGAGGGTTACCTCAAACTGTGGGGCCTATAGCACAGGAAAAACAGCACTGGTTCTAGAGTCAAAACACTTATGGTTAATACCCGTATTACTTTGGGCAAGTGACTTCAGATCTCTGGGTTTCAGCTCCCTCATCTATAAAATGAGGGAGTTGGACTAGTTAAACTGAGAAATTTAAGTTCCAGACCTATGAGCAGATAGAAAAATGGATATATGAACATGTTAATACATCAAGAAGCTAAAAGTCTAAAAAATTATTTTAAAAAAATATTAACTTGACTGCATCAGTGTGAGAATTCCATCTATATCATTGCATCAAGAAGCTAAAAGTCTAAAAAATTATTTTAAAAAAATATTAACTTGACTGATTGCATCAGTGTGAGAATTCCATCTATATCATTGATAGGTAGTTTGTAAGTTAGAAGCAGTTAAATCTTAGAGAGTTGACAGGCTTTATACAGGTGAATGATTTGCTCGGGATTAAACAGCTAGCAAGTATCAGAGTTTGGAATCCAAGTTTTCCTGACTATATCCAGCATCCTTTTGCTTCCAAGATCGTGGCACTGACAGAGTGAGAAAGTCAGGGAAGGCTCAACATTGAAGCATCAGAGTGAACTGTGTTCCCCATATTCCTTGTCTCCATCTGTCTTTGTTCCAGGATTCTGTATTCCCCAGTAATGATTTCCAGTCCCCTGCCCTCTGCCCCCAACAAATCCACCATAATGGATCTTCCCAGAGGGAGACTGTGCAAGATTGTGAAATCTTAATAAGGGGTGAGTGACCCTTGGGAGGGAATGCTGTAAGTCCCCCAGGTGTGTCTCTCCCCTGCTCTTCTCTCCCCCAACAGGTGTTTCATGCAATTTGGGTCACCTCAGAACCAATTTCTGGGATGTCCTCTGGGCAAGGAGCCCAGGTTAAGGGTTTGGGTGCGAACAGGACCCCACCCGTAAATCCCCTGAAAACTGAAGACCTAAACTTCACCCCTGCTTGGTTATGAATAGAAACATGTTCTACTTTTTAATGAGCATGTTTGGAGGCCCATAGGAAATCTTTGGAGGGAGTCATTCTCTCAGGTATGAAGACACGACACCTATTGCACTACAGAAGGAGTTTAAGAAAAGGAGTTCAAATACGGCCCTGGGACATCTCTATTCAACCTCTTACCTGTTTTCTTTTGCTCTGTTCCCTCATATTAGTTACCCTTTCCCTTAGCTAACCTGGTCTAATTTAGGACTCCCCAAAACCAAAAATGACCATATCTGCATCTCTCTAGAACATTGCTCCAGGCTCTAGACTTTGTCTTTCTTCTTCCTCCCACAAAAACTAATCCCAGTATATTCTGTTTTGCCTCAAATCTCTGCTGGGAGACCAACAAACTAAAGCACACTGAAATTGCTAATATTTTATGTTTTAATTCTTCAGAGAAAGAACATTTCTGTGCTAGACAAAGGTAAACAAAAGAGGACAAATTTTGTTGTTGTTGGTAAAAGACATACACAATTTAAAAAAGGAACCTGGCCCTAATTTTTCTTTTAACTTCATTTGTATGCCACTTAAAGATCTTGGAAAAGGGTTCAGATTGTCTTAGCTTATACATTCTTCAATAGAATTTTTGAGGATAAACCTCAAAATAAGTTTGTAGGACAAAGATCCCATTAGAACTAAAGCAAGAGTTATAAAGAAATTTCTTTTTTCTTATATTATTTCTTTTTTAATTCATTTTATTTTATTCCAATTACATGCATACATGCAAAGGTAATTTTCAACATTCATGCTTTTGTAAGCTTTTGAGTTGCAGTTTCCTACTATCTTCCCTTCCCCTCTCCCTATGTCAGTGAGTAATCTGAAGTACATTGTACATGTATAATTGTATGAAATATTTTCATTTTAATCACATTGTAAAAGAATAGAACTAAAGGAAAAAAACATGAGAAAGAAAGAAAAGAAATTTTTTGAAAGTGAACATAGTATGATTTGCTCTATATTCAGGCGCCACAGTTTTTTTCTCTGGATGTGGTTGTCTTTTTCCATCACTGGGTTTTAGAATTATCCTTGATCACTCAACTGCCGAGGGGAGTTGAGTTCATCCTAGCTGATCATCTCACAATATTGATGTTAATATATACAATGTAGAAGGAAATTTCTAGCCCCAAGTTAGATGTCTGGTACCAAGAACTAGAAATTTACACTAGGAAAGAAGAACAGCATAATCTTAGTTGGAGCACAATCTATTGGCTTTGGTTGGCTATTTGACTAAATATAATGGATTGACTTAAAAAAAATTCTGCCAATGCCAAGGAGACATTTTATAGCCATTATATCTTAGTGAATGTAGTTGATGGCACTCGAAAACTGAAGCCCAGTCAATAGTAGTAGAGAACAACTCAGCTGATATGAAACCAAAGGAAATGTCAAGTAGAAGAAACTGTTTATCAAAAAGTTAAACTGCAATATCCAGTAGAGAAGATATGAGACTCAATGGATAGCAGAATGAAGGACAATTTTATTATTAGCTACAGCATCTGAATTATGAATTGCTCCAGCCACAAATGTTCTTAATATATGACTTTCCATAACTGTTCTCTGATACTATGTGTTTTTAAAAGTACTCATGGGAGGAATTTTTTTTGCAATGATATTTCATTGAAAATTTTATTTTAAACTATGTTTCCTGACTGACTGGTAGAAGTAAACACTGGTTGGGGTTCATGAGCTGTGCTATAAAGTGGATGCTGACATACAGAAAAACTATTTGAGGGTCCTTGTGAGGAGAATCCATATATATATATGTTACAAGATATCCTTTCAATTGAAATGTTTTAACTTTTTTTGTGCATCAAGTTCTTTCCCAAATCGAAACAGTGGACATTTTGTGTTCCAGGGTCTCTTCTAGATTTAATATTCTATTCCTCTAATACTGTCACCTACCTACTATATAACCCAGAGACTACAGGAACTTTCCATTTCCACCTTCTTTACTGTTCCTCTTCCAAAACACCCTTGAAATACATGTGGATTTCTACATGCCTTGCAGGTGAAATTTGTATGTTTTCTCTCCTAATAAGAATATGAGTTCTTTCAGAACAGGGATTATTTTTTTTCTATTTGTATTTCCAATACTTGCACAAAGTAAATGCATAATAAATTTTTTATTCATTCTTTCATTCAATCCATTCAAGTGAAATTATCTTCCTCAGAATTTTTCCAGTGGTATTTTTTGTTTTTATATCACTTTCCTTTCCAACTATTTTCAATTTCTCCTTCCCCAGAGAGCCATCCCTTTTGACAAAGAGTAAAAAACAGAGAGAAAAAAACTAGTTGGCAAAATTAACCAATACTTCAGCTGAGTCTGACAGTGTATGTAATATTTCATGCCTATGTTCTTTTCAGCATTGCGAATTAAAGGATATGTATTTCTTCTCTTTTCTTTAGTCCAAGTTTGATGATTATAATTGTGAAGGACTGTGTCAAGATGATGGAATAGGAGGATACGCTGCTGCTGAGCTCCTGTCCATATAATTCCTCCAAACACCCTTAGAAAATGCACTTGACATGGTGATATCCAGAAAAAGTCACAGTGAGTCTTTTATTCAACCCAGGCTGGCATAGGGAGACAGAGGTCTACTGACAATGGGGAATAGGATTGTGACTAGGAATACTAGTGGTCAGAGTATTCCAACATCCAAGGAAACTACTGGTACAAGAGGGCAAGTGGGAGCTCTCTGACCCGTACTGAGTTATACTCATACCAGTGACAGATAACAACTGACAGCTTTGCCACCAACTACCCCAGGTCCAGCTTACAGATCTAGGCTGGAATGGAAGAGGACCTGCACTGGGATGTGTTTCAGGGTAATGAGCCCAGGAAGAGTACCAAGAAGGCTACAGAAAAAGAGCCTTTCTTAGGTGCTCTTGCCATAATATTTCAAAAATCATAAAATTAATGACTAAATTTTTGAGAGACAGAACCCAGGGGGGGGGGGGTTCAGTGAGGCAATTCTCCAGAGCAACCTGGAAAATAGAGGAAAGGCTCCGCTCCACGGGGTTGGAGGAGCGGCCTGCCAGAGTGAAGGAACTTCAGTTGCCCAGAGGCAGCCCCTGGGAGCCACGGCTCATGGCATCTGCGGCAGTTTCCTGATTTACATGCAGGGGAGCACCGGGCACAACTTGGAATATTAGCTGGGGGACCTCTGCCAGAGTGAGCATGTGAAGCCCGGTCCTCAGGGCACTCAGCAAGCAGAGGTGGTGGTGGCAGCCCAGATCCAGCAAAAGGAAGCAGGTGGAGCCAGGTAAGCAGGAGCCCTCAGGCAACTGAGCCTTGAGTACTCAGCCCACCAAAGATAGGGGAGTAGAGAGAGACTTTCAAGGTCTGTCCTTTGTACCTGGAAACAGGACTCTGGGGCTCTGACCACATTCAGATCCTGATTGCAGTCTAGGCCCCCCCCCCCCAGCCCCGTGGCAGAGGGGGGCACTTGTATTTGTAAGCATTCACAGACCAGGAGGGGAAGACAGAGCTTCACACACTGAGATCCTTGTGGGGGAGTGCCTAATAATACTTAAAAGCTCAGGAAGCACCCCCAAACCCCGGACAGGCTGGGGAAGTGAGTAAACAGATTAAAAAGAGGAACACCACTGAGAAATACATTGTCTGTGATCCCAAGAATGATCAAAATAATCTGAAGGTGAGGAAGCACAAGCTTCTGCATCTAAAGACTCCCAAGAAAAATGGAAATTGGGCTCAGGCTATGATAGAGCTCAAAAAAGATTTTCAAAATCATGTAAGGGAAATTGAAGAAAAATTGGGAAAAGAAATGAGAGAAATGCAGGAAAAACATGAAAAATAAGTCAGCAGCTTAGTCAAGGAGATCCAAAAGAATGCTGAAGAAAATAACATGTTAAAAACCAGCTTAGATCAAATGGATAAAATAGTTCAAAAAATTATTGAGGAGAAGAATCCTGTAAAAAGCAGAATTGGGGACAGCTAGGTGATGCAGTGAATAAAGCACTGGCTCTGGAGTCAGGAGTACCTGGGTTCAAATCCAGTCTCAGACACTTAATAATTACCCAGCTGTGTGGCCTTGGGCAAGCCACTTAATCCCGTTTGCCTTGCAAAAAAACCTAAAAAAAAAAGCAGAATTGGCCAGATGGAAAAGGAAATAAAAGAAAGCTCTCTGAAGAAAACAAATCCTTCAGATCTAGAATGGAGCTTAAGGAAGCTGCTGAGTTTATGAGAAGTCAGGACACAATACTTCAAAATTAAAAGAATGAAAAATTAGAAGAAAATGTGAACCATCTCATTGAAAAAATAACTGATCTGGAAAACATATTCAGGAAAGATAATTTAAAAATTGTTGGGATACCTGAAAGTCATGATCAGGAAAAAAAAGCTTGACCTCATTTTTAAAAAATTCCTACAGGACATTTACCCAGATATCCTAGAAGTAGAGGGCGAAATAGAAAGAATCCACTGATCTCCCCAGGAAAGAGATTCAAAAAAATCAACCCCCAGGAATATTATAGCCAAGTTTCAGAACTCCCAAGTCAAAGAGAAAATATTGCAAGCAGCCAGAAGGACACAATTCAAATTTCATGGAGCTACAGTCAGGATCACACAGGGCTTAGCAGCAACTACTTTAAAAGCTCATAGGGCTTGGAATATGATATTTTGGAAGGCAAAAGAGCTTGAAATGTAACTGAGAATCAACTACCCAGAAATATATATGTATATATATATATATATTAAAAAAGATATATATTATATAAAAAAATAAAAGGAAAGTTCAGAAGCATTGACCTTTGGTATGGCTCAGACCTCAGGAGCAGAATCCAAATCTCAGTTCTATCATTTAACCCATCCTGTAAAGGAATAACTAGGAATTCCAAGTTCTGTCCCTGTGAATCAGTAAACTTTCTAGTTGGTTGATGGGGGGGAACTATTGTTTTTTTATTGAAACTTCAGTCAGGAACTTAGAGAGATCAGATGCAGGAAGCAGCAAATAGATTTGGTCCAGGATGGAAAAAATATAACACTCAATACTCTAAGAAAGCAGTAATGGAACCAGCACAGACTTTTTTTCCAGATGTGTGATAAAACTCAGGCCTAATACTAAATCCAAAGTCAGGAATTAGGGTGGAATAATGGGCAAACAAAAGAGATTCTCACAATGAAAATTTATAATAGTGGCATAGATGCTCAAGACACAAATACAGAAAATAATGACTCTAAAACATCTACAAGCAAAACTTCAAAGAAAAATATTCAGTGGCAAAAATTCAACTAGAATTCCCAGAAGAGTTGAAGCAAAAGTTTGTAGAAATAGTTTAAATTGTTTTTATAGATATAATGAAAAACCTGAGGGGGGAAATGGAAAAGAAATAAGAGTTATGGAAGAAAGAATTGGAAAGGAAATTAACAGCTGGCCACAAAAGGTGCAAAACTTTGTCCAAGGGATAAACTCTAAAAATTATAGAGGAGAAAAGCCAAGGACTCCACAAGGCAACAATAAATAATATCAGAAAATCAAAATTTTGGAAAAGTAGAAAGATATGTAAGGCATCTATATTCATATAGAAAATACATTAAGGGGGTAAATCATTGGATTATCTAAAAGCTATGACCAAATAAAAGAGTATAGACATATTTCAAGAAATCTTAAAAGGAAAATATCCAGTTGAATAGATTTGAATGGAAGAATAAATTAAAAAGTTATTACACACTTACTTTGTTCAAGTGCTAGAGATACAAATAGAATGAAAAATAATCCCTGTTCTGAAAAAAACATTCTTATTCAGAGAGAAAACAAATTTCACCTGAAAGGAAGGTGGTATAGAAACCAGAGGACAAAGTAGAAATGGTAAGAATATACTTGTCATCCCCCGAAAGAAACCCCCAATTGAAAATTCCCAGGAATATCATAGCCCAAATCCAAAGCTTCCATGTCAAAGAAGAAATTCCATAAATCAGAATAATCCAAATACTGAGGAGCTATAGTTGGATCATATCCTGTTTAGCAATCACCACCATTTAGGTGCAGAAAGCTTGGAAAACAGTATTACAAAAAACTGATTATAGACTTAAGCCAAGAATAACTTACCCACAAAAACAAGAAATGCTGTAGGGAGAAAATGAACCTTTAATGATATACAGAATATTCCAAATTTAAAAAAAATGAATCCAGAACTATAATAACTTTGAAATTTAAACATAGAAGGGCAGCTAGGTGTTGCAGTGGATAGAGCACTGGCTCTGGAGTCAGGAGTACCTGAGTTCAGATCCACCCTTAGACACATTATACTTAACCTAGCTATATGACTTTGGGCAAGTCATTGAACCCTAATGCCTTAAATAAATTTTAAAAATGGTTAAAAAAAGAAATTTAAACATAGAAGTTGAAGCATAAAAAAGGCAAACAAATGAATAATTATAATGAACTAAGCAAGGACAAATAAGGATACATATAAATATGGGATGATTATACATATGTCCCAAGCATCCAAGCCCATAATTAGAATAAAGGAGGCAAATTAGAGAAGAGCTGGAAGTGGTTCAATATCTTGATGATCTTAATGGAGAGGGGAAGGAGAATACCTTGGGAGGGGGCGCAGGAGAGAGGAAAAGGAAGGTTAAGGGAAATGTTCTTACATCTTTAGAGTGCCCAAGAAGACATCTCATAGAAATGGAGATGAGAGGAGAGGAGGAAGAATATCTGACACTTCAACCTCATTTTTTATTTTATTTTTCTGATTACATATTATGGAAGTTTTTCAACATTAATCCATTTGCATATTTGTAAGTTACTTGATTTTCTTGGATTTGTTTTTCTTTAGTTCTCAAGTTGAGGAGGGTTTGGAGTTGGTAGGCAGATCATTGTAGATTGAAAAATACATATTTTATTTAAAAATAATTATGTAGTGTTCAGTTAATTTTGCTCTTTCCATTTTCATTCCAAATGTTCATACATGCTATTTATGCCTGATTTGTGGTAGAACCTTTAGAGCTCATATTAGTCTGGTCAGTCAGTCAGACACACTGTACCTTGACCCCGACATAGTGAAGTCATTTTGGTTTTGTTGTTTTTTTTTAGTAAGAAGGACAACCAAGCAACCAATCCTTATTTATATTGTTTTCCTGGTACAAGTTTACCTCACTTTGCAACAGTTCATACACATCTCCCTATGTTTCTCTGTATTCTTCATATTCATTACTCCTTCTGTAATATTCCATGATATTCATATACTGCTTATTTAACCATTCCCCTGTTGATGAGCATCACTTTGTTCCCAGTTCTTTGCTATTGGAAAACATTCAGTAAATATTAAACAAGATTCTGTGCTTTAGTGAGAAATGATATAGTCTTTGTCCTCAAGGTTGAGAATAAAGGAGAAATCTAGATGACATTTCCTGGAGGAATATGAAGAAGGTAGAGAAAAGATAGGATGAGGGAAGGGTTCTTGGAGGATGGGACTGGAAGAAAGGGGAAGATGCCAGCTAGTGAAGATATGAGAAAATGCATCCTAGCATGGAGGATGCCCATTGAGGCACTGGGAGGATTTTTTTTTTCTGAAAATAGGTCTTGCTCTCCAGGCACTTATGGTCTCAGCAGGGTTAGAAGTGGACAAGTTAACCAGTCAAAAAGTCCATTTAAGCTTTCATTATGGTTGCATTGGACCAGCCACTGTGCTAATCATCTATGAAATTAATACAAGCAGACATATTCTCCCCCTCGAAAAATTTACATTCTAATGGGGGAAGACAACACATAAGAAATTTTTCAAGTGTCAAGGAAGAAAAAGAGGCATCATTATGGGAGAGAAAGAAGACTCAGAAGAAAAAAGGAGATAATGGGGTTGGCCTAAAAGTCTGAAGAATGAAGGTGTATGCCCTTCCTCAATATGGAGATTCTAAGAGGAACTCTCCAATGGGAGATGGGGAAAGTTAGGGCCAAGTACAAAAATAGCAGTTATCCAAGGAAGAGTAAAATCAATGCAAAGGAGGGATGAGGCAAAGTTCTCTGGAAGATGTAAGAGTTACTTTCACCTGGGTGGCAAGGGTCTGGGGATGGGGAGAAGGGAGGGAGGAATCAAGGATCTAAGTGACACCTAACTAGATTTTACAGAAAGATATTTCATGAAGTAAGGGTTAGAGGAAAAGCAAGTATGAACAGAGACCTTCAGGTGGGACCTGAGACCAGAGAATCAAAATTATAGATTTTTTTGCCTGAAACATAGAATATATAAAAGGGGAGAAATGTGGTGAAAAAGAGCCTCCTTCCAGTCCTATCCTGTTCCTGTTTATGTGTTGAAGGCAGGTTGTTTATAAGACTCTAGGAGCAGGAAATAGGCCTGGGTTTTGAAACAGAACCCTCCCCCCCCCCGGCTCTAGAGCAGATGAAGGCACTGGGAAGCCTGTGGGCAGGGTCTGTGGAAAAAGGGGGGCTGGGGTGTTGGATTTTTAAGGACTCCCTCTCACTGCTGAGAGTTCCTCAGGGAGGAAGACTTGTCAGCCAACATCTGGAAACGAGATCCACTAGCTGGGGACAAGTGACCTCAGCCATGGGACTGAGGATTGCTGAATGGCTCAAATTAAGCTGCAAGTGTTTTTACTTTGGCCAAACCCAAAACATATTTTGTCAGGTCCCCTCCCTTGACACCCTTCTCCAATCCATTCCCTCCTTATCCCAGTCCTTTGGCTTTGAAATAAGCACATAACAACCCCAACTCAAATTTTAGAGCTTAAAGGGTTTCTAAGGATCATTTTATTCCATCCTTTTATTTTACAGAAGGGGAAACTGAGACCCATACAGAAAAGTACTTGATTAAGGCCGCATTCTGAGTCAGAATCAGAAACTGGGTCTCTTGGTACCAAGTGGTGTTCTTTTGTAAAATCTCAGTGCTAGAAGCGACTTTAGCAGTCAGCAATGGCAGCAAAAGTCCAGTTTATTCATATCCTGACTGACCCCATTTAGCATTTTCTTGGCAAAGATATACTGGAGTGGTTTGTTACTTTCGTCTCCAGATCATTTTACAAGATGAGGAAACTTGGTTAAGTGACTTGCCCAGGATTACACTATCAGCGAACAAATCTGAGCTGTTCTAATCATGGATCCTGTCTACAATACTTTTGACAATGGTTCATCTAGTGAGGGGAAATCCACCCTCCTAAGATAGTCCAGATCATTCCACTTTGGAATATTTTTCATTATTAAGTCTTTCCTTACATCAAACCTAAATCTTTTTGATTTCCACCCATTATTCCTTGACTGGTTTTGGTTTGGTTTTTCTTTTCTTTTGCTTTTCTTTGCAGTTACAGTACTTAACATGGGTCCTGGCTCATAGTAGGTACTTAATAAATACTTGTTGGTTGAAGATTCTAAAACCAATAATAGATTTAGTTCCTTTTTCCCCCGCCACAGGACAACTCTCTAAATATTTGAAGCCAGTTAATTCATTCTCTCTGGTCTTTTGATTCAAGTTTTTTTAACCAATTCTCTTATAGTCTCAGATCTCTCCATCAACATGACTGTTCTCTTTTGTTAATGTATGTACAGGAGATAAAGAATGCTTAGGGGTGTACTATTAAATATTTAACAATCAGATTTCCTAATAACAATAACAATAATAATAAAAATCCTAAGACACACTTTTTAGTTTTATCTATTATTAAAATCTTCTCCATCACTTTCTTAAGTCTTGACGGGGTTAAGTGGCTTGCCCAAGGCCACACAGCTAGGCAATCATTATGTGTCTGACGCCAGATTTGAACTCAGGTACTCCTGACTCCAGGGCCAGTGCTCTATCCACTGCGCCACCTAGCCGCCCCCACACTGAATTTTTAAAATAAATTTATTGGTTTATTTTTCCCACACACACACACTGAAAATTTATCTTTAAGTCATCTATCTGGCATCAGCATAGCCATGTTAGTATACCACCTTTAACAATGAGGAGCTCAAAAGTTATCTTATGTATTATGTAATTTTACTATCTCATTTTTTTATGGATATGATTTTTCTCTCAACATATTCAATTTTGATCAATGTATAGAATGAAAACAATGTAAATATTAGTAAAATTCATTCAATTTTATCTTTTGTTTCATCATTTTACCTTAACCAATTTTTTTTGTTATCCAACAAGTGTGTTACCCTTCCCAATTCCTTTATTTTCCAGGTAAAGAAACCAAAGCTCAGAAAGTGATTTCTTTAGCTATTCAATAACAGAGTTTCAATCCCTATTGTCTGACTCCAAATTCAGTGCATCTTCCCTTGCACCATGATGATGGCCTGGCATCCTACTTGTGAAGAAGATTGTGGTGAGGGGCAACCATCTGTGGTAGAAGCATTTCAGTTCTCTACTTATCAAATCTACCAGATCACTACTATGGTGTCCTGTATCCAAATTCCTTTTGGGAACAGATTCATTTTAAAACTGTACTAGCAAGTATAAATAAAAATCTCTTGGTTTAATTTTAATCTACATGGTGAAAACTCAGCAAATTAGTAAGAAAATTTTCTTGCTGTTCTTTTGAGCAAATAAAATACTTATGGTCTAGTAGTGCATTGGGTTAACCATGTTTTTCTTTTACTATCAACTTTTGGAGACTGGGTAGTCAGAAATCACAATTAGACTTTGGAGACAAGCTTTGAAAGGGAAATTTATACACACACACACAGACACACACACACACACACACAGAAAAAAGGAGGATGGGAGACAGAGACCAGAGACAGGCACAACTACAGATTTTCTGCAAAGGCTCCAGGAGGACCAACAGCATCTCACCCCACAATCCAAGACAGTAGCTATGGCAATAATAGCAATCACAGTGGGGAGTGGGAGGGATTGAGCTTCCTCATATTAGAAGTAGGAGCTCCTTTAGTCTGTCTTAAGCACCCCAGTCCTCTCCCTCTGATCACCTCTTAGGAAATTTCAATACTTCCTCTGCTTCATGCCTTCCTCCTACATAACTTCCAGTTCATCTTGTATGCACACAATTGTTTTCATGTTGTGTCTCCCATTAAGGTTATGAGCTCCCCTGAGAGCAGGGCTATTTTTGCCTTTGTATCTTTTGCACCTTGATATATAGTAATTGAGTGTTGATTGTCTTAAGATTGAGGGAGAAGGGGACTATATTTTCCTGAAGAAGTCATAATTCCCATTGGTCGATGGTAATGATTTCTGTTTCATATTAAAGATATCTATCTCAATTGTGCTTTAACTTTTTTTTTTTGGCTTTTGCAAAGCAGTGGGGTTAAGAGACTCAACCAAGGTCGCACAGCTAGGTAATTATAGGGCCGGTGCTCTGTCCACTGCACCACCTAGTTGCCCCTGTACTTTAACTTCTTAAGTAAAGAAAGGAAGTTGTGGGAGTGATATACTATACTGTGATTCTAAGATTCCCTATTTTGAGAGTATATATAATTTTATGAGTTTTCATACTTCCAGGAAATTCTATGGTTCTGTGGTTCTGTGGTTCTGTGATTTTAAGATTTCATGGTTCTGTGATTCTAAGATTCCATATTTTGAGAGTATATATAATTTTATGAGTTTTCATACTTCCAGGAAATTCTATGGTTCTATAGTTCTGTGGTTCTATGATTTTAAGATTTCATGGTTCTGTGATTCTAAGAAGCCATGGCTCCATGGCTTTGTAGTCCTGTGAGTTTAAGATTCCATGGTTATGTGATTCTGTGCTGATTTGACTTAATGAGAGTCCATAATTCTGTGAATTTCCATAGTTCTATGAAATTCCATGGATCTATGATTCTAAGTTTTCTTAGTTCTATGATGGGACAGTTATATGACACAGAAGATGGAGTTCTAGGTCTGAAGTTGGGAAGATTCATTTTCCTGAATTTAAAATCGGGCCTCAGACACTTACTAGTTGTGTTTCCCTGGGAAAATCACTCAACTCTTTTTTGCCTCAATTTCCTCAGCTATAAAATGATCTTTAGAAGGAAATGGTAGGCCACTCCAATATCTTTGCCTAGAAAACCCCAAATAAGGTCATGAAAAGTTGTTCACGCTAGAAATATCTGAAAAACAAAGCTCTATGATTCTAAGATTCTGTGTTTCGCTCTTGCTCTGATTCTTTGATTCTGAGATTCCTAGGTTTTGTGATTCTAAAATTCTGAGTTCTGTGATTCAGAGAAATCATGCATCTGTGGTTCTGTTATTCTGTTTCTAAGATTCCAAGGTTTTGTTGTTATGTGATTCTAAAGTTCCATGTTTTGTTGATGCTGTGATTCTAAGATTCTATTCTATGGATTCTGTGATCCTAAAATTTTATGGCTTTGTGATTCTGATTCTGTAATTCTTAGAGAATATGAATCCTCAAGATTACATAATTCTGCAAATTTTGATAGCTCTATAGTATTTCATTAGTTCTATGCTTTCTGTGATTCTGTGTTTCTAAGATACCATTTATCTGGGGCAGCAAGTTAATGACAGGAGATAATGTACCAGCCCTACAGTCAAGAGAACCTGAGTTAAATCTGTCCTCAGACACTTACTACCTGTTTTTCTGGTCAAATCACTTAATCCTGATTGTCTCAAAAAGAAATTTCATTTATCTCTGGTTCCATGGCTCTATGATTTCATGGTTATAATATTCCTTGGTTTTATACTTCTGTAATTCTAAGATTCCATAGTTGTACTCCATAGATTACCTAATTCTTTGGTTCTAGGGTTCTTTGGTTCAAAGATTCCTTGATTGTGTAATTCTAAAATTTCTTGGTTTTATAATTCTAAGATTCCATGTCTCTGAGACCTTGTGAGTATACATAAGCCTAAGAGTCAGTGGTTCTAGAATTCTGAGATCTGTGGCTCAAAGATTTCATTATTAAACTTCTTTGCCTCTGTAACCTTGAATCTCTGATTCCAAGATTTTGCAATGATCTGTATCTCATATACCAACCCTCTGTCAGCACTTCTACTGGCCCAAGTCCAACTAAGGAACATTGACCAGCAAAGAGTAGGCCAGGTGGGGCCTGGTGTGAACGATGCTTAGACTCCCCTCAGTCGGTGCCTAAGAAGGTGAGAGGACCTGGATTCAATCACAGAGGTAATCTCTTTGGATTGTGCTTGGGGAGGCCCAGACACCTCTCAGCCTCCTGGCTTGCCTCCCATTTCTATAAAAGCCCTGATTTATATTTCCAGTCGTCCACTGCAGCATTATCTTCCCTTCCTTATTTCAAGACGGATTTGGTTTCTGGCCTCTTTGTCCTTCCCATGTCTCAGGGAGGATGAATGCCTTGGAATTATTTTGCATGAAATTGTCCGGGAAAAGTATATTTGGCCCAAATTTTGATTTCACTCCTTATTAGGATACAACTGTAATTCCGAGGCTTGGGATAGTTGGAAAGCCAAGTCTTAAACTCTTGGGTAAGGTGATGGTTTCTGAGGAGCGTGGAGCATGAGTCTAGCTTCAGATTCTATCTAAAGCCCCTTGGACTCATAGAACCTCAGAGTTCATAAGACTGAATAGGTCCTTGGAGACCATCAGGTTCAAACTCTTCATTTAACAAATGAGGGAGAGACAGGAAGTCAAGTCAGTGGGACAAGAACCCAGACACAGCTCCTTGTTCCCAGATCAATCCATTCTACTGTATTGTATCTCAGGCTAATTTCTCCAACCTCCTGACAAGACATCATCCAGAACCACGGACTCGTAGTTTCACAGAATCACAGGATCACAGGATCTCTGTTTTGATTCTGCTCGCTGGATGTGGGAATAGAAGCAAAATTGCAGTCTCAGAGTGAGACCTATTCTGTAATGCAAAGTCCTCAAATAGACAATTCACACTCCCTCCCTTGTTAGTTATATGGTCACATTTTCCCTTCCCCTTCCCCTTCCCCTTCCCCCACCAGTTCCTTTAATCCCCCCCAGGAATTCAAGGACCCATGACTAGATACACTTGGTTAATTCATTCCTTTCCTCTGTTTGGGTTTGGAGTTTGGGGTTGGAGTCTGTTTCCATTCTGGCAATCTGATCCAAGATCCCTCTTTGGCCCTGAGCTCCCTTCCCCCTCCCTTTGCAGTGGCATTCTCCTGGGGACCACCCACTGTGGCAGGGACTAGAAAGTTTGCTTGGACTTGGGGGCTTTGATGTTCTAGCAAGAGCTTCCTCCTCTCACCCTTGACCCCCACACTCAATGATATGTAACCAAGCAAGGGAAAATGGAATGTTCAGAGGGAGATTGGAAAGAGAAGGTCTCTGGCATAACAGGGTTTTTATTTTTTCTATTATGGACCCCTTGGGAGGTCAGGTGATAACTAGGGACTACTCAGAATAATGCATTTAAATGTTTAAAGAAATTTAGGATTACAGTGGGAACCAATCATACTGAAGTGGTTACTAAAATATGTTTTTATTTTAGTTTTTGAAAGACAATGGGGTTAAGTGGCTTTCCCAGGGTCACACAGCTAGGTAATCATTAAGTGTCTGAGGCCATATCTGAACCCAGGTACTCCTGACTCCAGGGCCGGTGCTTTATCCACTACGCCACCTAGCCGCCCCAAAATACATTTTTAAATCCCTGTACTAAGACTTGCTTTAGTTCCCTCTCAATCCCTGATTCATCTATGACCTTAAGAGCTTACTTCACTCTCCAGGCCTGTTTTCTCCTCACTCCAGGGCCAGTGCTCTCTCTACTACTAGCCCTAATGCTAAACATTTCAATAAACAGCTCTGGACCTGTTATGGAAATAATAACACTTTCTCTATCCTAGTGAACAATGCTAGATCAAATAATAATAACATTCATAAAATAAATAGCATTTATGTAATACTTTAAAGTTTGCCAAACGGCTTTACAAATGCTATCTAGATTGATCTAATGACCTTGGGAAGTAGGTGCTATTATTTAAATTTTACAGATGAGGAAACTGAGACAGATAGAGATTAAGTAACTTGTCTAGAATCATATAGCTAGTAATTGTCAGAAGCAGACTTTGAACTCAGATCTTCCTGGCTCCTAGATCCAACACTAAGCATTACGCCACCTAGATGATGGTCTTGAGGTCTCTTCTTGCTCTAAGAAGCTATTGCCCTAGTCTGTGATTCATTGATTTCTTGAGTCATGATTCTAAGATTATTAAATTACCTAACTTTTAAGATTCTATGATTGTAAGAATTTTTAAATCAAGGATTATACAAATGCCCAAGGAGCCTGTATTAGAGCACAGATTAGGGATGGAGTGAGTGGGAAGTGGGGGAGGGGAGGTTTGTGAAGAGAATAAGTGACTAGGGACTAAATGGGGAAACTTTTTTCCTCCCTCCCCCATTCAAGGGACAATTCCTCCCATCTGTTGTTTTCACTCTCTGTCCAGAAACATTGTTTTCTGACCTTGAGCTCAAAGTCAAATCAAATAGATGAGTATTTGCCAGGAACCAGCTTTCTGTGGATCTATGCCCAGTCGACAGGAGTTCCAAGATTCTGTCTTGGTTCTTTGACTAAGTGACTCTATGACTTTGCTCAAAGGTCTTTCATAAATTGGAGGAATTGAGACTCTCTAAGGATACTTTGAGCTGACATTCAATTTTCTAATATTCTATGTTCTATGTTGGTTTTTAAATATAATAATAATGATAATATGCTTTAAATTTTTTAAATATCTTTCACACCAAGTAAGTTATTTCATTTGATCCCCATTCTTTGTCCTGTGTTCTAAATCCTTTCAGGTCTATCTGGGTTCCATTCATCTCATCTTTGAGGAGGTGGCAATCTTGTGGGCCTGGGGTGGGTGGGGGGGATTAACAGGCAGCTTGTCCTCTCCAGCTTCTATTCCAAGGATGGGGAGGAAAATATCATTTGACTTTAATTGGATTCAAAGGAAAATTCCTGTCAGGGCCAAGCCACATCAGACAGTGAGTTCATCCCATGTCCTGGGCAGGGCTGGGTTTGACTGGGTGAGGCCTGACCACCAAGGAAACACCAGCCGGGGCACGCCTGGCTAAGTCCCACACTGTTTTAAGTTTTCAGGGATCTCAGGGAAGAAGGGGCTCTCAGGAGGCCCCTTAATGGGTCTAGTAAGATCACAGGAGAATAGATTTTAGAGCTGGAAGGAGATTATCTTGTCCCTAATTAGGATCTAGACCAACCTCATTTTATAGACAGAGAAACTGAGGCATAGACTGAATCGAGATATATTTAAATAATTGGTTTACTTGGTTATCCAACAAATATTACTTTTTGTAAGGCAAACAGTGGCTTGCCCAAGGCCACACAGCTAGGTAATTATTAAGTGTCTGAGACCAGATTTGAACCCAGGTACTCCTGACTCCAGGGCCGGTGCTTTATTCACTGCACCACCTAGCCACCCCACAACAAATATTTCTAATGCTTACTGTCTTGGAGGTGGAAATTGGAAAATGGATGGTTAAAGCACATTTTGTATTCTGAGCCTCTTTGAGTTCCTAACTGGAAGTCCATGAATTTATTTCAAAAAATATTTTGAAAACTGTATTTCACTATGATTGGTTTCCTTCCTAATCCTAGGTGCTTATTATTTTCTTCATTTAGGTATATGATTTTGAGAAGGGGCTCATAGGCTTCCCCAGACTCCCCATAGGGATTTATGATACAAAGAAGAGAATCTGGGGGATAGGATATGCACAATCCATAGCTACAACACACATAGTACATTGCAAGGGATGATAAGGATGAGACAAAGATAATAAAATGGAGTGGGGTTGGAAATCAGGAAGGCTCCCTACTGAAGATGATATTAGAGCTGAACCTTAAAGATGAGAAGTTTGCTAATGTAACATTCGGTGCAATGGCCAAACCCCATTCTACTAACATACAGAGATCACAGTCTAACCTATACCCCCGCAATGAAAGCCCCATGTCTGGGGGCCAAAGATAATATTTAGAATAATTGTGTCTTCAAAGTGGGATACTTTGTTTTTACTCATTTATTTTTTTGGGAAGAGGTAATTAAGATTTAGACTTACTCAGGGTTTAAGGCTGGATTTGAATTCAGATCCTCCTGACTTTAGGGCTGATGCTTTATCCACTGCACCACCTAGCCTCCCCGGAGGGAATTGTAAAAGGCATCCTACCTAATATAGACCTCTCCTCTCTGGGCTCTCTCATAATGGGTCAAACTCTCATGAGACGCCTCCAGTCATGGGTAGTCACTACCTCTGGAGGTCACCTATTCCACTCTGGGGAAAGCTCAAGGGTTTTAAAGGCTCTTCTTTATATTGATCCAAAATCCTCCTCCAGATCTGGTGGATTTTCTTTTTTTTTCCCCCATATCCCTGTCCAGGACTATAACTACCATTTTAAAGAGCTATGGCTTCATCAAGAATAGGTCCTAAAAAAATCAAGAACAATCAGACTTTAGAGAAACATGGGACTTGTATGAACTGATGCTTAGTGAAGTGAGAGAACCCTATACACATTAACAACAACTTTGTGAGATGATCAACCATGATGGACACAGCTCCTTTCAGCAGTTGAGAGATCAAGGACAATACCTATTGCCATCCACATTCAGAGGAAAAAAACTGTTGGGTTTGGATGCAGAGCAAAGCATACTATTTTCATTTTTTAAAAAATTTTTGTGTTTTTCCCCTTTCTCATGGTTTTTCCCTTTCCTCTTGGTTCTAATTTCTCTTTCACATCATGACTAATATGAAAATATGTTAAATACAATTGTACATGTTCAACTTTTATCAGACTGTTTTCTGCCATGGGAGGGGGGAGGAGAGAGAGGGATGACAGGGTGGTAGAAAAATGTAGAATTTATAAATTTGCAAATGGATGAACGTTGAAAAACTACTTTTTTAACTGGGTCATTAACTTGGGAGATCACTGTGGGTCTAGTTGACATAGATTCATCAAAACATTTGGTAAAATCTTTCAATGAAGATGAAAGGAAAGTCCAATTAGATGACTAACAATGATTGAATTGTCAGACTCCAAAAGTAACTGATCATGGTTCAGTGTAAGCTTATGAGGCATCCTCTGGAGAGTCCTAGGGATCAAGGCTGAGTGTTCTGCTGTTTAAAATTTTTATTAGTGACTTTCATGAAGGCATGGATAATAGGCCTGTGTAATCTATTTTTTCCAGTTATTTGGAAAAATAGTATCCAACATTCATCTTTTACAAGCTTTTGAGGTCCACATCTTTCTGCCTCTCTTCCCTCCCCTCTCTCCCTCTCTCCATGACAGCAAGTAATCTGACATAGGTTATATATGTACAATCATTGCACAATTTTTTAACTGAGCACTGAGCTGTATGTGGAAGTTAGATAGGGGTTTTATTCATTTCATTCATTCATTCATTAAACTTCCAGGAAAGGAAATTCCCTCTATGAATGTAGGACAGTAACTTCTCTGCCACTTATTCTCTTATAGAATTACTTAAGAGACCTCAGAATGTAAATGACTTTCCCCAGTTCACCCAACGAACATGTCATGGGTGGGATTTCAACTTAGATCTTTCTCACTCCAAGGCTAGCTATCTATATGCTACTTTCCCCTTGATAATGTTAAATAATAAAAAAATACATTTATGTAAGCATTTACATGCACATGTGTGTATGTATGTCAGAGGCCCCATGGGGGTAAGTACACTTACCCTGGAAGTATATTTTCCATGGATGTCCACACAGATGATGTAGTTGATACATCGCCAGAACTTGCTCAGAGTTTTGGAGGCTCCAAAGGAACATGTGGAAGAGATGAGATATTAGACTGACTACCAAACTGAGGGTCTCCAGAATTATTGTGCTGGCCTCGTTGTTGTATGCTGGTGAATCCTGGATAATATGCCATTGCCATGTCAGGAAACTGAAAAGTTTCCAATTGAATTGGTGTGGGGAAGATTCTGAAGAGCACGTGGCAGGAAAATGATGTCTTGAGCTGCATTGTCAAACTCTATTGTCGAGAAAACTCAGTTTGGATGGACTGGTCACATTGTTTGACTGCCAGACATAACTTTTTGCCTCAAAGACTATTACAGAGAACTCAAGTAAGTGCTCATGGAGTTCAAAAGAAATGATACAAGGGCACTTTCAAGGTCTTCTCTGAAGAACAATGGAATTAAATATGAGATATGGGAGACACTAAATAAGGACTGCCCGGCATGGTGTGTCCACATCAAAGAAGGTGCTGTGTTCTATGAGAAAAGCAAAAATGCACAAATTTAGAGACCTCTCCACACTAAATGGGCAAGTGGACTATTTGCACCTGACTAGTGGTAGATCCTTCTGAGTAATAGTCTGATACATTGTACCTTGACCTCAGTATAATGATATCATTTTGATCCTCTTTAATCACAAAAGTTAAAAACCAACTATACACACAGCTAACTAGCTAGCTAGATGAATAGATACAGTCTTCTGAGTTCGAAGGAATAATTCCAAGGAGGAATGGTTACACAGAAGTAAGATCTGAAGGGTATTAAGTATACCAAAAGTATATCTGCAGTGTTAGGCAGCAGCCAAAAAACTAATGTGTTATTTCACTGTGTGAATAAAGTCACAACTTCAGGACTCTCAAGATGCTGTTTGTCCTCATCTGGATACAATCTACCTTATTAATGTCCTTCTTAAAATATGAAAACTAGAATGGAAGAAGTGTTCCTTTCCTTTTCCGTCTCAAATTCCTTTGACCAGAGTCTGATGAAGCTTTTGTACCTATTCTCAGAATCATGTTTTAAAACATATAACAAAATAAATAAGATGATCAAGGGAATCAATTTCTTTTTATTTCCAATTGTATAGGAAAACATGGGAATTTTTCTCATATGAGTTCATTGATTCTTTGAAATCTAAACTGGGATATCTCTAAGATAAAGGACCTTGTTAGAAAGGCTCCCTCAAGATTACAGCAACTTTTCCTTCTCATGCTAGGAGGCTAAATTCCAGAACTTTCTGAGATATGTCCTTGGAAATCATCCTTCTTCCAATAAGGAAGCTGGATCTCAGGAATTTAGTTTCTATTGGGTGATAGGAAGGAGTGTGGCATCACCTTCTCTCCCGGGGGGGGGGGGTCAGTCCCTGGTCTGGGAGGGGAGATTCTGTCAATTAAACTGAATGGTGCCCCCTCTGGAACACAGATGAGGCCTAGGAAGATAAATTCTGATCTAGAGGACAAATACTAACTCACCTAAAGGGGAAAGAAGCCTCAGGCCCTAAGGAATTGGTGAGATTGGAGAGAGGCAGTAGTGGATTCAGCTGATTTGCACCAGTTGGGCAGAACCAATAGCCAATTTTATGTTGAGTTCAGGGAACTGGTTGTTAATTTATTTAAATCCCACCACTGGAGAGGGGACTGGTATTCTGTGAGAGCTAAAGCCAAGCAAGAGATCACCTATGTGTTGTCAATGGTGGGAGCCTTGGGGAGATTGCTGTTTACCCAGTTATTTTTGCTTGACTTGACTGGGACCAAATTCAGAGGTTTCAGTGGAAGGAATACAATGCCATCAATTCTTCTGTCTCTCTGCTTCTGTCTTTGTCCTTTGTCTTGATGTCCATTTCCGCCTCTCTGTCCCGGTGTTTCTTCAGCTCTCTATATCCATCTCTCTCTGTCTCTATTTCTCTGTCATGCTGTCTCTATCTCTCTTTCTCTTACCTTTTCCATTTTGCTTTCCTCCTTCAATAAGGGGACACACATACACACACTTTTTTGAGAGAGAGTCTGAGTCTAGAATAAGAGAAAGGTGGTGGTCCACTGCCCTGGTCAGACAGTCTTTTTTTTTTAATTTTTGCAAGGCATTGGGTTTAAGTTGACTTGTCCAAGGTCATAATGCTGAGGCCAGTGCTGTATCCACTGTGCCACCTAGCTGCCCCCAGAAAGTCTTTTAGAAAATTGTGTTAAGCTCTTTGGTCACATTTTAGGAAGGACATGGGCATGCTGGTGTTTGTCTAGTGGGGAAGGACACAAATGGGAGAGGGAGGGCACCCCAAACTGTGTCACAGGAGGAGGCGTTGAAGAAACAAGGGATATTCATCCCTGGTGAAAAAAAAGATTTATTATTAGCATCGTTTGTCTTCAAAGAATAGGTTAACTGTAATGAGAAAAGTGGTAGAAGAGGTTATTTTGTTAAACTGCAGCAGGTGGAACCAGGAACAAGGGACAGCTTTGGGAAACAGTACATTCCTTCTCATACTTGTAGCGGGACTTATCTTTTCTAACTCTGACATTCTGTGTTTCAAGGTCCCTTCCAGCTCTGACAGTCTATGTTCAAAGTTCCTGATCACCTCTGACATTCTGTGTTTTGAGGTTCCTCCCAACTCTGTCATTCTATATTCCAAGCGCTCTCTAATGTGTGATATTCTATATTCTAAACAACTCATTTTTCCATTTTATAAGTGGCCTGGTCAATTATAAATCATGTATGTCATAGGAGAGTTGGATCATAATTCCCTTTCCCTTTTCCTCTCTGTTTTCTCTCTACTTCTTCCTTGGTCTGAATCATCTGAGGTTCCCTAGGTCTTTTGAGAATGGACAGGATTGATCTTTGCCAATGTTTTCTCTACATCTTTCAGCCACCATTGCTCTGCTCTGCTTTGCCTTTCTGGTCAATGAGTCTCCATCCTTCACAGACTGTGAGACTGTCAGTGGTTATGACCAGCTGTTGCTGTCCCCCACCTGGGTGTTGAAAACCCAAAAGGGAAAAGGTGGATGAAACAGGAGCCACAAATAACAAGCTGAAAGATCTCAGCTGTCATCAGCCACCTGCACAGGAGCTGGTGTGAAATCCAATCTCCTTGGAAAGAGATATGAACTTCCACTGAATTGTGGAAATAGAACCATAGAATATTTGAGTTGAAAGGTCCTTTGGAACATAGAATGCCAGGGATGGATAGGATCTTGGAATGTGGAACATAGAATGAAGAAGTTTGAGCCAAAGGATGGTGGCAATCATCTAAACCAACCCTTTCATTTTGTGTTGGAGGAAATGCAATCCCAGAGAGGGAAAGGAACTTGTATGAGGTCATTCAGCAAGAGAGTGACAAATGTCAGCTTAGACCTGAGATCTCAGGAGTCAGTTGAATTTAATTCAATTCAATATTAAGTGACAGCTGTGTGAATAAATCCAGGTTTAGGACTAGGGAACAGAGAAAGTTTAGCCAAACTTCTGCCTTCATGTAGATGGTTTACAAGGTGCTCAGTCAAATAAATATCCATTTCCCAAAAGGCAAAGTAGGTTAAATGGAGACTTAGTGAGGGGCATTTGATGTTATTTCATTCTTTCCTAACCTTTGTACTGAATGAACATTGAAGAATTCTACTTTGGTCCCCAACCCTCAAATTGGTCTTGCTAGTAGCAGGAGTAACAGTCATAGTAACAATAAGAGCTCCCCTGCTTTTAGCATTTGAGTGTTAACAAGTTTCCTTTACTCACAAAATCCTGTGAAGGAGTTGGTTTAACTATGGTTATCCCCATTTTGTAGATGAGGAAGCAGGGTCATAAAGATGATTTGCCCAGAATCACAGAGAAGTAGCAGATATTCAATTTGTAGAAGTAGAGGGTCCAGCCTGGGGACATTGCCTAACTTGACTACTTACTGTCTATAAGATTTTATGAAAATCATGTAACCCTTCTGGGACTTCGGTTTTCCCACCTTAAAAATGAGAGTACTGGATCCAAATGGTTTCCAGGGTTCCTTCAAGCTCTAAGTCTATGATACCTTGACTATGTTTAGTGTAAATCTCTGATTACACTTAGCAGCTTACAAAGTACTGTCATCTTCTCAATGAATGCTCATACTGGGGATCAAATCTCTGATGCAGACTTAGGAAAGTCTTCCAAGCAAGATAATTCTTTGAAATAGAATAACTCAGGCATGCAGATTTAGTCCTCTATGAACCTTGCTAGAGATCTATTCCATCATGAGTATGATAGTTCAGTCCAATTGACCCATCACAGGCTAATACAAGTGGATTAATTCTCTTAGCATGGATTCTGTTTATCTAATCTGTCTGTCTATCTTTGAACTTCTCATTCTAATCAGACACAATAGATCTCAATTTTCAGTTGGGATATTGTGATTAAGGTAAGAGAAGGGAGTTCTGGTGGAAATGAGTAGAATGTTAGACTTGGAATAAAAAAACCAAACAAACCTGAATTCAGATCTTTCCTTGATTACTTACTGTGTGATTCTGGACAAGCCACTTACTCTGATTTGGTTTCTTCAACTTAAAATAAGGATAATAAGAGACTCTACCTTATAGGATCAAATGAGAGAATATATTCAGAGCACTTCCTTGGAAACATTAAATTGAATACTACCTGATGCCTTTTCATGTTCAACATCTTTCTCATTTCCATAGCAAGTTCTGAGGTATGTATGGTGGGGGGGGGGGCATCTATTGGTCTGGGAATCAGGATTCCTGAAACCCCAGTTTGTTCCCAGAACGATGGTGATATACCTATTACTAGCTATATGACCTTGAACAAGCTGCCCCTTGAACAGTCTCATTTCTATGCCAGGTTCACCCTCCCTGCCTCTAAGTCTAATGAATAGGTCACAAACTCATAGAGTTCTAAAATATGAAACTTGATCCAGAAAGACCTTAGAACACAAAGTGGGAAGCCTGTAAAGGACTCGGAGATGGAAGATGTCAGAGCTCAAAGGAACCTTAGAACATGAAACTTCGAATGCTAGACCTGGAAAGAAAAACCAAAAACCCTGGAACATGAAGCACGATGAGAAGCAGCTGCAGGGGAGTAGAGGGAGTACCAATTTTTAATGAGAAGATCTGGGTTTGATTAGTGTTGGAACTGAAGTAGGAAAGACTTGGATGCAAATTCTTAAATATCTAGTAACAAATCACTTAACCTTACCTACCTCCGTTTCCTACTCTGTAAAATGAAAATTGGCCTTGATAGTTCAGGCTAAGCCATCCAGCACTAAATCTGTAATCTTCCATTCTTTGTTGAGTTACTTCTCTCCCAGGGCTATTGTGAGATTACAGAGAAAACCATGAACAGGACAAGGTGAATGTGAGTTAGTTATCCCCTTAGACAGAGAAACAAGCCGAGAAAAAGGGAGCACTCCTGCCTGGCTACTTTGACACTGAGGGAAGGGAGGAAATTTGAGGGGTGAGGGCTTCCCTTCTACTTTTGTTAGAGCCAGGTGATAGGCATCAGTAATCAAGAACTTCTTTTGTTTTGATACTTTACCCCAAAGATGAAAAGGAGCAAAATCTTCCTGATTTCTCTGGAAGGGAGGCAAGACCCCAAGGGAAGTCCAAGGTCAGGCTTCCATTCATGATTAACTGCTTCAAGTGTGCGGCACTCCTTGGCTTTAACCCTCACCTCCCTGGTAGGCACAAAAATTTGGATGGTTTCCCAACCTGCTGAAGGTATAGAGCTGCCAACGGGTGGGGGAGATGGTAAGGGGAGTCTTGAAATTGAAACTAGAAGAGACCAGGAGAGATAGAAGCCAAGTCTAGGCTTGCCCACAGATGAAACTGTGACTTTTTCTGTGTATCCTAATGGAAAAAGCATTAGATGAGAAGTCAAGAGTTAGGAAGTCTTTCTAGTCTTGGTTCTGACAGCTGGTCATTAGTGACAAGTGCTATTTTCATAGAACTAGAGCTGGGAAGACCATCGGGACCAACCCTTTCATGTCTAAGTAGCTGGGTGATGCAGGAGTCAGAAAGATCTGAGCTCAAATCCAGGCTCAGATACTTAGTTGTGTGGCCCTGGGCAAGTCATTTAACCTCTACTTCCTCATTTGTAAATTGAGGACAATAATAACTACCTCCAAGTTGTTGTGAGGATGAAATAAGAAAAAACTGTTAACACAGTCCCTGGTACAGAGTAGGTACTATATAAATTATTGGTACAAGGAATCAGGAAGCTTAGACATGAAATCAGAAAGACCTAAATTTGAAATCTTCCTCAGACACTAAAAGTGGGACTCTGGACTTAATCTTGCTCAGTCTTGGTTTCTTCATTTGTAAAATAGAGGCAATAATCATACTTATATCACAGGGGAATTGTGAGGGTAAAATGAGATAACACATATAAAGTATTTTTCATATTTTTGTGTGCTTATTATTATTGATATTGTTGTGGGTGGAGGGTGTTACAGTTGAAGAAATTGATTCCAAGAGGTCAAATAACCAATCAATAAATATTAGGTGTACCTACTATGGGCCAGATACTAGGCTAAGGATGAGAGGGGGGAAAGAACAATGGTACAGATTTAAATAAGAAAAAGGAAAATCCCACCTTCAGACAAACATACAAAAGAAAGTTGAAAAAGAAAAGAGGAGAGGTTAGAATTGTTTAAATGGTGACTCTAGAAGGAAGTTTTTACTTGATTCTTTAATCCAGGGGAAGAGAGAATTGAAGAAGGGTGAGTATCAAAGCTGATAACATGTCAAAGGATGATGAATTTAGTGGTGAAAAAGTTTTCTGGGACCTTGACAATGATAAACTCCAAATCCTAGGAGTTTAGCAGGTGGGAAATGAGGTGAAGTAACTTTCCCAAGATCTCACCCAGCTAGTGATTTGAACTCAAATCCTCAGATTTGGGAAATAATTTCTCTGATCACATCATGTTGATTTCTTGGTCTTTTTGACCCTGAGTTAGAAATCACAAAGGCAAGTTTGGGGAGTGTGGATTGGAAAGAGTTTCAGAGATGAAAGTTCAAAATAAAAATAAAATTTTTTAATGGTAAGGATGTGCTTGCTCTCCAGAGCTGATTGTTACATTTTAATGAGCATTTATATTTCAGAAATTGGCAAATTACAAATTAGGGCTTGATTTATGGATTGTCTAGACTTCAGAACGGATGGAGGAGATGTTAATAATAACATAGATTAAACTTAAAAGTTTGTGGTACATTCTTGGAGACACAGTTGTTAAATATTTACAAGCATACCCTTGGTTAAAGGCCTCTAGAAGTGGAGGTGGCTGCCTCAAGAAATGGCGGTTTATCCATCGTTGGCAGTCTTCAAACAGAGGTTGGGTGAACCTTTGTTTGCGTTGTGTCATAGAGAAGATTCCCATTTAGGGATTATTTTTCAGTAGGTACTCTCTGAAGTTCTTGCCAGTCCTGAGATTTTGTGTTTCTGCAATTTATTTTATTGTGCCTTCAAGAGCTCTGTTTAAATATTGTAAAATTGTGTATAATAATTATGTCTATGTCTTCTCCCTTGTTAAACTGAGCTTCATAGATACAAAAATCATATCTTAACTAAACTGTGATAGTCTGTGGATATATAAATGAATGTTGTCTCCAAACTGCTCATGGCTAAGTGCTGTGTCAGTCATTTTATATCCGCCATCATGGAACTCTCTCCTCTGGATGTAATTTCATTGCTACTCTCCTATCTCATCTTTGAATCTTCAGCGATACTCAACTGGCAATAGGTTTAAGTTCAAACTGATGATGATGATGATGATGATGATGATGATAGCAGCTGATGTTTACATGAGCACTTAATATAACCAGACTTTGTGCTAAGCACTTTATAAATACAGTCTCCTTTGATTTTCACAATCCTGGGAATAAGATGCTCCTATTTTACAGAGGAAGAAATTGAGGCTGAGAGGCTAAGGGACTTGTCAAGGGTCACACAGCTAGTAAGTGTTTAAGACCAGATTTTTCTGTATATTCTGGTGCTACCTAGCTTTTCCCTGACATATAGGAATCTTAAAATTCCAACTTCCAAGGTGATAAGGTATTCTATACTTCTCTCCCACTGCTTTCCTTCACATCTCCTTGCATCTAGGCAAACTATTCTCCTCTAAATCTGTGATCTTTTGTAAGAGCTTTCTCCACCTAAAAGAAAATCATAGCTTCATTCCATCAGTAATATTTCCCCCATTAAAATGCAAAATTTTTCTCATAAATTGAGGTATTTTCACCTCACAACATATCAGTTAGATAAGTTATATAGTTATGTATAAATGTCATGATACCTCTTTGGAATTTCTTCCTCCATTTCTCAATCTAATAATAATAATAACAATCCTAGCATTTTTAAGTATTTTAAGGGTTGCATGCTAAATGCGGATTGCTTAATTGATTGGAAGAGAGCAGAATGTATATACAGAGAGGGGAAGAGTGATAGAGAGTATTTGATGGAGGTCCAACAGAGGAGGGCACAGTTCTTTCAGACTACAATGACTGACAGTAATTTCTAAAACAGGGAAGTGAGTCCAGACATGAGTGCCGTTTACAAAAAAGGTGTGTAATTGTAAAGAGGTGGGTACAGGCTCTATCAATAACTATCTATCTATCTATTTGTATATATAGAGTTGTGGAAATTGACACACAGGGAAATTTTGTGACTTACTCGACTCAACAATAAGTTATTAGGATTCTTTCCACTTCGCCACAATTCATTTTTGATGAGGACAAATCTAGACTGGTCCAGGAAACTATTCTCACCAGCAGCCATCTGAGAGAGGGTAGGGGATGATGAAGGGTGAGAGATGGTTGCAAAAAGGAGGGGACATGCCTTCCCTTGACCTCAAGCAGCCCTGCCTCCTTCAAACTCAAAAATATCTGTACAGGCCCCAAGGTGTCAGAAATAGCAAACAGCTGCTAGGACCAGGGACTCCCAAGACCCAGAAGGAACAAGGGAAGCAGGCCAAGGGGAACTTGGAGAGAAGGTTCTTAGTAACACTTTTTCCTCCATCCCTTTCCAAAGAAAGTATTCATCACAAATCATCCCATAAACGCTTTTCAGGCCCTCAGGAAAGTGTGTGCAGCTCTCAATGGGGCTGTTAGGAGTCTCCTCTGAGTCTCCTCAGGAGTAAATTGAGACCAGGCATCTCCTGCCAATGCTAGATCAACTTTCCCCATTCCTACTAACTGCCTCTTCTTCTCCATCTCCTTCTTCCCCCTTCTTCCCCCTTTCCTTCTATTTTTTCCCTCCCTGTTCCCTCTTTCCTTCTCTCTTTCCTTTTCTCCATTTTCTCCTTTTCGTCTTTCTCCCCCCCACTTTCTCTTTTTTCTCTTCTTTCTCTTCTTTCTCTTCTTTCTCTTCTGCTTCTCTTCCTGTCCTAGTCCATCTGTTTCTCCCCCCCCCATCCAGTCCAATATTCATAATTGGAGAGGGACATCTCTTTCTGCACCTGCCTCTCTGCACTCTCCAACTATCCAACTATCCTCCAAGGATTACCAATTAGTACAATTTCTCTAGGCTTTACTGTTTTCGAAGTATTTTTAATAGAAAATCCATGAAATAGGTTTTGTAAGTATTATTACTGATGGGGAAACTAAGATTCATGGATGGCAGTAAGCAACACACCAGGCTGCCTGTCTGGGTTTAGAACATCGAATAGCAAAGCTGGAAGGGTCCTTAAAACAGTGGTGGAGCTGGAAAGTCCTTAGAACAGAGAATGTTAGATCTGGGAGAGACCATAGAAGGACATAGAATATTAGAAGTATAAAGCCTTTTAGGACATAAATTGGTAGACTTTAGAGGACCCCTAGAACACAATGTCAGAGCCTGAAGGGTCTTTAGAACATTGAGTGTTAGAGCTGGAAGTATCCTTAAAAGGACATAGAATATTAGATACAGGAGAACCCTTATAATACAGAATGTCAGAGTGGAAGGGCCCTTCGAATGTGTTAGAACTGGAAGGTCCTAGGCTAGAAAATATTAGATCTGGGAGGGACCTTAAAAGAACATACAATCTGTCAGGACCAGTTCTCATCCATGTCTCATTTTATTCCCCCAAAGTAATAGAAAAATGAAGTTTCTAATACAGTCTAGTGTTTCTAATACAGTCTAGCAGGACCAGTCTCTTCATGCTTTGGTATCTCCCCATTTCAAATGGATTCATTAAAACCTAGTCTACAAAAAGATAAAAGATTCTTGTTTAAGTGTAAGCAAAATACCCGCTCTCCACCAAAATATAAACTTGCTAGAGTCATAAAGTAAAGGGGAGAGAAAAAATTAAAATAAACATGAAAAAAACTAATAGTAATAATTGTAGGTATGGACAGGTGGAACAGTGGATGGAGCACCAGCCCTGGAGCCAGGAGCCAGGAGCACCCGAGCCCCCAAGCCCATATTCAGCCCTGTACACCCAACAATCACCCAGCTGTGTCACATGCAAGCCACCCCAAACCCACTGACCTGCAAAAAACAAAAACAGGAAAAAACACCCAAAATAAAATACTGATAGTAGGGGTGGCTGGGCGGCAGACAGAGCACCGGCCCTTGAGCCAGGAGCACCCGGGTCCAAATCTGGCCTCAAACACCCAACGATCACTGTGCCCCATTTGCTCTTCACCACCCCCCAAATAATAATAATGATAATAATAAAAAGTGTGCTTCAGTCTGTGTTCCAACTGTCAAAAGCTTATTGTAATAAAAAAAATCTTATATGAAATGTCTTGGCCTGTTCCCCCCTTTCCTTTTTCTTTCTCCCATTACTTTTCCTTTTTTTCTATTGACTCCATTTTTACACCATATTCTATCTTCAAATTCAGCTTCCTCCTGTGCTTCATCTATAAAAGCTCCTTCTACCTGCTCTATTTACTGAGAAGGTTCACTACCTGCTCTATTTACTGAGAAGGTTCATAAGAGTATTTTCGTTCATTGAAAGTCCATCTTTTTCCCTGGAAGAGGACAATCAGTTTTGCTGGGTAGTTGATTCTTGGCTGCATTCTAAGCTCTTTTGTCTTCTGGAATATTATATTCCAAGCCCTATGAGCTTTTAATGTAGTTGCTGCTAAGTCCTGTGTGATCCTGACTGCAGCTCTACGGTATTTGAATTGTGTCCTTCTGGCTGCTTGTAATATTTTCTCTTTGACTTGCGAGTTCTGGAACTTTGCTACAATATTCCTAGAGGGTTGGTTTTTTGGCATCTTTCTCAGGGGGATCTGTGGATTCTCTCCATTTCTATTTTTCCCTCTGCTTCTATGATATCAGGGCAATTTTCCTGTAGTAATTCTTTGAAAATGATGTCAAGGCTCTTTTCCTGATCATGACTTTCAGGTATTCAAATAATTTTAAAATTATCTTTCCTAAACCTGTTTCCTATATCAGGTGTTTTTTCAATGAGATCTTTCACATTTTCTTCTAATTTTTCATTCTTTTAGTTTTGTAGTATTGAGTCCTGCAAAAGTAATACTTGTGAACAGCAGCAACACCAATGGTAGCAAGAGCAACACCTGCATTAACAAGCAATGGCAGCAAAACTGCAGCAGTTGTACTTTTCAACAGCACCAACAGCAATGGTAGCAATACAACAGCTGTAACAATGTCAGCAGCACTGATAGCAACAGCTGTAATGACAGCAAAAGCAATGTTAGCAAAAGCAGGAGCATTTTTTCGTAGTAAGAGCAGCAATTGTAAGAGCAGCACCAGCAATGATAGCAACAGCAACAACAGCAACAAAATAATGTTAGCAAAAGCTGCAGCAGTTGTCCTTGTGAACAGCAGCAACAAAAACAACAGCAGTTGTAGTAGTAACAGCAGCAGTTGTAAGAGCAGCACCAGCTATGGTAGCAATAGCAGCAACAGCAGCAGTCGTTGTATTTGTTTTGTTTTTTATTTTTCTATTCTCATTTTGCAATTTTTTATACATTAATAAAAGATTCTTGTTTAAGTATAAACAAAATACCCCCTTCCCCCAAAAATATAGACTTGCTAGAGCGATAAAGTAAAGGGGAGAGAAAAAAATTAAAATAAACATCAAAGAAAACAAATAGTAATAATTGTAGGTATTGTCAGGTGGCACAGTAGATGGAGCACCAGCCCTGGAGCCCGGAGCACCCGAGCCTATATTCGGCCCTGTACACCCAACAATCACCCAGCTGTGTCACATGCAAGCCACCCCAACCCCACTGCCCTGCAAAAACCAAAAAAAAGGAAAAAGCACCCAAAATAAAATAAAATAGTAATGATACTAGGGGTGGCTGGGTGGCAGACAGAGCACCGGCCCTGAAGCCTGGAGTACCCAGGTCTAAATCCGGCCTCAAACACCCAATGATCACCATGCCCCATTTCTGCTTTACGCCCCCCCCCCAAGTAATAATAATGATAATAATAAAAAATATGCTTCAGTCTGTGTTCCAACACCACCAGTTTTGTCGTGGGTAGATCACATTCTTTGTGATAAGTCCCATCACAAAAGTTATTTCCATATTTTTCCACCATTGCCATGGCTGATCACAACTCCCTTTCATATTTCTCCACTACCGTGTATTATATTTTCTCCCTTCTTTCACTCTGACTCTGCTGTAGGGTAGCTGAGTGCTGCAGCAGACAGATCCCTGGCCCAAGACAAACAGGTCCTGAGTCCCCATGCCACCCCGTAGGCCCAGCATCCACCTGGCCCTATGGTCCCGGACAGGCCATCTAATCCCAGCCCCTTGCAAGAAGTAAAAAAGGAAATGTGTTGTATCTGACCACTCTACCCCCATTGTCCATCCTCTCCTCCTTCATTCACATCCCCATCTGTTCCCCCCTTCCCCCCTTCCCCCCTTCTTAATGCAGATGTCTATATCCCATTGAGTATATATGCTCTTGCCTCTTCTAGCCACCACTGAGTAGAGCGAAGATCATTCCCCCTTGCCTTCCCCGCTTCCATATCATTGCAATAACTCATTGTAATAAAGAAAAATCTTCTTATATGAAATGTCTTGGCCTATTCCCCTCTCTCCTTTTTCTTTCTCCCATTACATTTCCTTTTTTCTATTGACTCCATTTTTATACCATATTCTGTCTTCAAATTCAGCTTTCTCCTGTGCATCTATAAAAGCTCCTTCTACCTGCTCTATTAACTGGGAAGGTTCATAAGAGTCTTTTCAGTGTCATTTTTCTGTACAGGAATACATGCAGTTCATCATCATTAAGTCCCTCATATTTTCCCCTTCTCCTCCAATCCCTATGCTTCACCTGAGTTCTATATCTGAAAATCAAACCTTCTGTTCAGTTCTGGCCATTTCAGCAGGAACATTTGAAATTCCCCTGGTTCATTGAAAGTCCATCTTTTTTCCTGGAAGAGGACATCCAATTTTGCTGGGTGGTGGATTCTTGGTTGCATTCTAAGCTCTTTTGCCTTCCGGTATATTATATTCCAAGACCTATGAGCTTTTAATGTAGTTGCTGCTAAGTCCTGTAAGATCCTGAGTACAGCTCCACAGTATTTGAATTGTGTCCTTATAATATTAACTCTTTGACTTGGGAGTTCTGAAACTTAGCTATAATATTCCTGGGGGGTTGGATTTTGGTATCTCTTTCTTGGGGGGATCGGTGGATTCTCTCCATTTCTATTTTGCCTTCTTCTAGGATATCAGGGCAATTTTCTTCTTAGTAATTCTTTGAAAATGATGTCAAGGCTCTTTTCCTGATCATGACTTTCAGTTATTCCAATAATATTTAATTTATCTTTCCTAAGTCTGTTTCTATATCAGGTGTTTTTTCAATGAGATCTTTCACATTTTCTTCTAATTTTTCATTCTTTTGGTTTTGAAGTATTGAGTCCTGCAGAAGTAATACTTGTGAACAGCACCAACAGCAATGGTAGTATTACAACAGCTGTAACAATGTCAGTAGCACTGGTAACAGCTATAAAGACAGCAAAAGCAATGTTAGCATAACAACAGCAATTGTAAGAGCAGCAACAGCAATGGTAGCAACAGCAACAACAGCAACAAAATGTAATGGCAGCAAAAGCTGCAGCAGTTGTACTTTTGAACAGCAGCAGAGCAATGGTAGCAACAGCAAAAGCAATGTTAGCAAAAGCAGCAGCAGTTGTATGAGCAGCACCAGCAATGGTAGCAAAAGGAACAGCAGCAATGAAATGAAATGGTAGGAAAAAATGCAGCATTTGTATTTTTAAAAGGGGAAACTGAAATGGTTGCAGTAGCAAAAGCTGCCACAGTTGTACTTTTGAAGAGCAGCACCAGCAATGGTAGCAACAGCAACAGCAGCAACAAAATGTAATGGTAGCAAAAGCTGCAGCAGTAATAGTTTTGAACAACAGCAACAGCAATGGAAGCAACAGCATTAACAATGAATGGCAGCAACTGCAGCAGTTGTAGTTTTGAACAGGAGAAACTGCAATCCTAGCAACACAACAGCTGAAACAATGTCAGCAGCACTGGTACGAACAGTAACAGTTGTAATGACAGCAAAAGGGGGGCGCTTATGGTCATTCACAGACCAGGAGGGGAGGGCAGAGCCTCACACACTGAGACCCTTGTGGGAGTGTCCCAAAAGCTCAGGAAGCACCCCTAAAACCAGGCCCAGGCTGGGAAAATGAGCAAGCATAGAAACAAAAGGAAGACTATTGAGAAATATTTTGCAAATGAGCGCAAGAAGGATCAAAATACTCAGTCTGAAGATGAGGAAGCACAAGCTCCTGGATCTAAAGACTCCAAGAAAAACAGAAATTGGGCTCAGGCTATGACAGAACTCAAAAAAGACTTTGAAAATCAAACGAGGGAGTTGGAAGAAAAACTGGGAAAAGAGAGACTCAGGAAAAACATGAAAATGAAGTCAGCAGCTTAGTCTAGGAAATCCAAAAAAATGCTGAAGAAAATAGCATGCTAAAAACCAGCTTAGGTCAAATGGATAAAACAGTTCAAAAAGTTATGGAGGAGAATGCTTTAAAAAGCGAAATTGGCCAGATGGAAAAAGATAAGAAAACTCTCTGAGGAGAACAAATCCTTCAGACAAAGAATAGAATTCAGGGAGATTGATGAATTTAACAGAAATCAGGAATCAATACTTCAAAACCAAAAGAATGAAAAATTAGAAGAAAATGTGAAATACCTCATTGAAAAAACAACTGATATGGAAAACAGACTTAGGAAAGATAATTTAAAAATTATTGGAATACCTGAAAGTCATGATCAGGAAAAGAGCCTTGATATCATTTTCAAAGAATTACTACAGGAAAATTGGGGAATGAGGGAACCTTTTCTTTCATCAGAGATGGCTAGGAGAGGAAACCGCATATATATACTCAATGGGGTATAGACATCTGGAGTAAGAAGGAGAGGGGAGCAGGGGGAAGTGGTAGGGATGTGAATAAAGGAGGAGAGGATGGACCATGGGGGGACAGTGGTCAGATATAACATTTTCTTTTTTACTTTTTGCAAGGGGCTGGGATTGGAAGGCCTGTCCAGGACCACAGGCCCAGGTGGATGCTGGGCCTAAGGGGTGGTATGGGGGCTCAGGGCTTCTTGGCCCCAGGACCAGGGATCTGTCTGCTGCGCCACTCAGCTACCCAACAGCAGATTCAGAGTGAAAGGAGAGAGAAAATAGAGTACATGGTAGTGGAGAAATAAGAAAGGGAATTGTGATCAGCAATGGCAACGGTGGGAAAATAAGGCAATAACTTTTGTGATGGACTTATCATAAAGAATGGGATCCACCCATGACAGAGTTGTTGGTGTTGGAACAAAGACTCAAGCACAGTTTTTGTTATTATTATTTGGGGGAGGGTGCAGGGCAAGTGGAGCTGGATGGCCTGCCTGGGGCCACATAGCGGGGTGATCTTTGGGTGTCTGGGGCCAGATTTGAACCCAGGTGCTCCTGGCTCAAGGGCCAATGCTCTGCCACCCAGCCACCCCTACTATTATTACTATTTTATTTTATTTTGGGTCTTTCTTTTATTTCTTCTTTTTGGTTTTTGCAGGGCAATGGGGATTGGGTGGCTTGCATGTCACACAGCTGGGTGATCATTGGGTTTACGAGGCTGGATATGGATTCGGGTGCTCGTGGCTCCAGGGCTGGTGCCTCGTCCATTGTGCCACCTGGCCATACCTACAATTATTACTATTATTTTTTTTTATTTTAATTTTTTTCTCTCCCCTTTACTTTTTTCGCCCAAGCAAGTCTATCTATATTCATGGGGGAGGAGGGGCATTTTGTTTACAAGAACCATTTGTACAAAATGAGAATAAAAAATAATAAAATAAAAAAAGCAATGGCAGAAAAACTGCAGCAGTTGTACTTTTGAACAGGAAAAACTGCAATGGTAGCAACACAACACCTGAAACAATGTAGCAAAACCTGCAGCAGTTGTACTTTTTAAATAGCAGCAACAGCAATGGAAGAAAAAGCAATAGCTGTAATAACAGCAATAGCACTGGTTTGGAGTCTAGGTTCAAATCCTGCTTCCCATTTGCTATCTGTATGACTGTGGGCAAGTAACTTACTCTCTCTTGTCCTTGGCTTTCCCATTCGTACAATTAGGGTGTTGGAAACGATGAACTCAAATCTTTTACCACTCTAAAATTGTGGTCTGATGAGGCAAATATTGGAAGCATTCTTATTTCATAGATTAAAGCTTTAGAAAGCTAGAAAGGCAGAGTGTCTGAGCTCAGCTAGTCAAATGCCCTTTTACAGATGAGAATGCAGTCCATAGGTTAGGTGACTTTTATTACCAAAAACCAAAAACCAAAAAAATTCCACAGAAACAAAAAAATCAAGCCCAGCCTTCACATAGCTCAGAATTTTACTGGAGGACACAATATTCAAACAATTTCTTTACAAACAAAATGATGCAGGGTACATCAGGGATAATCTCAAAGGGAAAGTGCAATGAAGGAAGACTGGGAAAGGCTCCAGGCAGAAAAAGGGAGTTAGCTGAGATTTAAGCCAGGGAAGCAAGAGGCAGAGATGAGGGAGAGCCTTCCAGGCATGGGGGACAGCCAGGGAAAATACTTGGAAGCCAGAGAGAGTGTTGTGTTTTAGAAACAATGAGGCCAGTGTCACTGAATGACAGAGTATGCAGAAGGGAGTAAGCTGTAAGAAGCCTGGAAATGGAGGAGAGCTTTGAATGCCAAACTGAGGGTTTTGTATTTGATCATGAAGGTCAGAAGGAGCTGCTGGAGTTTATTAAATAGGGAGGTGCCATGGTCAGATCTGCACTTTGGGAAGATCACTTAGGATACAGGAGGGATCAGAGGCAGGCACATCCGCCCACAGGTTATTGCAATCGTCCAGATGTGAGGTGATGAGAGCCTACAGCAGAGTGATGGCAGGACCAGGAGGAGAAAGGAGCCTACAAATGAGAGATGCTACAGAGGTGAAGTTGACAGGTCTTAGCAACAGATGATTGGCTCGGGGTGGGTGAGAATGACATCTGGGTTGCAGGCTTGAGAGACTGGATGATGGTGCTGCTCTGGACAGGAGTCACAGCTCCCTGCCTTCTTGTCTCCCAAAGGGCCCAGCAGATCCGATAGAAGGGTGTAGGCAGAAGACGCCAAGCCCCTCTGGGATGCTTCCTCACCTCCTGGCTCTGCTCCAGGGCCAGCTTCCCGCACAAGAGCTGATATAGGGTGACAGCAGGATAGATGGTCTTCCAGCATGACGTATTACCCTAAACGCCAAGGTCGTAAATCCCCACCACAGATGCCTGAGATTACAGACTTAGGGTCCCCACCCCCACCCCCACCCCCAACCCAAGATCCTGTTCTTCCTTTCCCTTTTCTACTTTTCTAAGCTTGATCAGCACCTCCAGAGCACACTCCTCTTTCCCTAGAGAGAATTGATGCACATCCCCTTATTATTAAATGTGGAGCTTGGAATGTGGGTCTTTGATTCTGAAAATTTATTCCCTTTCCTCTTTCACTCTCCCTTCTTCTTCCTCCCTCTCTCTGGCCCCCTCCTGAAATTCCCATCTATCCTTGGAATGTCCCTGGAGAGGCCAATGGGAGAAAGGGGGACTCTGGTTCCTCCTCTCCAGCCTCAACAAATGTGGAATTGCTGGGGGGAAGTGATGATGGGGGCCATGTGGAATGCTCAGAAGAGGTAGATGGGTGACAGGCAGAATCAAAGGCTGATGTGAAGAGCCAACCTCGAGTCTTTTTGCTTGGGCAGCACCAGCCCAGGAGCCTAGGGGAAAGGCAAAGAATCTGTGGGTATCAAAGGGTGAAAGAACTGGAAGGGATCTTAGAACACAGAATGTCAGAATTGAGAAGTCCTTGGAACATAAAATGTCAGAATCATAAGAATTGTGTAAAGTTAGAAACTTTGACTCTAAATAAACTCTAAGGTTCCTACTGGTTTCAAACTAATAATCCACAATCTTCTTAGATATGGAATATTAGGACTGGAATTTTAGAACAAAGAATGATAGGAGAAACTTTAAAGTTTTTTTGTTCAGTCTTTTCATTTTATAAGCTGGACAGATGAAGTCCAGAAAATGGAAATGAATTGACTAAGGTCTTTCCATTGACTAAGGCCAGATCAAGGACAAGACTTGTATAGATTCTGCTATCTAACACCTCCATCTCCTTCCCATGCACAGCATCATCCTCTTTGCCCAGGCTGCTCTCAGACTAAATTATTATCATAACCCCTGACTGGTCTGTCTTCCCCTCACTTCTATCCTGATCTGACTTGTAGATCAACTTGTATGCCAAGCTAGAGTCATTTTCTAAAATTATCAAGTGCTCAGGGATCTCCTGTGGCTTCTCCTATTGTCTGTATCTCAGAGCAGGCTACAATCTCCGTGGAAATGTTTACTATGATGCACTCCACTGAAGGCCTTGAATTGACAGCAAGGTTAATAATATAAAGAGTAGGGAATCTGGAGTCACAAGATATGAGTTCAAAGCCTACCTTTGTTGTCATTCAAATATTTGAGTTGTGTCTGACTTTTTTGACCCCATTTGGGATTTCATTGGCAAAGGTATTGGAATGGTTTACCATTTCCTTCTCTAGCTCATTTTATAGATGAGGAAAATGAGATAAGCAGAGTTAAATGACTTATCCAGGGTTCACACAACTAATAAAGGTCTGTGGCTGTATTTGAACTTAGATTTTCCTGACTCCAGGTCTGATCCTCTGTCCACAGTGCCAACTAGCCACCTTTACTACTTACTAACTATGAGATCTTGGGCAGATTACTTCTCTCTGACGTTAGTTTCATCAGTTGTAAATGGATATGGAGAATTTCATGATTTCTAAGATCCTTTTTATCCCTAAAGTTCTATGATCCATAAAGTTCATGAGGGAAGTAGGGGACTAGGGAAGGAATGTATCTTAACTTTATATGATTATTGTCTCTTTATCCTCTTTTCCCCTTTGGATGGGACTTCCTAACTATCCTCAGCTTCTAGGGTCCAAGTGAACAAATTCCATATAAGAGTGGGAATGTTTTGAAACCAAAGGGAGTTTAGGACATAATTCCTAGTTTAGAGGGAATCTTGGATTAAGTTGGATCTGAGGAATTATAAAACTGGAAAGAGATTAATTTAAGAAATTTAAGTCCCCAGTCTCCTCCTTTGTCATTCATATATTCCCCTAATGTACCATTTCTGAACTTGTGTATATGTTTTTTCCTTTTGAATAAATCCTAGGCAGAACATTCTTACGCCATGGGTTATGTGGAGACCAGAGGATAAAAAGACAGCAGGAGCGTGGAAATAGGAATGAATTCAGAGGACCTGAATTAAAGCCCAGTTTTGGTATTTATAAGTGACCTAATCAAGGTAGAATGGACATCTGTGCATCTGTGACAAAAGGCAAGTGCAAGAGAAAGCAAGGTAATCAGAGACCAGGTCTTCCCTTTCTCTGAAACCAAGGAGTCAAGACACAGCTTCAGAGACCCACATAGCAATAGACATTTGCAGGACAGGCACTGCCATATGGGGAATAAGGCTGCCAGCAACCAAGACAGGGTGGGACCTGGGGACATGGGAGATCAACTAAATTGGAGGTGGAGGAAGCTCGATATTTTAACCAATTATCCATGTTAGTGAAGTGATAATTCCAGTTATTTCTACCTACCAAGTACTGCCAGAATCCTAAGGCCATCCCAGATGGCCCCTCCCTGGTTGGAGGTCAAGAGACTCCAGTGCATCTAATTGAAGTTCAGCAATCAAGGAAGTTTTGGAAAATAGAATCGAATCCTTTTAAATGTTCAGCAACTTCCAATGCCTCTTCATTGCCTATGCCTTAGGCATTTAAAGCTCTCCACAGACTGGTTCCAACCAGTATGTAGGCAGTATGGTAGAGTATTGGACTTGGAGCCAGAAGCTCAGGTCAGGTTTGACCTAATATTTATGTCACCTTTGACAATTCAATTGAACAAATAGATTTACTACACATTTTTTAAGCACCAACTGTGTTCCAGGCCAAAAAAAAATTGCAAAAGACAGGCTCTGCCCTCATGGGGCTTGCAATCCAATAGGGGAGCCAAGATGCAAATAAATATACACAAAGTAAGTTACAAACAGGAAATAATTGACAGAGGGAAGGTACTGGAATTAAGAGAAGATGAGGAAGTCTCCCATTTTGTCTCTGGGCTTTACTATGGACCTTCTCTTCCATGCTCCATTCCAGTTCTGGATTTTGCACATTGGAAGTACTCTCTGCTCCTGCAGCCTCTGCCCAAGCCAACCACATCTCACGTCTCCAGGCTGAGCTCCAGACTATACTTTCTCTACAAAGCCCACAAACTAGGTACCTTCATCTCTACTACTTTTCTTCCTTTCATGCTTCCTTTTATGTTTTGTCTTCCCATATTAGAATGTAAGCATCTTGAGAGCAGGGCAATGACCATCTTTCTTTCTTATTATTTGTACTCCTAGTAAGAAGAATATAGTGTTTGACCAAAGAATATAGTGCCCTTAATAAATAAATAAATTTTTTTGAAAGAATATTTGTTGAGCTCACTAGGATTATGTTTTCTCCTCTGTAAAATGAGGGCTTTGGATTAGTGATAATTGAATTTCCTCCGGGGTATCTTTGTGACCAATCCAGAGGGTATGGAGTTAAGGTTAATGAGTTGGGGGTGTGAGGTGTGTGTGTGTGTGTGTGTGTGTGTGTGTGTGTGTGAGAGAGAGAGAGAGAGAGAGAACGAGAGAGAGAGAGAGAACGAGAGAGAGAGAGAGAACATGAGAACTTAGGCTCATGGGTTTAGAGATAGAAAAGGACCTTTAGAGATTATCAAGACGAAACCTTTTTTCATAAAGAAGGAAACTGAGGCACAGAGAACTTTAGTGACTTTTCAAGGATATTCCCAAGATAGGATTTAAACCCAAGACCTACTGACTCCACATTTATCATGTTATCCATTATACTTCATTCTCTCTTTTCTTCTACTCATGAATTTTGTAGCCTTTTTTTCTATTCACCATTAAACAATTACAAGTCACATTTTTTCATTTACAGAATGAAAATGCAGCATCAATTAGCTCATTAACTAATGAGATCATTTGCAGCTCAGGAGAACCTGTCAGAGTTTAGGTTTGTTGGCATAGCCCGAGAGAACTCAGATCACCCCTAGGCCTAGAAGAAGCATCAGAGAAAGACCCTATGGGAAGACTGTTTGAAAACCAAATAAAAAAATTACGAACCTCCCTCCTACAGGTTTCTATGTTTCTGATCTGGATGGGGAGAAAGGAGAGAAGAGGGTGATGGAAATGAATGGGAAGCAAGCTCTGTCCTCAGGAAGCTCACAGGTTAGTGGGAATGGCAGTGAAGAAAGTCTCAGGATTATTAGAGCAATAGCACAAAGGAGCATGTGTTTACTGTCCAATGGGGGGGGGGTAATGGGGTTAGAGAAATGGAGGACTGGAAAAGAAAAGAAAATTGGGGACTAGAGTGGTTGGTGAAGGCTCCCTGGTGGGAAGATGGAACCCTTACTTTGTCCTTTAAGAACAGGTAAGATTTGGAGAGACCCAGAAAGGAGAGCTAGGGGAGAATGGGCAGCTAGGTGGATCAAGTCCTGGGACTGGAATCCTCATCTGTAAAATGAGCTTAAGGAAGAAATAACAAAAGCCTCTAATATCTTTGCCAAGAAAACTCCCAACACAAAGTCCAATAGAAGTGAAAAAAGAGTGAACAGCAACAAGAAATTATAGGATTTATCATCTCACTAAATGTGGAGAGTAAGAAAGAGAGGAAGGGGTCCTAGAGAACTGTAGTTAAGAAACTGGATAAAGAGGCCAGTGGTGCTCTTTAGAGGGAAAACTGAGGTACAAGTTAAGAGGTACAATAGAATCACTGCTAGATTTGAAGCAAAAGAAATTTGGGTTCAGCTCTTTGATCTAATGCATACAATTGAACAAGCCGAAATTTCCAAGGCTCAATTTTCTAGTCTGTAAGAAAGCAATAATAATCCTTTCAGTTATAGAGACCTGTCTCACAAGTTGTTGAAGGATCAAGTGAGATAATGCATGTTAAATGCTTGTACATATAAAAGCACCTTATAAATGTGACCCTTCTACTCAGAGGCAGAGGGACATAAATGATCTCACTGAGCCCTGAGGGTTTTATGGTCCCATGAGGAGCACAAGCCAGGTGTCAAAATTCTAAGAGTATAGTAAGTTGAGGACAGTCTCAGTCCTGGGGTGGCATACCAAAAATCCTTCTCTGAATCCCACACTCCCTGCCCACTAGCAGTCTGGCAAAATACTGGGCTTATTAGGCTGTGGGTAATGGCATGAGGCCTATCTTTGTGGTTGAGCTCTAGCCCAAGCTAGTTAGATCCTGCCCCAGGTGATCAAGGGCGGTCTGCTTACATTGGAAGAGCCATGAATCATGGACCCACCAAACAGGAAATGTTACAGCTTGAAGGACTTAACATAAGCCATAGAATATTGTAGGTAGAACACGGACTACAGAATATTAGAATAAAGATAATGGTATGTTAGCTCTGGGGCAAGAACATCAGAACTGGAAGGAACCTTAAAACAGAATTCCAGAAGTAGAAGGAAGATTAGAACAGAGTGTAAAGCTGAAAGAGGTCTTAGAATTTAGTTCCAGTGCTGAAAACGATCTTAGAATCTAGAATTCTAGCGCTAAGAAGGACCTCAGAACAGATACCATCAAAACTGGAAGAGATTTTAAAACAGAAAAGATCAGAACTGTGAGATACCTTATAGCTTTAGAATATCAGAACTGGAAGGGACATAGCTTATTTTTAGAATTTTTTAAATTTACTTTGTTAAAATTTTCCAATTTTTATAAATTTTTTCAAAATTATGGGGTTTAATTTTTGAGTTGCAAATTCTCTCTCTTCCTCTGAATTTTCCCATCTCCTTGAGAAGTCAGACAATTTGATATCAGATTTCCCTATTAGCCATGTCACAAGAGAAAACCTAAGAAAACTAAAGTAAAAAAAATATACTTAAATCTGCATTCAGAATTCATCATTTTTCTCTCTGGAGGTGCATGACATTTTTGTCATGAATTTAATGTAAAGATTGGAGTAGTTAATTCTGTCACAGCTGGTTATGTTTATAATATTGCTATTACTTAGGGGGAACTAGGTGGCACAGTGGATAGAGTACCAGCTCTGGAGTCAGGAAGACCTAAGTTCAAATGTGACCTCAGACATTTAATAGTTACCTAGCTGTGTGATCTTGGGCAAGTCACTTAACCCCATTGGGCCATTGGTGACAATGATACTATAGTTCTAAAACAAGCAAATTCTTCCTAATACTGAACCAAAATCTGCCTTCTTGTAATTCTGTCTCGAAGTTTCCATTCCATTTTGTTAAATGAATTACAGAAGTAAATAAATAACAAAACTATACTAATGGGGAGCTCACTTTTTTCTCTCAGATTAGATTATAATAAATCTGAAAAACCTGAATAAGAATAGAAAAGAATAAACTTTTTTTCTTAGCAGTACATAGCACCTATACAAAAATTGACCCTTGTATTAGGTCATAAAAACCTCACACAAATGCAATCTATCTTACCCTAGAGAAAAATGAGAAGAAACTGATGGGATAAGGGGGAATTAGGTGATAGAAGAGAGGGAAGATTGAGGGAGAGGGTACTCACACTTTTGGACAGGGCCAGGATGAAAGGAGAGAGAGAGAGAGAGAATAGAATAAAAGAGTAGAGAGGAATAGAGTGGAGGTACAGCCAGTAATAGCAACTGTGGGAAAAATATTGAAGCAACTGTTCTGGTGGACTTACGGTAAAGAAAGCAACTCACCCCAGAGACAGAGCCATTGGAATCTGAACACAGACCGAAGTTTTTTTTTTCTCTCTATTCTTGAGGTTTCTCATCTTATGGGGGGGTGTCTATGTTTACTCTTATAATACATGCAATTTACATCAATGGCTCTTCAATGACAGATATTTTCCAATGATTCAGATTTCCCGTGGTATTCACATCTCTTTACAGAATGGTGAAAAGTGAGGTTGGGGAATAAAAACAGAACCAACTATTTAACTTCTACTTTGCCCATTGTTAATTCCTGTTGTCAACATTGTCCAGGACAATAAGGTGTGACATAGCCTCATGCTTTAAATGTTAAACTGATTACATCCATGTATTTGTATTTTTGTTTTTGACATTGCCATGGTGCTATGGGATATTAAAATAACACAAAATTAGAAAAGAATAAAGCTGATTTAAAAACAGAAAAAGAAAAAGAAAAAGCATACCAATGAATTGGGAATAAAACCAAAAATTTTAAAACCCCTACTCTTAAACACCAAATTGGAAAAAGTCCCCAGAATCAGATGAATTCACTAGCAGATTCTACCAAACATTTATAGAACAGAATAATAAACAAAGAGTTCTACCAAATTCTTTTTATGACACAAACATGGCTCTAATATCTAAACCAAGATGAGTCAAAACAGAAGGAAAATTATAGACCAATTTCCCATTGATGCAAAAATTGTAAATAAAATCCTAACTAAAAAATTACATAAAGATCATACATTATGGGGGCAGCTAGGTGGCGTAATGGATAAAGCACCAGCCCTGGAGTCAGGAGTACCTGGGTTCAAATCTGATCTCAGACACTTAATAATTACCTAGCTTGGCCTTGGGCAAGCCACTTAACCCCGTTTGCCTTGCAAAAAACTAAAGAAAAAAAAAGATCATACACTATGACCAAGAGGGACTTATACTAGGAATGCACCACTCTTTGAATATTAGAAAATCTATCAGTATAATTGATCATATTGATAATGAAATTATATGATTATTTATCTAAAACCATCAGCAAGCATTATCTATAATGGGGATAAACTAAAAGCCTTACCAATACAACCAGCAGTAAAACAAGGATGCTCGTTATCACCTCTAATATTTAATATTAAATATAAATTTTAACTTTAGCAATAAATGAAGAAAAAGAAATTAGAAACAGACAATGAGGAAACAATGATCACGCTTTGCAGATGATATGATGTTACACTGAGAAAATCCTACAGAATCAACTAAAAACTACTTGAAATCATTAGCAACTTTAGCAAAACTGCAAGATACAACTCAGGAGCAACATAAACTTTTCTTACAAATAAAATCAGATCTAAATAATTGGAAAAATATTAAATTGCACATGTGTAGGTTGAGTCAACATAATAAAAATGACAATTCTTCTTAAATTAGTCTATTCAGTGCAGTTGAAAATTACTTTATAGAGCCAGGAAAAATAATAACAAAATCATCTGGAAAAACCAAAGCTTAAGACTATTTAGGGATTCAGCGAAAAAATACAAAAGAACATAGTTTAGCTATATTAAATCTTAAACTATTACAACACAGTAATTATCAATAGATTGGTGAATCAGTGGAACAGATTAGATACAAATTACATTTGATTATAGTAATGTAGTATTACTAGATCCAAGTTTTTGAAAAAAAATTCATTATTTATCAAAAACTGCTAGGAAAACAGGAAAATAGCATGATGGGTCTAAACCAACATCTCACATTGTACGTAAAGATAAGGTCAAAATAGGTACATGATGTATACATACATAAAGGATGATGCCAAAAGCAAATTACAGAGTAAGAAATAGTTTATCAGATTTATGGATAAGAGAAAAATTTAGGACCAAAAAAGCTATAGAAAGCATTACAAAATAAAAATTAGATAGTTTTGATTAATTTTAAAGATTTTTTGCACAAACAAAACTAACGCAACCAAAATTATAGGGAAAGCAGAAAACTGGGGAAAACTTTTTTGCAACTAATATCTGATAAAGGCTTCATTTCTCAAATATATTGAGAACCTAGTTCAATTTATTTAAAGAATACATCATTCCCTAATTGACTTGCCCATATTGCAAGGGATATGAACAAGCAGTTTTCAGCTAAAGAAATCAAAGCTGACTATAGAGACATGAAATAAAAAGCACAATATCACCATTGATTATAGAAATGCAAATTAAAATAACTCTGAGGTACCACCTTGTACCTATCCAACTGGCTACTATGACAAAAGAAGAAAAATATTGGATGCTGGAAGGAATGTGAAAAATATGCACTACTGGCGGAATTCTGAACTGAGCCAGTCATTCTGGAGAGTAATTTGGAACTATGCCCAAAAGGCTATAAAAATGTGCATATTCTTTGATCCAATAATACCACTGTTAGGTTTATATTCCAAAAACATACAAAAAAAAAGGGGAAATGATCTATTTGTACAAAAATATATAGCAGCTCTTTTTTTTTTGGTGATTAAGAATTGGAAATCAAAGGGAACAACACTATTGTCAGTGAAGAATTGTGAATGACTTAGGTCTTCTCAGCAATGTAATGATCGAAGACAATCCCACAGGACTAATGATGATGGTATGCATCCCCAGAGAAAGAACTGATATTTGTTTGAATACAAACTGAAGAATGCTATTTTTTACTTTTCATATTTTCCTTTTATTTGAGTCTTCTTGTACTGACTAATTTGGAAATTTTTTACATAATTACACATGTATAACCTATATCTCAGGGAGGACTTAAAAGTGAGGGAGAGAAGGAGGAAGAGTTTGGAATACAAACTTTATAAGAATGTTGGAAAAAACAGATCCAGCAAAAGAAAATGGGAGAGGGCAATCAGATGGCTAGGTAAAGAACCAGGAGAGTGATGGTCAACAGTTTGAAAGTTGGCAGAGGTCAAAGAGGATTTAGATTTGGCAATTAAGAGACCATTTGTAATTTTGGAGAAAACAATTTCTGTTGAATAATGAAGTTGGAAGCCAGAATGCAAAGGTTTTAAAAGAGAATAGCAAGAGAGTTTGAAAGGAGAGTCACAGAGGCAGATTTTGGCTCAGCTTAAGTAAGAGTTTCCTTACAAAGTACATAACTCCATTTTCTGCAGTTTATATAGTTTTAGCGTTGTCAAATTGCCAGAGGACCCTGCAGCCAGTAACACTTGGATCCAGATTAAAACTTAATTGGGAAATATTTCTAAAAATAAATTAAAATAGAACAAAAAACATAATGTTGATTTATGGTTTTCCAAGATAGTATGGCAATAATCTGTTGCTATTTGAGTGTGATACCACTCCTGTAGAGAGGATACCACCTTTCTAGTTCACCACCTCAGCACCTTCCTTGACTCCTCACTTTCATCTGCCTCTTTCTTTACTAAATCTTATTTTTTTATCATCACATTTCTGGTATACATTCCCTCTCTCTATTCAGGCAGGTACTACCTTAATTCAAGCCCTTAATTCTCTCTTGTACTATTGCAATATTCTGGTTGCTTTCCCTGCCTTAATTTTCTCCTCACTTCTTCAATCCATACTCCATTTACCTGCCAAAGTTATTTTTCTAAAGCTTAGGTCTGACTTCCCCTCTTCCCACTCAATAAATTCCAGTAGTTCCCTATTGCCCCCAGTATCAAGTAGAATAAACTACATTTGGAATGTAAAGTTCTTCATTTCCTTCCCCTTCCCTTCCAATCATCCTTACTCTTCACCACACATTTAAGAAAATATTTTGCCTCACCCAGGATACTCTTATCTCCCGTTCCTCTGCCTTTGCATTGGCTGTACCCCTTAGCTAGAATGCACTTCCTCCTCCTCCCTGGTTTCCTTCAAGATGCAACTCATCCATCTTCTACAGAGAACCTGAGAGCCTCCTCCAAAAAACAGATTGAGCTAAATCAATATGGTAGGGTCTGCTTTTATTTCAGTTTGACACCTCTGGCCTAGAGTTCTGAGAAAAGAAATAACTTGTCACATAGCCAGGAAGGATTTGAATCTAGGTCTTCTTAACTTTGAGGCTGACTTTCTGTCCATTAAACCATGATGCCTCTCTTGTTGTTTAGTCATTTTCAGTCATTTCCAATTTTTTGTGACCCCTTTCAGGGTTTTCTTTGGCAAAAATCCTGAAGTGGCTTGCCATTTCCTTCTCCAGCTCATTTACAGATAAAGAAACTCAGGCAACCAGGATTAAATGACTTGCCCAGGGTCACACAACCAGTAAGTGTCTCCGACCAGATTTGAACTCAGGAAGATGCCTCTTCCTGACTTCAGGTCCATTGTACCACCTAGCTGCCCCAATCACATGGAATACAAAGGACTTTTTCTGCTTAAGCAGAGAACAAAACTAGGAACAATGGGTAGAGGCAGATTTAGATTTCATAGCACTTTAGCATAGTAGCGCTTAATAAATGCTTATTGACTGACTAACTGATGTAGAGAAAACCTCTAACATTTAGAGCCATCTGAAGTGAAGCGGGTTGCTTTGGGAAGACATGGTTCACTAGAGTAAAGGCTTGATACATATGAAGGTAGCTCTAAGCACCTCAGTAGATGAAGCACAGGACTTGGAGTCTGGAAGATGAGTTCAAATCCAGCCTCAGATACTTTTTAGCTGTGTAATTCTGGGCATGTTACTTAATCTTACCTCAATTTCCTCATTTGTAAAATGAGGTTATTAATAGCCCCTATGCCCCAGTATCAGATAGAATAAATTCCTCTGTTTGGAATGTTTTTGGGGGGTTTTTTTTTGGTTATTTTTGCAAGGCAGTGGGGTTAAGTGACTTGCCCAAGGTAACACAGCTAGGTAATTATTAAGTGTCTAAGGCCAGGTTTGAACTCAGGTCCTCCTGACTCCAGGGCCAGTCCCTACGGTTATTTTAATGAAAAAAATGAAATATTGTAAGACACTCTGTAAACCTTAAAGTATTTTACACATTCAAGTTATTGTTACTGTTATATAGTAGAGGGGTCTATCTGGACTCTGACATCCTTTTTTTGACTCTAATAGTCTGCAATTCAATCATCTGCACTTCATCATCTATTTACTCATTCATTCAATCAATCACCATCTACCCAATTATTTATTTTTCTGTCCAGAGTATTTATGGCTCACCTCCATGATGTCTCTGATCGATTCCGAGGGACTATTTGGAAAAAGTATGAAACCTTATCCCTACCTGCAAATAGGTTAGTCTTGCTGGGGATTTATATTGTAAGAGAGCATGAACAAGCTAGGGGCTGGAACTTGGGCTTCCTGGTACAAGTTTAGCGCTACTGTACTACAAATAGCCAAGATCTCTTAAAGTCTCTACTCTATCATATTCTCTTCTCCTGATCTCTAGGCTACCCCACCCCATTTCCCTTCTGGAGCTTGATCTCCTGTCCAATGGTCCTCCTTGACTGAGGCCTGAACCATATCCAAGGGGAGGATGAGGATCCCAGAGCTCTTGAGTATTAGGTCACTGGGCTTCTCAATTATTTTCAACTTTTTTTGTTGGGGGGGAGGGGGTGTGTGTTTGGAATGAGGTTTACATCAGGCATTTCCTTATTAAGAGAAATCGGAGCAATGCCCAGAAATAATCATTCTGTAGACATGAAGGAAGTCAAAGTCCCACAGGAGGAGAAATGATCTATGATCTTTTAACCTACACATTCTTCAGGATAAATGCAAATTCTGGAAGTGCTTTGGACCATCCAGGTCCCCATCCTTGTGGAGGGAGACAGCAAGATGCATATGCATCCCATACACCCTCCACCTCTGGGACTTGGAGTCACTGCAATCTAACTCCCCATTCTCCCAATTCTGTCCTTGTCCTTGTCCTTGTCCTTCTCCCCTTCTCTCTTCCTTCTCCTGTCTCTGGTCCTCCCTCATCTATCTTTCTGGGGTTTTTTTGGTCTCTTTTTTGTGTCTCTCTTTGGATTTACATCTCCACGTTCCCATCCTGTTGTCTTTCTCCTTTCCTCTCCCTCCGTTCTTTTCTCTCTGCCTCTGTCTCTGTCATTCTTTCTCTGTTTCATCTCTGTTTTCTTCTCTCTCTGTCTCTCTCCGTCTCTCTCTCTCTCCCTCTCTCTCCCTCTTCCTTCCTCCCTTGGCACCCACAGCATGTCTTCTCCAATCTGTCCAAAGACTTGTATTTTCTTCATTTGCTTCTCACATTTCCAAGGCTGCTCACAGCACATTTTGTACCAGAAAAAGCAGTTTTCAGACTTTTCTCATCTGGGCTGAGTGCAGTTTCCAGTGACTGATGCCTTTCGACTTTTACTCCCCTCCTGAGCTGAGCAGATCAGCCTTGTAAAACACTTAAGGTGATTCAAAACCATAGGACCTCACTCATTCCCTTCCCCCACAGTCTCCCCTGCTAGTGTTCCTCAGAAGACCAAGCATGGTCAAACTAGTAATGTGTGTTTGTTTTACTATTGATAGTGAACTAGAAGGGAGGGTCAAGAATTTTTTTGTTAAGAATCTTAATTAATCATAACTGGCACATACATGTCATTTACTGGCAGTTTGGGGTGCTGGGCTATTTTCTGGGTTCTACCATTGTCTGCCCGTGGGACCTTGAGGCATTTCCCCTTTGTGGGGCTTTATCCTCATCTATGAAAGACAGGCTTGGGCTAGGTGATCTCAAATCTTCTTCAAACTAATAGTCTATGTTCTAACATCCTGTGTTCTAAGAACCCTCTGCAACACCAGTACTTAAAGAGATTCGGGGGGATTATCTAGTTTAATGCTCTACACTTGGGAGTTTGTACTGCTGGACAAATGTTAAGATCAACCTTTGGACAAATAGACTCAGAGACATGAGGGAGTCTGAAAGACTCCACAGGTATGAATATAGAGGCAAAGTGGGGCAAATATGAACTTTGGGGAATAGTGGCTGCTGTTACCCTAATTCACCCTCTTCTGTTCTACACTAAACCACGCTGCTTTAAGAATAAGGAGCTGGATCCACATACAATTTCTGCTACTTCATAGTTATGTAATCTTAGATAAAGTGCTGTCTCTTAGGTCAGAAGGACCTGAATTCAAACCCTTATACAGAATACTTATTAACTGTGTGACCTGGACAAGTCATTTAACCCTAATCGCCTCAATTTCTTCATCTGTAAACTGAACTGGAGAAATGGCAAGCCATTCCAGGATCTTTGCCAAGAAAACCCCCCACATGAAGAGTCAGGCTCAACTAAAACTACTCAACAATCATGGGGAAAGTCATATTCCTTCCTTTTTTCTTCCTATTTCTATGTCCTCTCTTTCTCAGCCAAACTGCTTGAAAAAGCTGTCTACATTTTGACCCCTGGGTGGATTTAAACCATTTTGTTCAAGATTACCAATTAAACTTGAGTGGAATAAAGTCTGAGATTTCTTCAGTAGAATATTATAGATTGGAGAATAGTTAACTATGTGTCCCTCCTCCCTTGCCACCTTGTCTGTTGAAGTCCAGATGACCATTCAATTCCTGGGGCTTGAAGAGATAATCTGATTTCGGTTTGAATTTTAATCTCTTTTCCCTAGATTAGTTTTCGGGTCTAGATTGTAAAACCACATTCCTCATTAAGGAGGGTGGGTCAGTGGGGGGCCGGGAAGAGCTAGGATAAATGTTATTCTTGGGCCTTTTGCTTTTGCCTCAATCTCTGTAATTGATTGTGGCCTGTTCCTCTAGAAAGAAATAAAGCTTTCTCTTCATACCTTGAGAGATCTCCGAAATTTATTAAAGTGGCATTTGTCCCACACAAAATTATAATAGTTTCTATCCCTTTCTCAATTCTTTTCTCTCTTGATCTCTTGGCAACATTTGACACTATTGACTATTCTCTACTCCTGGTTATTCTCTCATCTTGGCTATGCCTTCTTCTTGTCTCTCTTGGTGATTGCATCAATAACCATGGGTTCCATAATCATTTCGATGCAGAAGTTTATATATCCAGTCCAAATCTCTGAACTCTAGTCCCACATCACCAATTATCTATTTGGGCGTCTCTAACTGAAGGTATCATAAATATCTTAAACTCAACATGTCCAAAGTAGAACTCATCATCTTGCCTTCAAGTCCTCCCTTCTTCCTATTACTCTCCATTCTCTTTGTCATATAAACTCAATCCCAGTATCATAAATCTAATTTAGACTACAGATCTAATCAGCTGCCAAATCTTACCATTTTTCTCTCTCTACGAGCATCACTTGCATATGCCTCCTTCTCTCTACTCATCTAACTACTTTAGGTCAGGCCTTCAATACCTCTTGCCTGGATGATCCCATACTCCCTTTCCAGCATTCTTATCTAACAGGGACTAATACATATGAAAGGTAAATTTGACAGGTACAAAATCCTCCAAGGGAGAAACTGAGGAAGATATTTCTTGGGAGACTTGTGAAAATGTCATTTCAATCTGCATTTATCAAGTATTAGGTATACAAAGAAAAATAGTTACTATTGTTAAGTCATTCAGTTGTTTCTACTTAGTGGTCCCATTGACCATAGCACAGGATCTTTTTCAGTGAGTCCTGTCTTCTCATTATATGATCAAAAAGTTTAAGCTTCAGCTTTAGTATTTAACTTGGGAATAATTTGAATTACTTTCTTTAAATATAGACTAATTTAACTTCCATTCTTTCCAAGGGACTCTCAAAAGTCTTCTTCAGCACCACCTAAAAAAAAAATGTTAGTCAGGTTTATACTTTCCTCCTTCATCCTCTTTAAGAGGCTTCTTAATATTTGCCATTAAGATGCTCAGCCTAGTAGAAAGAGATAATATGCAAATTTACGAGATTTTTTAATTCTCCCCACCAAGACTCTATGTGACTTTATGATTGTAGACCTGGATTCTTTGCCTGCCTTGGTAGCTGGTTGTTGTTCCTGTTCCTGTTCCTGTCTTAGGTGAAAAGATATCAGGGTACTGAAATCCCAGCACCTGCATTTTGCAATTTTGTCCATAATCTTGCTTCCCTCCCCCACCCCCCACAGAAGGCAGTCTGTTAGCCTTTACATTGTTTCCATGGGATACATTGATCTCAGTTGAATGTGATGAGACAAATCATATCCTTAAGGGGAAAAAATATACACAAGAAATAGGAAAATTACATGATAAGGCAATTGTTTTTTTGTTTTTAAATTAAAGGTAATAGTCTTTGGTCTTTGTTCAAACTCCACAATTCTTTCTCTTAATACAGATGGTATTCTCCATTCAGTTCGTGCAAATCCTTCCAGGCTTCCGTGAATTCCCACCCCTCCTGGTTTCTAATAGAACAATAGTGTTCCATGACATACATATAGCACAGTTTGTTAAGCCATTCCCCAATTGATGGACATTAACTCAATTTCCAATTCTTTGCCACCACAAACAGCGCTGCTATATTGAATATCTTTTGTACAAATGATGTTTTTACCCTTTTCATTATATCACAGTTTGTTTGACTATTCCCCAATTGATGGACATCCCCTCAATTTCCAATTCTTTGCCACTATGAAAAGAGCTGCTATAAATATTTTTGTACTTGTAGGGGTTTTTTTTACTCTTTGTTGTGATCTCTTTGGGATATAGACCTGATACTGCTATTGCTGGATCAAAAGGTAAGGACAGTTTTATTGGGCATAATTCCAAATTGCTCTCCAAAAAGGTTGGATCAAGGGTGGCTAGGTGGTGCATTGGATAGAGCACTAGCCCTGGAGTCAGGAATACCTGAGTTCAAATTTGGCCTCAGATAATTACCTAGCTGTGTGTCTTTGGGCAAGCTACTTAACCCCATTGCCTTGCAAAAACCTAAAAAACAAAAACAAAACAAAAAGTTTGGATCAGTTCACAAATCCACCAATACATTAGTGTCCCAATTTCCCCACATTCTCTCCATTTTTCTCTCAATTTTTCTTTTTAGTCATTTTAGCCAATCTAATATATGTGAGATGGTACCTCATGTTGCTTTAATTTGCATTTCTCTAATCAATAATAATTTAGAGCATTTTTTCATCTAAGAATATCCTTATCAATTGGAGAATGACTTGGTATTCTTATATATTGTTATTCTACTCACCAATCCTCCCCCACCAAATGGAAAAACAGAGAAGGAGAGGGAAAAAGGAAACCTCAACACCCCTTTAGGATTAATTTGCATGGTGGTAATAATAATAATGATAATAGTAGTAGTAGTAGTAAACATTTATATAGTATTTACTATGTATCAGACAATATGCAAAGTATTTTATAACTATTATTTCATTTGAATCTTCACAGCAACCCCAGGGAGTAGGTGCTATTATTATTCCTTTTTTTTCAGGTTTTCCTGACTCTAAACCCACTGCTCTGTGCACTCTGGTGCAGCCCCCCCCACTGCCTGCAATAAATTATTCTTTGTTGTAAAGCTATTATATTGCATGATCCCATCTCTTGGCTGCTTCTTAGCTGATGCTTTCAGGGGAGCTTTGGTATGGGAGCTCTGAATTTTGGTTATGACACCCCTGTCACTTTCCAATTGGAATCCCTTTCATGAGGTGGTGATCAGTGGATTCTTCCTAGCTTCACTTTGCCATCTGATTCTGATAAATGTGGGCAGTTTTAATTTATAACTTCTTGAAATGGAATGTTTAGGCTTTTTAAAAATTAGCATGTTTTTGGGAGGAGTAAATGATTCTTGAATTATTTCTTATTGATCTGTTTTCCAGGTCATTTTTTTCTTAATATCAGATATATTTCCTTCTATTTAAATTTTTTTTATTTTGTTTTACTATTTCATGGAGTCATCAATTTCTGCTTGTTCTGGTTATCAGGAAATCTGTCAAATGAGTAAAGTATACCACTTTCACTTAAATTATTTGTTATTTGAAATTCTTTTTAATCTTTTTTTCACTTTTTATCTCGCTTCATTTTTTTGAGGTATTTATGTGGTTCTTGTAGAAAATACTTCGCTCCCTCCATTTTAGCCAAATGCTTGAAGTTGTTAGTTTTTTTCTTTTTTGACGTTTTGTCCTGCTCTAGATCAATAATAATTTTTTAAATACTGATCATTGTCTTTATTGATCTGCTCATCTCTCCAGCTTTAATTCTTGAACTAACTCATCTTGGTTTGTAGCAAGATGAGGCACTACTCCCTTATTCATGTGTGAAAGGTGGGTGACTGATCCTGCTTGGTTTTACCCTGAGTTCTTGTACTGATCCCACCCCATTATAGCCCCTTATTGAGTTTCAAGACTCAGTAGTAAGGATCTTGAAGTCTTTGGGCAGCTGGGCTGTCCTGGTCCGAGCACTGCTGTACCACCCTGCAGAATGCCTTTCCCTGGTTTACATCTTTAAAAAATTTTTTTTATTAATTTTATTTATTTAAGGTTAAAGGGATTAAGTAACTTGCCTAAAGTCACACAGCTAGGCAGTTATTAAGTGTCTGAGGGCAAATTTGAACTCGGGTTCTTCTAACTCCAGGGCCAGTGCTCTAGCCACTGCATCATCTTGCTGCCCTCCCCCCCTTCTATATTAAAAGTCTTCCCTCATTGGTATAATCTGCCAGAGCTGACATAATCTTTGAGAAAACAGAAACATTCCTAGCTATTTTAGAAGACAGGATCCAGCCTGGCTCAGGATATCAGAATTTCCCGTTTCTTTCCATGGATTTAGTGAACCTTCCCAAGTCAGAGTCCTCAAAGTAGTCCCATGATGCCCATCATTTTCTTTTGTGCTTTCTAGGAGTGTTGATTCAATTCAATTTAACAAATTCAGCCAAGCACTATGCAATAGCCCCTGGCCTCAAGGAACTTACATTCCAAGGGTCTATGAACTTGTTTTTTCCTTACCTTTTTTATGGATATTTTGTTTTATTTTTCCAATTGCATGTTATGAAAGTTTTTCAAAATTTACCTACATCCATATTTATAAGTTACACGATTTTCTTCCCTTTCTTTCAGTGGCAGTCTTGTGAACATCTTACATGTACATTTGCATTAACATGCTTACAAATTAAGTCATTTTCTTTATTAGGAAGTAGGACTAAGGGAAAGGAAAGAAAACCAGGAAGAAAAGATTTAAACATTTTTAAAAAATAAAGAAATTAAAAAAGTGAACATAAGTATTCAGTTTCTGTAGTTTGGTTTTTTATTTTGTTTTGCTTTGTCTTGTTTCTATTCATCTGGATGTGGATGGCAGCTGAGAAGAGCTGCATCCATCAAAATTGATCAACTCACAATGTTGTTAATGTGTATAATGCTCTCCTGGTTCTGTTCTCTTCCTTCAGCATCAGTTTCTGTAATTCTTTCCATGCTTCTCTAGAATACAACCATTCATAGTTTCTTAGAGAATAATAGTACTCCATAACATTCATAAACCATAACTTGTTCAACAACTCCCCAATTGATGGGCATGCCCTTGATTTCCAATTCTTTTCCACTACAAAAAGAGTTGCTATGAATATTTTGGCATATATGGTACTTTTCCCATTTTTTAAATGATTTTTTCTTGGATATTGGCCTAGTATTGGTATTACTGGATCAAAAAGTGTGAACAGTTTTATTTTTTATGAACTTGTTTTTAGCAACTGTATTTCACTATAATTGCTTTCCTTTGTAATCTCAAGTGATTTATTTTATATATTTAAAAAGAATTCTGTAAAGGGATTCAAAGATTTTACCAGATTGCCACAAGGGTCCCAATGCAAAAAAAAAAAAATCTGTACCTTAGGGCTCCAGTCATATGCATACACAGAGGCACACATTCAGATGCATAGATATGCACACCCAGAAACACATATGCATTTACCATCCACATAGAAATGCTGTTTCACAATTCTATGACAAAAATAAAGACATAATTGTCAAAGCTGACAAATTTTCATATGACATAAAGATAGTTAATTCATTAAATGATAGAAGTCAGTATTCAAAAAGATGTCCATCTAAAACAATAGTCCACATCTACAGAAATGACATTTAATTGGGATAGATGCAAAGTTCTAAATTGGGTTCAAAAAACTCAACCTCACAAATACAAGATAGAAAAAGGGATTGCTAAAACAATATTTATATTTGGCATTTGGTGAATTACAAACTCATTATGAATCAATAGTGTAATATGATTAAAAAAAACCCACAATCTTAGACTGCATTGAGAGGTATAGTGTCTAGGAATGAGGAAGTGACTGGTTCTCTGTCCTCTGACCTGGTCTGATTACATATGGAGAACTGTGGTCAGCTCTGAGAGTCACATTTTAGGAAGAATGTTAGTAAGTTGGAGAGAATTCAGAGAGCAAGTAGAATAATTAAGCATCTCAAGATCATACCTTAAGAAAATTGGTTGACAAAAACATGTTTAGCTTGAAATGAAAATTGAGAGACAATTGACAAGGAAAAGGAGGACAAGAGCAGAACATGGTAATTATTCATGTATGTGTAAGTCTGTGCTTTTGTTTTTGCTGTTTGTTACATTATTTTATTTTATTTTCAGTTTCAAGCTCTCCCTTTTCTCTACCCATTGAGAAAGCAAGAAATATAAAACTTATTACAGGTTCAGATATGCAAAACAAATTCTGCATTAGCCATGTGCGGGGGGCCACTGGGGGAGGGGGGATATGCTTCAGTCTGCACTGAATTCATCAATTCTCTATCTAGAGAAGGATAGCATTTTTCCTTACATTTCTTTGGAAATATTATGAGTGTTCTCATGATTCTGCTCTCTTTACTTTGCTTCAGTTTCTCAGGTTCTTCTGAAAGTATATCCTTTATCATTTCTTTTTTTTTTTTTTTTTTTTTTTTTTTTTTGCAAGGCAAACGGGGTTAAGTGGCTTGCCCAAGGCCACACAGCTAGGTAATTATTAAGTGTCTGAGACCGGATTTGAACCCAGGTACTCCTGACTACAAGGCCGGTGCGTTATCCACTACACCACCTAGCTGCCCCTCCTTCATCATTTCTTATAGAACCTTAGTATTCCATCATATTCATATACCATAATTTGTTGAACCAGACTATAAATATTTTTGTACATAAAAGTCCTTTTTGTTTTTCTTTTACCTTTTGGGATATAGACCTAGTAGTGGGATTACTGAGTTAAAGGATATGCACAATTTTATAACCTTTTAATTATCCAAATTGTTCTCCAGAATGATTGGATTAGTCTACAACTCCACCAACAATGAATTAGCATCTCAGATTTTCCACATCTCCTCCAACATTTGTCATTAACCAATCTGAAGGATGTGAGGTTATACTTCAGAGTTGTTTTAATTTTCATTTCTAATTATTAGTTTTTAAAAAATTTTAAAAATTAAATTAGATTTTCGTTAAATTTTAAGTTCTAAAACTATCTCCCCCCCCTCTCCATTTCAAATTAGAGGTTACCATTTGACAGATTTATAAATATATGCAAAACCATGCAATATATACCTCTATTTATTGTTTCTTTCTCCAGAGGTGGATAATATCTTTCTTTATAAGTCCTTTTTAGTTGAATTGAGTATTTAGCAACCCCAGAATATCTTAGTCATTCATAGTTGTTCTTTAAAAAATATTGTTGCTACAGTATACAACGTTCTCTTGGTTTTACTCATTTCATTCTCCATTATTTCATGCAAGTGAAATGTTTTTTCTAAAATCAACCAACTCATCATTTCGTAAAGCATGGTAGTATTCCATTACAATTATATACCACAACTTGTTTAGTCATTCCCCAATTGATGGACAACCCCTCAATTTCCAGTTCTTTGCCACCACAAAGAGCTGTTATAAATATTTTGGAACATAGAGGTTCTCCTTTTACCCTGATTACCTTGGGAAACAGATCCAGTTGTTGTATTGTTAGTCAAAGGGTATATACAATTTGGTAACTCTTTGCCTATAATTTCAGATTGTTCTCCAAAATGATTGGATCAAGGGGCAGCTAGGTGACATAGTAGATAGAGCACTGGTCCTAGAGTTAGGAGTACCTGAGTTCAGATCCTGCCTCAGACACTTAATAATTACCTAGCTGTGTGACCTTGGGCAAGTCACTTAACCATTGCCTTGCAAACAAAACAAAATGATTGGATCAATTCACAGTTCCATCAACAATATATTAGTGTCCCAATTTGCCATATTCCCCTCCAACATTGTCATTTTTCCCCTTCTACCATTTTAGCCAATCTAATAGGTGTGAAATCATATCTCAGTTATTTTAATTTGCATTTTTCTAATCAAGAATGATTTTAAAAAACCCCAGTGACTTAGAGCATTTAATATAACTACTGATAGCTTTGATTTCTCCTTCTAATAAATGCCTGTTTGTATCTCTTGATCATTTATCATTTGAGGGTATGTGGCTTTCTTTTATGGAAGGATTAGATTTCTGTTTGGCCCCAGGAAGCAGGCACAGGAACAAATAGAATTTTGAAGAGGCAAATTTATAAATAAATATGTATTGACTGACTGATTGATTGACTTGATATAAAAGAAAAAATTTTTTTAAATTAGGATTCTTTGTTCATCTTTGTCTATATGATGGGTGTGACATCTTAGGTCATTTTATTGCTAATTTTGCTTAATTATTTTATTTAGTTACAAGAGACTGCTCACAGGTGGACATAATCTGTCAGTGTTTGTAATGTAAAAACAAAAGCATCCATAGAACTTTAAAAAGCAGTTAGAGCTATCCAAAATTAGAACGGCAGTCTTCCAGTAAAGATTAGATGGCTACATGCCACATATGTTGCTGTGAGGATTCTAATTCAGTAATGAGATAGGCCAAGGGAAGGGTCTGTTCCGTGTCTCAAATTCCAAGATTTTCAATTTTGTGATTCTTTACAGGCACAGACATATTCCTGCACAATAAGAAATGGAGATCCAAGGCCTCAGTTAGGAGGCATAATGAATAAAACATTGGGCCTGGAGGCAGGATCGAACACTAGCTGTGTGACCTTGGACAAGTCACTTACCCTCTGTTTGCTTCATTTTTCTTGACTGTAAAATGGGAATAAAAAGAGCACCACTTACTTCCCAGAGTTGTTATGTGAATCAAATGAGATAATATTTGTAAAGCACTTGGCTCTTGGCATGGTGCCTAGTATACACTAGGTGTTTAATAAATGTTTTCCCCTTCCTATCTATCCCTGTGTAGGAGTATTTGATTAAACAGGACTTTCTGATTTGATGGGAAAAGAGGTCATGGTCTGAAGGCTTCATAGTCTTGAGTTTGGGAGCAGGAGGTACTTTGAAAGTCCCCGAGGCTTCTGAGTTTTCTCCTGGTTACCCAACCAGGCTTGGGCAGGCTGGGACCCAGTCAGGAACTTTGAGGGGCTAGTTTCAGGGAAATTAAAGTTCAGTCCTACAGTGCTGGCTTGTCTCACATGTTCCCCATCATTCCGCCTCCTCCCTCACCAGATTCTAGGTGCCCACTCCATGTCCAAATGCAGGGAAACTCCAGATGTGTTAGTAGTTGTCAATAAAACTGAAACAACTGGCTAACCCGTGGATAACATGTGTGACTGTATGTGTGACTGTATGTGTGTCTGTATGTGTGTTTGTATTTGTGTGTGAGAGAAACAAAGACAGACAGAGAGAGACAGATCAGAGCTAGAGGAGAGAGAGAGAATGAGAGAGAGCATTTACTGTGCCAGTCCTAGATCAGAAAGACTTGAGTTTAAATCTGGCCTCAGACACTTGAGCTGTGTGATCCTGAGAAAGTCACTCCATCCTGTTTGCTCCATCCTGTTTGCTTCAGTTCCCTCACCTATAAAATATGATGAAGAAGGAAATGGTGAACCACTCTAGTATTTTTGGCAAGAAAATCCCAAAACGGGTGGCTAGCTGGTGCAGTGGATCAAGTGCTGGCCTTGGAGTCAGGAGGACCTGAGCTCAAATCCAGTCTCAGACACTTAATAATTACTTAGCTGTGTGGCCTTGGGCAAGCCACTTAACGCCATTTGCCTTGCAAAAAAAAAAAAACCCCTAAAAAAAAGAAAGAAAATCACAAAATGGGGTCACAAAGAGTTGATCATGACCGAAACAACTGAACAAGTATCCAGAATGGCAAGGGGGCAACTAGCTGGACCAGAGCAGAAGAATGTATACTAAAAGTAGAAAGGTAGGGTGGAGCCAGATTGTAAAGAATTACATGACCTTTGTTATCTCTAAAATCCTTTCCAACTCTAGTTATAAGCCTTTAAGCCTGAGCATAAATTGTTGTTGGGTATGTTTTTTTCTGTTTGGCAGCAAATTTTTTTATTGGTCTGCACATTATTTAACTTTGAAAAAATTTTATCTTTTGCTTTTCCATCACTTACATTTCCCAAAAATATATTTCCCTCCTCTCTGTCCCAAAGCAATATGTACTTATAAATTTACATTTTTTAGAAAATTGGCAAAGCTAACTATCACTTCCAATAAATCCCACATTGTGTGTTCAGCGTTCTACACCCATAACCACAGGTGCATCATTGTTGATAGCCCAGCAAAATGCTTCTTTTGTCTGTCTATCTGCCAGATCCATACTTCAGGGGACATCCTGTCTGATAAGACCTTTCCTCTTCCATCCCACCCACACACCGCATAACTGCCAGAAATCTCTTTCTAATTTTCAGCTCTGATTCCTTTCCTCTTTTTCTCAAAAACTTCCAAGTAGAGAACCTTGGTCAAAAAGAGAAAATACAAATATCTCAGTCTGACATTCAATATCATTCTCAATTTGGTCCAGTGGACCTTAGAAATCATGTGGACTTGAAGGAAGGGAGGAAAGGAGATCAGGGAAGGCTTCCTGGAGGAGGAGGTAGTACCTGAGTTGGATCTTGGAGAAAACTCAGGTTCATAGAGGTTAAGTGAATTGGCCAAAGTGGAGAAGTTATATTGATTCATGGATGTATAGCATCTCAAAGCTAGAAATGACGTAGAGAACATATAGTCTAATATGCCTCTCCTTCTCTCCCCTGGACTATAAAACGGGAAGAATAATTCTTGCATCCCCTACCTTGCAGTGAGATTGAGAAAAAAAGTTCCATAAATCATAGAGAGCTACAGAAAGGGAGGTGTGATTCTCTAACTATATCCTCACCTGACAAATTCTAGGGATAAGACAATGGGGAATTCCCATTGGAACAGTCCATTTTTGGAATTCCCCAGAAAAGAGAGGATGATCCAATGCTTGGCTCTGAGCCCCCTCAGGAGGGAAGCCTGTCTACCCACAGGACCCCTGCCTCGAAGCTTGGCTCAGCCTAGCCAGTAATATGCCTATCAGAGGGGCCCAGGCCTGGGCCAAGGTCTGTCTTCCATGGAAGAGGGGAGGATGTGTGAGCAGTTCCAGGGTCAGGGGCTCCAGAGGCATGTGCTGTGCATGTGTATATGTGTGCTGGGGGAGATATAGGAAATTGGACAATGCTGAGTTCTTTCCATCTTCCCTCGTAAATCGATCCTCCAGCCCAGCTTTAACAGTTCTCTGGAACCCCTCCAGCCGAGCCAGAGCTTTCTCTAACTACGGGTGGGCCCTGATTTTTAAAAAAGAGATCCAAAAATTCCAAGAAACCATACCAAAACAAAACAAAAAAATACTCCTCTTACTTGTGCATAGCACTTGTCAACTTACAAAGCTCTTTATCGTTTACAAGGGATCTTATTGTTTACAATGTGCTTTGCCAGTTTACAATTCAATTCAACTTTTGTTCAGCAGAGTTATTAACAAAGAGCTGCATTTTACAGTGTACAAAAGTCTATAGCTTACAAAAGGCCCTTTACAGTTTACAACTTTGCCCTTTACAAGTTCCTTTAAAATTATAAAACCTTTACAGTTTACCAGGTCCTTTCCATGGCACAAAGTGCTTTCACATCCATTATCTTTATTGTTCCCACTTTACAGATGGGTAAAATGAAGCTATCTGAGAGCCTCATTGACTTGCCTGAGGTCACAGCAAATTAGCCGCAATGCTAGAACTAGAACCCAGGCTTTCAATCTGCTCCAGTCCTCTAGGCACCATACCACTTCCTGCACAAATCAGATTCATTCTTTCCACTTGTCTTTTACGGGAAACACCCCTCTTCCACTCCGCTACCCATTTCCAAATCCTCCCTGATTTTAAAGACCTTGCTCAAACTTCTCCAGTTCCAGGAATCCTTCGCTGACCATTGCTACCAGTGGGCTAGAGTTAGACTGGCTGAAGCCAAGAATTAAATTCATTTTTTTTTTAGGTTTTTGCAAGGCAAATGGGGTTAAGTGGCTTGCCCAAGGCCACACAGCTAGGTAATTATTAAGTGTCTCAGGCTGGATTTGAACCCAGGTACTCCTGACTCCAGAGCTGGTGCTTTATCCACTGTGCCACCTAGCCGCCCCAAGTGTTAAATTCTTAATATGAGCATTTATACCCCAGAAATTAACCAGTACTACTTAGAAGACCATGAGTTACTGTTCTGCTGCTTGTCTAGACTTAAGAAAGTGATGGAGAAAATGTTAATCATTAAAAATGAGTTAAGTGTATTTTTTTCCCCAGAGGGCCAGTTGTTAAATAGCACAACATTGACTATAATCTACATTGGTCTCTCCTGACTCTGGGCCCCCATGATACTTGCCTGTTGATGGTCAGAGCTAGGAGTGGTCTGAAAGAAATCATCTGGTTCAACTGCTTTATTATTGATTGATGTTTTCAGACATGTTGAACTCTTCTTGACTCTTTTTAGGGTTTTCTTGACAGAGATGCTGGAGTGGTTTGACATTTTCTTTTCCAGCTCATTCCTCAGAAGAGGAAACTGAGGTAAACGGGGAGGGTCACATGACTAGTAAGTGTCTGAGCCCAGATTTGAACTCAAGAAGAGGAGTTGAGGTCCAGCACTCTATCCACTGCATCATCTAGCTATCCATCAATTGACAATAATAAAAAGAACATCCATTGGTCTAGGACATGAGTTTCCAACCTTTTAGCCTCTTCTCAGCTGTATTGCCCAACAAAAACTTGTCAAGAACACACGTAGAATTTAATATTCATTTATGACTACATTATAACCCATATTACCAATGTGTATAAATAATAAATTGTAATAAAGCCACATGAAGGGTTTTCCAGGCCACAACTTGGACACATTTGGTAGGGGATTCATGTTTATAAAAGGCACAATATCCCGGGCAAGTCATTTAAGCTCTATCTGCTTCAGTTTTCTCAATGGTCAAATGGGGGATAATGCTAGCCACATAAAAGAAAAGAAGTAAAAACCTAAAAAAAAAAAAGAATTTGGCTGCAGTTTGAATAGATTTTGAAAGTTTTTGTGATTTGATTTTTTAAGGTAATATATATATGTATATGTATATGTTGTGTGGGTGCATGGGTGCATGGGTATGTACATATGTATCAAAAGATAAGTTATTGAATGTTTCTGGGAGTGTGGAACTCAGGTATGAAATGGTTTAGGACTTCACCTGATGGATTGGACCATTGCAATGACTTCTTCTTTGGTTTCCTTGCTCTCTGTGCACAACTTGCACATGACTGCAAGAATAACCATGTTCAATGGATTTTTATGACCTCAGTGACAAAACAGAAATTCTCCTTCATAATCTGTCTGATTGCTCCAGTCAAACTGACCTTGTGCTGTTTCCCACACTTGGCTTCCCATTTCCTGCTGCCATTTTTGTTTGCCATGCCTGGTCTGGACCCATCCTTACCTCCTTCTTTCAGAATCTTACGCTTCCTTGTTCCTTCAAGCTTGAAGGCAGGTGCTATCTCCTATAAGTATAAGAATGTTTTGCTTGATCTACCTAGCCTGAATAAGGATTCTCTATCCTGCATGACATCCATTATATTTATTTATCCATTTACACATTTCTCTCCTTCCCTCCATCTAGTAGCATGTACACTGATTCTAGAGGAAATGGGAAGGGATAAGCTCAAGGATGCCTACAGAAAAAAAAATTGGTCTTGACTGTAAGAAAGGTTATTTCATTCTCTAGAATTAGAGTGAATAAGAAAAAAGATGGGTAAGAACATATAAGACCGTATTTCTAATATTCTTTGACAATAATGATTCTAAGGTTCTATCACTGATTCTGAGACAATGTGGCTATGACCAATAATATAAATTCCTAAGACTGTCATTCTACGATTCCAAGACCCTGGTTTTATTGAAGGCTCTTAAATTATAATTTTTTTTTGTTTTTAAAATTTGTTTATTCTGAACTTAACAAACACCACATAAACTGAACACTTCCATATGCACAATAAAATGGGAAAAGGGGTAGTACGTGAATCAATCTCTACTATGTACAATTTGCTCTTCTGTCTTTATAAGCATATAATAAATTCAACATGTAACTTTCAAAGTTGTCCCAATGTGCATTTTTTAAAAATGACTCAATGACTGTCTTTTCTTTTTTGGGAACTTTATCCCCTATCCTCATCTCCCTTCTACTATTCCTTATCACTATTCCAACAAATTTAACAAAAAGAAAAACCAAACTCTCAACAAATATGTGGGATAAAACAAAAGATATTCCCACATTGACTGTGTCTGAAAATGTGTTTTATTACAGCATCTCTTTGTTAGAAGGGGAGCAGCATGCTTCATCATCAGACTCCTGGAATCATGGTTAATCATTGTATTTGTCAGACTTCAAAAGTGTCTTTATACTGTCATTGTCATAATATAAATTGTTCTGATTCTCCCCACTTCACTCTGCATCAGATCAAATGAGTGTTCCTAGGTTTCTCCAAAGTCATTTATTTTGTCATTTCTTATGGCAAAATAATATTCGATTACATTTTATAATTTATATTTTGTTCATTGTCTAAGTGATGCTATATTTTTGTTCAGATGTATCCTTTCCCTTTGTCTTTTAAAATCTTTGTGGTCAAACACCTAATGATGGATCAAAAGGTCTGAACAATTTATGACTTTTAAAGTATAGTTCTAAATTGATTTCTAGAGTGACTCAGCCAATTCAAATTCACCAATAATGTATTGGCAGCTTGAGTTTATTCCTTTGAAGTCTTCCTATTCATATCCTTAGACCATTTATTCTTATAAATCTGCCACTTTCTTAAATATCTTGAAAGAGACTTTTATCAGAGACATTTGCTACAAAGATTCCTCCCCCCACTTAATAGATTTGCTTTTAATTTTAACTTCATTGGTTTTGTTTGTTTTATACTCTGATTCTATGAGTCTTAAACCTATATATATTCTGAGATTATATCTCAGTACCATTAAAGGAATCAAAGAAGATAAAACTTATTTTTTAATATTTTTCTAATTACATGAAAAGATAGCATTCACTTTTTAATAAAATTTTGAGTTTAAAATTTTCTCTCTTCTCTCCTCTCACCCCTATTAAGACGGTAAGCAATTTGATATGGGTTATATATCATACAATCATGTAAAACATATTTCTATTTTAGTCATGTTGTGAAAGAAGAAACAGAAGGGGAAAAACATGAAAAAATAAAAATAGTATGCTTCAATTTGAAGTCAGATCCCACTAGTTCTTTCTCTTTATATTAGCATTTTCCATTGTGAGTTTTTTGGAGTTGTTTTGGATTATTATATTGCTAAGAAGAGCTGAGGTATCAATTATAGCTGATCAGGCACAAAAGTTGCTGCTATTCCATACAATGTTCTTTTGGTTTTGCTCACTTCACTTTATATCGGTTCATCTAGGTCTTTCCAAGTTTTTCTGCTCCATTATTTCTTTTTCTTTTTTAGTTTTTGCAAGGCAGTGCATTTAAGTGATTTGCCCAAGATCACACAGCTAGGTAATTATTAAGTGTCTGAGGCTGGATTCCACCTGACTCCAGGGCCGGTGCTCAGTTCACTGTGTCACCTAGCTGCCCCTGCTCCATTATTTCTTAAAGCATAATAGCATTCCATTACAGTTATATGTAAATTTTTTCAACCATCAACCGGATATTTCAACCATTCCTCAACTGACGACTATCCCCTAAATTTCCAATTCTTTGTCACTACAAAAAGAACTGCTATAAATATTTTTGTATATGTAGGTCCTTCTTCCTTTAAGATATGCAAAACATTTAGCACTGTATAGTAGGTGGTTGTTCCCTTCACCTCCTCTAAAGATTACTATTGCTTATTACACATTTCTGCTGGCAGCAGCTATCATTCATATTACATCCTACTCAAAACAATGTTGTCAGTATAAAAATCTTGGGGTGGGAAGATGGACAAAGCTACTCAGACTTCTCTCCACCTCTTGAAGATGTTAATTTTAGGAGACTTCCTTCCTTCTGCTGACCTGTGGACCTGTAGAGCCCTTTAACCAGACCTCCCCAAGTAGACAGGACTAGTCTTGTGAGGGGTAGGGAACAGTGTGTGTGTGTGTGTGTGTGTGTGTGTGAATGTGTGAAGCCAAGAAAGTGACAGAAATCTTCCCCTGGGAACTGCACTCAAGGTGACCCTCTGTATGGGAAGGGGGTCTACTCAGGGGACTTCCTGGCATGTGGTTGGACTGGATCCTGAAGAATTACAAGCATTACTAATCTGTCCCTGCTGAGGGTTACACAAATATCCCCTCTGCCGCTGCCTTTAAAGTTAGAGCTGGTTTGGGGATTGGGGAATAGACTTTAGAACACAAAATGTAAGATCTGAAAGGGACATTAGAGCATATTATCTTAGTGCTAGAAACAATCTTAAAATAAAGAATGTCAGAGTTGGGTAGGATCTTAGAATATAGAAAGCTAGAGTGAAAAAAATGGTTTTAAAAGCATCTCAATTAATTCCCCCCCACATTTTACAAATGGGAAACTGAGGACCAAAGAAGGGCAAAAGATTCACTCAAATTTAAAGAGCAAAACAATAGGCGATACAGGTTTTGATGGTTCTTTGGTCCCTTTTGATGTCAAGATAACTTTTTTTTTGAAACAGGAAATGGTATCAACAATGTGATTGCAATTTTATTCTAAGAGTGACATAGTTCATTACACCAATTTTTTAGGTTTCTATGATGATTATGAATCTAGTTCTCGTCCTATCACTGCCACTTACCAGTTAACTTCAGATAAATTCTTTCCCCTCTCTGAGTTTCAATTTCTTCAACCTGTGAAATAAGAGAAGTCCATTTAAGAATCTCTAGGTCCACGGGTGGCTAGGTGGCGCAGTGGATAGAGCACCGGTCTTGGAGTCAGGAGTACCTGAGTTCATTAACTCCATTGCCTTGCAAAAACTAAAAACTAAACCCCCCCACACACACACACACACAGAATCGACATTGCACTCCCGTGTATATATTTTAAGGTCAAAGAGAGGTTCCATCTTTATCAGTTATTCCTATCAGTTCTTATGTGGTAGCCCAAAACTGGAAGCAAAATGGGAATTGCATGAATAACTGAATCATTTCCAAAATCTGAAACAGCTGACCTTCCATAGTAGTAGGCATGAGCACCTCATTTAAGCATAGGGAGAAAGGCTGGGTCTTTTATATCCAGACCTACTTCTGAATCCTAGCTCTACCATTAGGGAGCAGACAGAGATTTGGCTGTGGTGTCAGAAATACAGGAGAAAGATTATAGTTTTTTGTTGTGATTGTTGTTGCTGCTACACAATTCCCTGAGGCTTATCAAATCATGAAAGCAATTTGAACGATCTTTATGCTACCGGCCAGGCCATGAAGAAAGTTAAAAGGAATTTACTCACTCCAAACTAAATATCACAGGAGACTTCCTGAAGAGAGGTACTCTTCGTGTGTGATTTGAAAAAAAAATCTTGAAAGCCCTGATAGTGGCCTGGTATATTTGGGGGTCTACCTAATAAAGAAAAGTGAAACTAGGTTGATTAGTCCCAGACATTATGACTAAGTAGTCTCACAAAAGAACAATAATACTCACTCTGAGAACGAAAATTTTAGTCAGCTTTAGATGCAGAGAGGAAGATAGCTGTGAAGATAGGATGGAATGTGAGGCATAGCTTCTTGTTAAGATATGGAGCTTTGGGGCAGCTAGGTGGTGTAGTGGATAAAGCACCAGCCCTGGAAGACAACTGGTAATGGTCCAGGATGCAGTGAGGAACTTGGCGTTTCTAAATTAAGGTCTTCCTCGGGTCTCAGCATGTCTGTCTAAAGCTCACTTTTCTTCCCAAAACACCAAGAAGCATTATCATCACTCTACTGTGGGAGAAATTGAGGCCCAGAGAAAGGTAATGACTTAACCAAATTCTCCTAGCTTAGGAGAGGAGAGGACAGGAGGACAGGACAGGAAAGAAGAGAGGAGAGGGGAGGGGAGAGGAGAGGAGAGGGGAGGAGAGGGGAAGAGTATACAATGGAGCTAAGACTTGAATCCATCTCCTTATTACAGGTCTAAGGTTTTCTCTCTCTTAAAAAGGGACTTTAGTTTCTAGCAAGGAATGACTTCAAGTGGAGACAGTGAACACTTATCAGAGGGTTGCTTGGACTCTGAAGCCCCTTCTAACTCTGAGACACTAAGATCCTAGGATTCATTCTTACTTCCATTCCAAAAATAGAATGAATTTGAAAGATGGTAAGTTCCCCCTCACTGGGGGTCTTCAAGGGGAGACTGGACTGGAAGAAGATGCATAGCATAGGCAGGAGTTGTACTAGGTGGACTCCAAGGACCCTCCCTACTCTGAAATTCTATGACAGGATCACTGAGGGAACCAGGAATGCAGTTTTGTGCCCTTGCAATCATTAATGGGTCTGTGGCGCCAGGAAGGTCAAATGGAGAGTGTGTCCTGGAGGCAACAAGAGTGACTCCCACCATGCCTAGAGCAAAGATGTATACATGGGCATGCAGAAGGTGGATGCCTCAGTGCTCCTGCCTATACCCCGCAGGCTAATTTTCTTTCCAATTTCCATTTTATAGCTACTGGCAGGGGAACAGTAGATCTCCAGCTCTGGGGCCTTCCCTGTTGAGAGTCTCAACTAAGGGAACTGGAAATAGGAAAAGTAGTCCTATCATGGTGAGATCCTTGGACTTGAATGAGGTTCAGGTCTCAACTCTGCTTCTCCTTTCTCTGTGGGACCTTAGGCACATCCTCGAGGCTCAGTTCACTCTCTTATAAAATGAAAGGTTTGAAGTATGAAACTCTAGAACCTCAGAGCTAGCAGGAACACCAGAAGCACATCTTGTTCCACTTGCACCTGAAGAGAAATCTCCTTTGCCACATCCTCCAGTCATCAGGTTTCCATTTGGTGATTTCCTGTGTGAGGGAACACCCTGCTTCGAAAGACAGCCCGTTCCTCAAAGCCTAATGACTCTACTCATTGGGATTGTTTGGGGATGTTTTTGAAAATCAAAATATGCCTCTCTGTAGCTTCTACCCATTGTTCCTAGATCTACCTCCTATCCTGGGATGGAGAGGAAAAAATCTAGCCTTTCCACAAAATAATCATCCAGGACTTTGCAAACAGTGAGACATTCATATCCTCCATCCCCTTATGCTTTCTCTTCTTCATTTACTTTATATGTCATGGTCTAGGGTCAACTGCTCATTCTATTTACCTTATGTTTCTTCTTCTTCTTCATATTCTCCATATTGTCCATAGCGTCAATGTCCTTCAGAAAATGTGACACCCAGAACTGAATATCGTGCCTGATAAACTATTGATTTGTAAGTGAATCCACTAAAATACTCAGTTCCTAGAACCATTAAACTTAGAGCTGTAAGGAATATCAGTCACCGTCATGTTCAAATGCTTTACTCTTCATATAACAATTGCATAAATAATAAGAGAAAAGAATCAGGATTCAAACCCCAAGTCTCTAATTTCAATTCAAGCTCATTTCCCACTGTACCATGTTGCTATTGACTTAGCACACTGCTTACACATAACAGGCACTTAATAAATACTTATTATCTGACTGAGACTAGCCATACTAGTCTATTAATGAAAATATAAGCTTGTGAGGTACCTCTTCTTAGATTGAGCTCACTACTGAGATCCTCTTGGATAGGAAGGACCTTAGACTGTATGATCTTTAAACTCCCCTCCAACTCTAGATTTCTACGCTTTGTGTCCTTTGCTACTGGCCAGCTATGTGTCTTTGCAGCAAAGCACTTCCTCTTTCTGAGTCTCACATTCCCACATCTGTAAGATGGGAATAATACAGGGCGGCTAAGGTGGTGCAGTGGATAAAGCACCGGCCCAGAGTCAGGAGTACCTGGGTTCAAATCCAGCCTGAGACACTTAATAATTACCTAGATGTGTGGCCTTGGGCAAGCCACTTAACCCCATTTGCCTTGCCTTGCAAAAACCTTAAAAAAAAGATGGGAATAATACATGTAACATCCATTTTGCAGAACTATTGTGAAGAAAATATTTAGTAAGTTGTACATTAGTAAAGAAATGTGAAATATTCTTATTGTAATGTTGCTTTCAGAGGATTCCTCACTTCTGTACATGTAACAGCCAAGTTGTGGAAAGACCCACCAAGAGGACCCTTCCCCTTTGACTTCTTCCCTCTTATCTCCCCTATTCCCAGGCTTCCTAGAATTCTTATAGGCTGCTTGACTGCTCACATGGGAGTCACCAACTCTATTCCTTCTGGTGAGATGGAGGACCATCAGGTTTTTCCATCTAGATGGTGCAGTAAATGTATTTACCAGTGGTGACCTAGGGCAAGTCATTTAACTCTCTACCTCAATTTCCTCATCTGTAAAATGGGGATAATAATATCACCTATCACTCAGTGTTGTTGTGAGGATCAATTGAGACAACTGTAAAATCATAGAACGATAGAACCAGGAACAATGGATAAAAGTTACAGAGAGGCATATTTTGATTTTAGAAAACATTCCCAAACAATCCCAATGAGTAGAGCCATTAGAATGGAGGAATGAGTTTCCTTGAGAAGTAGGGAGTTTCCCCTCATAGGAAGACACCAGATGATAGATATCATCAATGTTCATCAATCATCATCATTTTCATTATTTTATTTATTTTTTATTATTATTTTATTTATTTATATTTATTCATTATTCTGGTTTTTTAGGTTTTTGCAAAGCAATGGGGTTAAATGGCTTACCCAGGGCCACACAGCTAGATAATTATTAAATATCTGAGGCCAGAATTAAACTCAGGTTCTCCTGACTCCAGGGCCGGTGCTCTATCCACTGCACCACTTAGCTGCCCCCTATCATTTTTATTACTAGTTCTGGCACTGTACCTTAAATTTCTTAGATTTTATCATCTTCACTGTCTTATACCCTGGCACAGTCATCAGACGTACCGACATAATCCAAGGACCATTGCTCCTCGCCACTAGCTCCTCGCCACTAGCTCCTCGCCACTAGCTCCTCTAATCAGCCATGGGGATTTCTGGAATTTTTCATTACCCCTGAAGTTGGACATTTTTTAATATATCTGCTCTGATCAGATAATTAGCTTCTAGAAAAAGCATGGCAAGGGAGGAGTGGCATATATTAGCAGAATCAGAGTGGATAACAGATAGGTCACAAAGGCAAATATAATGTCAATGAACTGCGTTGGGCTAGCTAGAATTAGTGCAGAGGTTTGTGTGAGTTTTTCACTCATTAACTCAGCAATCACAGCAGAACCATAGTTTCAAAAGTCGAATCAATTAACTCCCCCCGGGTATGGTCTCTGAAGGTGATCTGGAGGGTACAGCCACAAAACTGCTGGCAATCAGAGTGGACAGCTAGATCCACCATTGCTGTCTCCCCAGAAGAAGAAATGTCCCTTTCTGTCTCCCACCCAGCTTAATCACAATGTTCTCAGTTCTGATCTCCTCTTGCCCCTGGAACTCTTTTCCTGACAAACACCAGAATCCCTTTTCTGCACAGACTTTCCATCTTTCTGTATTCAGAAACTTGACTTGTTCTGGAAGATACCACATACTAGGAATCCCCTCCTATACTGGCTGCTACTTCTCCCCCTCCCCATTCCTCTTTAAAGTTTATTCCATCCATAAATATCACCCATGCAGGTTTCTCTTACTGTAATCTTCTGGCCTCCATATTACTCTACCTCCTTTCTTAAGGATGCATAATATTCATAATATTCCTTATACAGTAGCTCTCATTCTCAGAGATAATATTTTATAGGTCATCATCAACAACTGGTCCATCAGCAACACATATTAAGCTTCCATCATGTGGCACTTACACTAGGCACTGGGGAGACAAAGACAAAAAGGAAAGAATCCCGTCCTTAAGATATTTACAACATATGTACATATAGGTACATGTAAAATAAATACAGGCTAATGGAGTGGAGAGTGGGGAAGGGAGAGTTACAAATAGAAAAGAGAATCAAGAAACCCTCATTTATGAGATTGAGCCAAGCTTTTTTTATACAAAATACAAAAAACATTTATACAAAAATATTTCCATGTTAATCGTGCTGTGAAAGAAAATACAGAAAAAAATAAGGAAAAAGTTTGCTTTGATCTATATTCAATCTCCATTAATTCATTCTTGGGATGGATAGAGCTTTTCATCATAAGTCCTTCAAAATTATCTTGGATCATTATATTTCTGAGAACAGATAAGTTATTTACAATTGATCATGATACAATATTGTTATTAGTATGTACAATGTTCTAGTTCTGCTCATTTCACTTTGCATCAGTTCATGGTAATCTTTTCCAGGTTTTTTTCTGAGAACATTCTGCTTGTCATTTCTTACAACACTATTACAAAACTATTGTATCAGAATTATATACCTACAAGTATCATTTTCCCATGTAGGAATATAAATAATTTAGTCTTATGAAGTCTTCTATTCAGTTCTATTCTTTTCATCAGGAATGCTTGAAAATCGTCTATTTCATTGAATGCCCATTTTTCCCAAGAAGGATTATACTCAATTTTGCTGGATAGGTGATTCTTGGTGCAATTCTAGCTCTTTTGCCCTCCACAATACTATATTACAAGCCCTTCATTTCTTTAATGTGGATACAGGAGAGATAATTATGAATAATTGAATTGCTTGAAATTCATGATTTAAAAAAGACCATGTACATTGGCATTCAAGTAATTATCAAGTAAAACTGCCCTGATATTCTAGAACCAGAGGATTAAATAGAAATTGAAGGAATCCAATGAGCATCTCCTGAAAGAAATCTCAAAATGAAATTATAGCCAAATTCCAGAGCTCCCACGCCAAGGAGAAAATATTGCAAGGAGCTATGAATTGAACTATTCCATATTTTCTTCTATTTCCTTATTTTGTTGCATTGTTTCTTGTTGTCTCATAAAGTCATTAGTTTGATTTACCCCAAACTATGTTTTAAGGAAATGTATTCTTCAGAGAACTTTTGTATCCATTGAGCTGATTCTACTTTTTATAGAGTTCTTTTCTTCAGTGCATTTTTGTACCTTTTTTCTCATTTGGTCAATTCTGCTTTTAAAGGAGTTCTAATTTGCAGTGAATTTTCCTTTGACCCCATCCTTTTGTAGGTTCTACTGCTCCAGAATATGTTTTGGGGAGAAGCTTTCTATTCATGGTGAACAGCCTATTCAAAGGTATGAAAAATGGGATGTTGTATGTAAAGGAGAAGAATAGTTTGATTCTCAATTAGGCCATCACTGCAGTAAAGCAAGCCTTTTACACTTCCCTAATGAACTTATGCTCAACAGAGAAGACTTAAAACTTTTTCATCCCTTTTCAAGCATCCATGGTTCTCCTCCCTCAAAAAGTTGAAGTCATTCTCTTCTCTCTTCCTCCTCATCTCATATCTCTGTCTTCTGCCACTTTCTCTCCTTCAATCTTGTCTCACATGAAGAGGCAGCTTTACTCCTTAACCAAAACTAACCTCCTTATCTTCAAGAGGTAATGCTAGTCCATCTTGTTTTCTTCTGTAAATTGCCTTCTCCTTCATCCATCATCTCTATCCTTTCATTAATCATTCATTTCTGGGTGTCAATTATCTTTTTCCAATTGCCTAAAGCATTCTCACTTAAAAACAAACAAACAAACAAAAAAACCCAACCTCAGTTGATCCGTCCTGTCCAAACTCCTTGAGAAGGCCATTTGCAATTTGTGCCTACATTTTCTTTCCCCTCACTCTCTTCTTAATCTTCTTCAGTCTTGCATATGAGCTCATCATTCAACTAAAGCTACCCTTTGCAACATAGCCAAAAATCTTTTAAATGACAAATTAAATGGCCCCCTTTTTTTTTAGATTTTTGCAAGGCAAACAGGGTTAAGTGGCTTGCCCAAGGCCACACAGCTAGGTAATTAATAAGTGTCTGACACTGGATTTGAACCCAGGTACTCCTGACTCCAAGGCTAGTGCTTTATCCACTATGCCACCTAACCGCTCCAAATGGCCCTTTTTCAATGCCCATCCTTCTTGATTTCTCTACAGCGTTTGACTCTTGTTGAACACCCCTGCTCCTTGATACTCTCTTCTCTTTAGATTTTCATGACACTACTGTCTCTTGGTCCTTCTCTCAGTTATCCAATCACTTCTCAGTCTCTTTTTCTGGATCTTCATCTAGGTTGTTCCTGTTAAGCAAGAGCATCCCCCAACACTCTGTCTTGGGGTCCTTTTTCCCTTTGTACTATGGTAATCACTTTCATTCCCATAGACTAAGTTATGATCTTTATGCAAATGTTTCTCAGATGTCTCCTAACTTCTAGTACCATAGCTCCAAAGCTGCCTATTGGATATCTCAAACTGAATGTTTCAAAACATATTAAAAACAAAGTCAAACTACTAAAAAAATAGAAGATAATTTATATGAAGTACTCAGAGAAAATAACTGACCAAGAAAATAGTTTGAGGAGAGAGATAATTTAAGAATCTTTGATTACCTAAAATCATAACCGAAAAAGATCCTGAACATCATATTTTGAATAAACATAAAAGAAAACTCCCCACGTTTCTTAAAATCAGAAGGCAAAATTGAAATAGAAAGAATCATCTCATAAAAGAAAGCCTAAAATGAAAAAAAATACTATAAGTAACCAGAAAAAACTCAAGTAAGAGGAACCACAGTAAAGATCACATATGATTTGGCAACTGCACTATAAAATAGTAGAGGGTATAGAATATGATATTCCAGAAGACAAAAAATAGGGACCTATAGTCAAGATTCACTTATCTAGTAAAACTGAGTTTAATACTACAGAGAGGAAACTGGACCTTTAAAGAAAGGGCTTCTAAGAATTCCTGATGAAAACTCTGGAGATTAGTAGAAATTTTAAAACATAAAACTAAGATAAACATCAGCAAATGATCATAAAGAATAAACTTCCTTCAAATACAAAAAGTTGACACATATCTCTTCAGAACCTTATCATCTTGGAGGGTCGTTGGGGGGAGTTTAATTAGACAGAAGTCTTAGGAATGGTTCTGTCTTGTTTGGATGATCATAAAGAAGAATGCAAAGGAAAGGAAGTTATCTCAAAAAATTGGGATATACAAGTGGAAGTCTATATAGTCAGGGATGAGGGGGAGTGAGTGACATGAACATCCATATCATCTGAATTGGTTTAAAGAGAGAATACACATATTAAGTTCAGCACAGAAATTATATTTTCCTCAACAGGAAAAGGGGTGAATGAAAAGGGAGCTCTAAGAGGGAAGATAAGATTTAAGGGAGGGATTAGTTTTGAGCAAAACAAAATGTAACTATAGAGGATGGATTTCCAAGAGAGGATTTAAAAAAAAATGATAACCTACTATTGAGCTCTGAATGAGGTAATGGGATGAGGGGCAGAGGGAGAAGCATATTATTTCAAACCTAGAACACTGGTGCTGAACTTATTTCTTCTCCATCACCACCCTCTTCTTCTTTATTAAGGGGGAGGGTACCCAATGGCATAGTATCTAGATAACTAAAGGAAAAGTTAAATAGATAATAAGGAGGAATTGGTATTTAAAGCTGCAATAGTGGAAAGAGGGCCACAATTTGCTTCTCTAAGTCAGATTAATTTTACAACTAAATAGAATTTTAGGAAAGTTGGTTATGAAAGACATCTGGAGAGTACTGAAAGGATATGAAATAGAAATTCTCAGAACAGAAGCAGAAAAGAATAAATATTGGATATATATTTGACAAATCATGATGAAATAAAAATTATACTCAATAATTTCTCCTGAAGAAATAATTAAAAGTGAAAGACTGAATAAATTCATCTTAAAGAGGGGTGAATTAAAAGACCCATTATAAAAACCATCAACAATTTCATCAAAGATCATGACAACAATGAGATAATATAACAAAATTGGAGAGACATAAAGTATTTTTTAGGGAAAAATTTATATCTCACCACTTATCAATAAAATTGATTGCGTATGCAATTAAAAAACTAAAAACCAACAACTGCACTATATGTCAAAATAAGTTCCAAACGGGTACAAGAATTAGAATAAAGGGTGATAGTAATATCAAACTAGAGTAACAATTAAGAACTATCAGAAGGGAAGAGATTATGATCAAACAAAAGACAGACTTATTGAAGGCAAAAATGGGACAATTTTGACTAAATAAAATGTAAAAATTTTGCACTAGACAAATGCACCTAAAATTAGAGGAGAAGCAATTAAGTGGGAAAAAAATCTTTGCTGCAAGTTTCCCTGATAAAGATTTCATTTCTAAGACACGGATCACCTCATACCCCTCTAATTGGTAAAGGTGACAAAAATGGAAAATGACAAATATTAAAGGGGCTTTGGGAAATCAGATACGTTCTTGAATTGTTGATGGAGCTTGAACTAATCCAGTCATCCCTGGAAAGCAATTTTTGAACTATGACCTCAAAGCTATTAAACAGTGTATACCTTTTGGCCCAATGATACAACTACTAAGTCTATAGCCCAAGCAGATAAAATAAAAAGGAAAGGGGTCTATGTATACATAAAGCATCTCTCTGTGCTGGCAAAGAACTGGAAACGGAGGGGACAGCTGAACAAGTTATGATATATAAATGGGATAGGATACTATGGTGTTATAAGAAATGTTAAAGGGGATGGTTTCAGAGAATTTGGGGAAGACTTGGTCAGTTTCAGAATAAAATAAGCACAACCAGGAGAACAATTTTATATAATAATAATAATAATAATAATAATAATAATAATAATAATAATATAAAAGAAAGACCACTTTAAAAGTCTTAGGCATTCTAATCATCATAATGATCAATCACAATTCAAAGGATCATAATGAAAGATGCTACCCATTTCCTGATAGAGAATAGATGAACCCAGAGTGTACATTGAAACTTTTTTTGACATGACCTATGGGAATTTGTTTTGACTATGGTTATATTTTTCTTGCTTTTTCAGGGATTATGGTGGGGTAGGGAGGAAAAATTTGGGAGGGAGCACTGGCCCTGTAGTCAGGAAGGCCTGAGTTCAAATCCGACTTCAGACACTTAATAATTGTCTAGCTGTGTGACCTTGGGCAAGTCATTTAACCTAAATAAAATATTTTTTAAAAAGAAGAAAGGAAAAATTAATTATAAAAATATATATGATAAGGTTCTATAGAAAGGCAGACAAGTTAGACTATGAAAGGCTTAGCTACTAGATTTTCTTGATTAGAGAGTGACATAGTCATAGTTGTGCTTTAGTTATATTACTTTAGCAACTTTGTAGAGGATGATTAGAGAAAAGCGAGACTTAAGGTGAGAAGTTTTATTCAGAAGCCTATTGTAATAGTCTAGGCACAAGATGATCTGAACTAGGATGGAGGCAACTTAGTGGAAAAAAGGAACAAATGCAAAAGATATCATAGTGGTAGAATTAATAAGACATGAGTACTGATTGAATATATGCAGTGAGGGAATGAGGATTCAACTATGAAATCTAACTAGGAAGAACGTAGAGAGTCTCTCTCAATCTCTTGGAAATACTTTATTAGTTCCCTTTAAAGCTCAGTTTAAGAAAAATTCCACCTCCTATGTGAGACCTTTCTAATCCCTCCAATCACTCATGTCTGCCTCTTCAAATTACTTTTATGTGTCAGCATTGTTTTATCCAGTAGAAGAAAAAGTTCCTTAGGGGTAGGGATGGTTTCATTTTTTTCTCCCAGATGCACAGTATCTTCACATAGTAGGTATTTATTAACTATTTCTTGACTTATTAAGAGCTTTAAAATGTGTGTTGATTGATATCACTTTGTATGTAAACATCTCGAAGTTATGAAGGGGTTATGAGATCTTGGTTCCCTTCATAGAAGCAAAGATGTATATAATAGAGTTGGTTTTTAGCCAGGGACATAATGAATTCTGTTATGCTGAGTTTGAGATATCCATTATATACATCTTGTTGGAAATGGTAAGAGGTAGTTACTGAAGTGAGACCAGAGTAGGACAGAAATGAGGAATGGATCTGTTGATTTGGAGGTCATCTTCAATGAAAAGATAATCAAAGCCATGGCCACTGATTTATATGACAAGGAATATAGTTTTAAGTAGGAGTTCTTAAATTGGCACTTATATCACAAATAGATTTCAAATGGTCCATAAACTTGGATGAAAAAAAATATTACAAGGTTATTTTTACTTAATCTCTAACTGAAAATTTTGATTTCTTTGAATTATGATTTTTAAATACAATTCCTGAGCGAAGGCAAGGAACAAGTAGAGTGGTTGACCTTGGCAAAATAGTCCACTGTGAAGAACAAAGAAACAAAAGAATGAAGGGTGGTGTTGAGTGGTTTTGAAGTGTAAAATAGAAGTGATTAGGGAGTTCACAACATTTGGCTTTTATTTTCTCATCAAAGTGGGATACTAGATCCTCTTCTAAGAAGTGATAGTAAAGGAGAACTAAGGAGAAGAGTTGGTACAGGAAGTATCTACTTTATGTGCTATTTCCCCCATCAGTGTGAACTAGAGAGCAGAGACTATTTCAATTTTTCTGTTTCTATTCACAACATTTAGTACAGTGTTTGCTTAAGTAAGTATGTACTAAATAAATATTGAGGTGGGCATACTTGAGATTAGAGATATGAAATGCAAGGTGGACCATTTGTGGAACCAGCCAGGAGTGGGCTGGCTACACCACCACGGGACAAGTGATTTGGGGGATGAGAACAGCTTCAAGCATCAAGAAGGCAACCATGACTATGGACTATTCCCCTTTCTTATAAAAAAGGAGCTCAGTGTTCTGCGGGATGTCAACCTGCAATTCAATCTTTATAGACCAGCTTGAATCTGTCCAGAGCTTAAGTTGAGCATCTAGGCCACTAAGCTTCATTTAGTATTCTCCCAGAAAGTGTCTAGCCCACCCAGGAGTATAATATGCATCCTCTCTCCCTCCTCTCAAGTTCCCAAAACAAGGCACCCAAGTCCCCCAAGTTCTCAGGATCTGCACTTCTTCCTTCTTCCTTCTCCCCCCCCTTCCTTCTCCCCCCCCTTCCTTCTCCCCCCCCTTCCTTCTCCCCCCCCCTTCCTTCTCCCCCCCCTTCCTTCTCCCCCCACTTCCTTCTCCCCCCACTTCCTTCTCCCCCCCCCCACTTCCTTCTCCCCCCCCCACTTCCTTCTCCCCCCCACTTCCTTCTCCCCCCCCCACTTCCTTCTCCCCCCCACTTCCTTCTCCCCCCCTCTTCCTTCTCCCCCCCTCTTCCTTCTCCCCCCCACTTCCTTCTCCCCCCCACTTCCTTCTCCCCCCCTTCCTTCTCCCCCCCCTTCCTTCTCCCCCCCCTTCCTTCTCCCCCCCCCTTCCTTCTCCCCCCCTTCCTTCTCCCCCCCCTTCCTTCTCCCCCCCTTCCTTCATCCTCTTGAGCTAACTTTCAGATCGAAATCTATGATCCTTCATCCTCTTTTTTCTTTCCCTTCCTCCAATTCCTCTCTTTCCTCTTTCTTCTTTCCTGTTCTTTCTTCCATTCCTTCCTGACTTTCCTTTCTGACTTTCCTTTCTTTCTCTAATCCTTCCTCTCTTTTCTCCCTTCTCTTCTTCCTTCCTACTTTCTTCTGTTCCTTTTTTCTCTTTCCCTTTCTCCTTTTTTCCCTTTCCCTTTCTCCTTTTTTCCCTTTCCCTTTCTCCTTTTTTCCCTTTCCCTTTCTCCTTTTTTCCTCTTCCTTCTATGTCCCTTCTGCTCTTTCCTTTCTTTCTCTTCCTCCTTTTATTCTTTACTTCCTCCCTCTGCTCCTTCCTCTCTCTTCCCCTTCTTTCTCTGCCTTCCTTTGCCTTCCTTTTCTTTCTCTGCCTTCCTTTTCTTTCTCTGCCTTCCTTTTCTTTCTCTGCCTTCCTTTTCTTTCTCTGCCTTCCTTTTCTTTCTCTTCCTTCTTCTATTCTTTCTCTTCCTTCTTCTATTCTTCCATCTCTCCCTACTTCCCACCTTCCTCTCTCCCTCCTTTCTTCTGTTCTTTCCCCACCTTCTATCCCTTCTTTCCCATTCCCTTCCTCCATCCCTGCCCAGCCACCCCCTCCTCTCTTTAACTTGAAGCTGCCCCCTTTGGAGTCTGGAATCCTAAATACAATTCATGCATTCCATTCAAAGGATTTGGACTCCACCTCTGGCCTCACCCCTTCACCCCCAATCTCCTTCAAAGAGACCGCTGGGAGCAGCACCCAGGTCTGGTGAGTGAATGGTGCCAGGCTTCTCTCCTCCCCCTCCCCTTTACCCCCAAGCAGGTGGCTTTCTGCTTTGAAGATCTTACAGCTGTGATGGGAATCAAATTCTGCGGCGGGTCAGGAGAGGGGAGGGGGAAGGGTAGAGCTTATTGTACAGGAGAGAGAGCTGGGTGTTGGGAGATGTGGGTGGGCGACACAGCTCCAGCACTGGCATGATTATTGAGCAAGTGACTTATGTTCTGGGCCTTGGTCTCTTCCTAATGAAGGATGGTTAGAACAGCTGACCTCTCAGGACCCTGTCAGGACTGATGTTCTTCATTCACGACTTGAGGGATTATTAGGAAGATTGTTAAGCAGTTGGCATGCCCAGAGGCAGCATGGCATAGTGGAAATTTAGGAGAAAATCCTGCCATGTAGGATCACATCCAAGTCCTCTTTTCTCTCTGGTATATAACAATTCCCTCATCTGGATAATGAAGAGATTGGACTAGTCCAAGAATTCTGACCCTTTTTGGTTTCATGGCTTGCTTGCTTCAACATTCTGAAGCTTTATGGACCATTTCTCAGAATTATGTATTTAAGTAATTGAAATAAATGCTAAATTTCAGATTAGTAAAGGTTAATAAAAATAAAGATTGGGGCAGCTAGGTGGCACAGTGGATAAACTGATGGACCTGAAGTTAAAAAAAAATCACATTTCATGAGTTCAAATCATACCTCAGGCACTTATTAGCTGTATGATCCTGGGCAAATCACCTAATTGTATTTGCTTCAGTTTCTTATATAAAATGAGGTGGAGAAGGAAATGGCACACCATTCTGGTATCTCTGCTAAGAAAATGCCAAGTAGGGTCATGAAGATTTGGACATGACTGAACAACAGCAAAGAAATAAGGATGCAACATTCCCCACTCCAGTTCAAGTTTATAGAAATCTGGAAATTTCTGCAAGATTCCCTTGGGGATCTGGGGATCCTGAATTAAGAACCCTTGGATTAGGTAATCTCTAGCTCTGAACCTACATATGGTTTAATGGAAAGAATATTGGATTTGGGGTCACATCAGTTTGTTTCAGTTATCAGCCCTGGTGTGAGTTGCAGATTTGCTACAAATATTCAGGCTTTGTGATCTTGGACAAGTCATTTTACTTTCCTGGGCCTCAGCTTCCTTTTCTGTAAAGTGAGGACTAAACTAGATCCATGGAAAGTTCCTTCCAGCTTTAAGTCTATGATCTTATCCCTGTGGTGTAGAGACAACTGGTGGCATGGGTGCAGTGGTTAGAGAGCTGGGCCTGGACTCATTGAGTTTATATTTGTCCTCATATACTTACTAACTGTGTGACCCTGGACAAGTCACTTAACTTCGGTGCCTCAGTTTCCTCAACTGTAAAATTAGTATAATCATAGCACCTGTTTCCTGAGTTGTGAGGATCCATTGAGATGTTTTTATTTCTTCCCTTCCCCAGCTTCAGTGTAGACTCAGATGAAATGCACCTAATCATCCTCAAGGTACTCATGGGTAGAGACATTTAGAGGACCTAAAACCAGGTCCTCTGTCTCCAAATACATGTCATAGGGACAACTTTGAAAGTAGAGAGCTTGGTCTAAGATTTGACTGGCAAGTTGAAGACAGATGGAATTCATCAGAGTAAAATCTTCTGAGAGGACAGGAGCCATCTAATGGCATCCCAGCCAGATATTAGCTTACCCTGGTTAGTATGTGACTGCTATTCTATGGCCAGAGCTCTGGGGGTCCTGAACATCCATTGTCCACCACAATCCCCAGCAGCCAAATGATAGTTGCTATTACTATTGTTAGTGAGGTTAAATTACTTTCCTGGAGTCACACAGCTAGTAAATGGCTGGTGTAGGATTTGAACTCAGGTCCGTTTTGACCTGAGTGTGCTATCCATTGAGCTACTTACCCTTTACATGCCTCAGCTTCTTCATCTGTAAATGAGCCTCTGAGGTCCCTTTCAAGCTAGAAGGCACAGTCTTCTTTGCTTGTACAGCTATTCACACATTCAGATATTTTCCATAGTTCTCCCCTTTCTAAAACTGAATTCATCCTTCCCCTGAATCCCTCCCCCATTCCAGTCTTTCCTATGATTGTTGAGGACCCTACTATCCTCTTAGTTCCAGGCTCCCAACATACGAGTTACTCTCAACTCCCCTCTTTTACTTGTTTTCCAATCTGTCTCCCAGTCCTGTCAATTTTATGTTGCTAATGATTGAACATTTCTTGTATAGGCCTCCTTCTCTGTTCTGACACAGCTGCCTCTCTAGTGCAGAACCTCATCACCTTATACCTGGATGATTGCAACAACCTGTTGGTGGTCTACTAGGCTCAAGTCTCTCCCCACTACAATGCGTTCTTCATTCAGGTGAAAAGTGATCTTTCTAAAATGTAGGTCGGACCATTTTATGTCCCAATCCGTAAACTCCAATGGTCCTCCTCCTACCTTCCCTCACATCCCCCAGCTCCTACACACATGTATTTTCTGATCTGGAGACACTGACCTCTTAGCTCTTCTGGGAACACCCATCCCTTGACTCTATTTTCCCTGACTCTTCCTCATCTTTGCCTCCCAGCTTCTAGAGGAAGCCTTTCCTGACCACTTCTCTTATTTCAAGTATCTTCTCTCTGTTCATTATCTCCAATTTATCCTGTATTTTATCTTTTTTTGTCCATAGTTATGTGCATATCGTCTCCCCATTTCCTTGAGGGTAAGGGCTATCTTTTATGCTTTTTTCTAGTCCAGCTCTTAAGATAGTACCTGAACTAAATAGATGTTTATTGACTGAGGACATCCCTCATTTATTTGTTAACAACAGAAGCTGCTTCCAGGGAGCAGGAGATGGTAAATAATCAGTATCATAAACTGGGAAAATTAATCCACAAACCAGGGGGTTTCCCTGAGCATCCTGAGTTCAAATCCGACCTCAGACACTTCATAATTACCTAGCTGTGTGGCCTTGGGGAAGTCACTTAACCTTATTGCCTTGCAAAAACCTAAAAACAAAACCCAAAATTTTCCCTAACAGAAGACCCTTCCACTTTGCAGCAACTAGCTCTACCCTCTGGAACCAAGTTGAAAAAAATCTAAGCCTTTTCCCTATGATTGCTTTCGAATACTTGAAGACAGCTCTCATCTCCCCACTGAGCCCACTCTTCTTGAGACATTTCCAGTTCATTTTTCTGTCCTTGGATGTCCTGATCGTGTTTCTTCCTCTTGGACTCAGTGGTACTTTCTAACTTACTTCTTGACAGAGGATTTTTCCCATGAGTAGGGAGCCCCAAACTAAAGCATCCACTGCCCAGTGATCCCTGCTCTGAGAGGGACTGTCACTCCATGCTCCTTTTGTCAGTCTTGGGATCATTCCCCCAACCCAAGTCTCATTTCCAGTCAATCAGAGAGCCTTCTGCTGGCCACCTAACTTTGGGGAGCCCCCCAGTTGTCCAAATAGCCAAAATGAACTTTTCGTTTCAACTAGAGATGGAAAGCAATCTGTTTTTCTTCTCCATAAGTAAAGGCAAAACTCCATCCTGTTCTTTCTCCCCATCTTCTGCCATTGTGATCTGAGCAGTTCCCCCCCCCACCTTGATGTGTAATTGTAGAGTTATGAATGTGAGCTATTGACCTGCGAGGTCCCAGGTGGGGGGAGAGAGTAGTAGCTCCTCTCCCAGCCACACCTGGAGACTGTCAGTGACTTCTTTCATTCCCTGCTCCCCTGGGGAGGGCTCTGCTTCCCTCCCCAAGCCCTTTCATGTGGGCTCAAGGAGGGGAGGGAGGAGACCGTCAGGGGTGGAGGAGAAAGGAGGTGACTGCTTTGGGGCTGGCATGTCTGACCTTGAGTCACCAGAACTTCATGGTCCCCAAAGGTGGCCCACTGCCTGCCCCTCCCCAACCCTCGGCTGGGCCTTGATTCCAGTGGGAACAACACCGGTTTTGTTAGACTTCTCATTCTGCAGGAAAGTGAAGAAAGTTGGAGAGAAAGCTGAGATCCCCAAGAACCTCGAATGCCTTTCCTCCTCCTCTAAACCCAAGGGGGAGTCTCTTTCAGTAGATCAGCAATGGAAGGACTCTAAGAACACCCAGTGTTGGAGCTGGCATGGGGCTACAGGACAACCTGGCGAAGAAAACAAATTAAATTAGTGTCAATAAACATTTATGAAACTTTCTTTTGACACCTACTATATACAAAACCCCGTTGTGGGTGTTGAGCGGGAAAAAAGATCCACACCAGGCCATGTTCTCATATGTAGTTATTTATAAGAGTAAAGTGAGATATTTCCATCCCTAGGACCTGGCACATACGATATTGTGAGTTCATTGCCTTGACTTATTAAGCACCTGCTATGGGCTTATGAGCCAAAAGCACTGTGATGTTGTTCAGTTGTGTCCAATTCTTTGTGAACTCCTTTGGGGTTCTTGGCAAAGATACTGGAGAGGTTTGCCATTTCCTTCTCCAGCTTTTTTTTTTAAGAGATAAGGGAACTGAGGCATACAGAGGAAGTGACTTGTCCAAGGTCAGCCAGAAAGTGTCTGAGACTGGATTTGAACTCAGGTCTTCCTAACTTTAGGCCCAGTGCTTTAAGTTCCTGAGCCTTCCAAGCACTGGAAATAAAAAGAGAAAAAAATGAAATAATTCCTGACTTCAAGAAGCTTAGTCTGTCTGTGCAGGTTATGGATAATTTTTCAGGGTCAGAATAAAGAATTTATACTTTACCCATATTAGGTCTGAATAAAGTAATGACAAGATCAGAGTGTCCCATAAGAAAAATTTCCTGGCAGTATGTAAAGGAATAGTTTAAAGATTATTTATTATAGAGATAAAATGGAAGTCCAACTTTGTTATTTTATAAATTTATAAATTATTATTTTATAAATGTTATATACTTTATAAATTTGTATATTATATATAAATTATAAATGAAGTGACTAGCTCAGGATCTAAGGAGCATCTATATGAGGAAATAGGGACTCACTAAGGAAACATGACTTGCCCAAGGCAACTGGGTAATAAGTGGCATATGACAAGACAAGGATAATTAAGATGTGGAGTGATTAAGTAATCCCATCAAAGTCACCAAATAGTGATATTTGAACTTGAATCTTCTGACTCCAGACTTGGACCACTGCCTACTGGTTGATTGATTTCTACCATGAGATCAAAGATCCACTAAGGTGTAGAAGAACATGAGGACATCCATCAAATAAATGATATGGGACTAGAGATGAAGATTGAGGGTTGGGAAATCATTGGCATAGAGGTAGTTAGTCACTGAGGCCAGGGGAATAGAAGAGAGTGAGAAAATAGAACATTAGAGCTGGAAAGGAGACCTTCAGGGCTATCTTTTCACTGTTGAGGAAACTGATGCCTAGGGAGATCATTCGTGACTATTTCACCCTTACTAGTCAGCTTCCTGATAGCAATAAGTGATAGAGAAGTTTGAGAGTGTACAATTTAATATAAACTGAAATGTTACCTACTAGACATCCTGGTCTCCCAAATAGGTAGGACAGAGAGAGACTCTGATGCTCAACTATTTCATCTTATCATTTATAAGTAAAAGACACTGGAATTGGGTTAGGATAAGAGAATAGAAAAAGAAAGGAGAATACTAAGGGCACATTGTTGTTTGCTGTTCTTGAAGAGGAACAAATTTGTCATGTGAAGTAAGACCTGAAGGTTTTAAGAACCTACAATGCTCCATTCAAATCAATAGCAAGATGTGGTAGGCAAAAATGCTAATATTAGGATGCATGAATGAAGAAGTATAGTGTCTTCAGGGAGAGAAGTGATAGATCTACTGTTCTCTGACCTGGTCAGATCATAGCTATAGCCCCATCTTGAGCTCAGGTTGTCTAGTAGATTCTATCAGTCAGCCAACAAGTTTTTTTTTTTTTATTAAGTACTTACCACATACCAATGTTGTCTCTGCCCTCAAGGAGCCTACATTCTAATTTAGGAAGACTACACATTTTGGCCCAGTGGCCTGGAAAGTCAGGACCTAATATAGGGAACTAGACAAGTTTAGATAGTTGAGCAAAGCCCAGGGTTCAAAAAAAAAAAAAGACTTGAATGAGCTTCAAGAAGAGTTGGCCTCCAGGAAGCTGACAGTGGAGTCAAGTAGGGCTCTGGCCCATGCTTGGATCCTATACAGGGGCTATGTTTATTCAGCTTAGCACAAACCAGAGCCATGACCTGTAAGTTTTAAATGATTCTAAAGGGCCTTCAGTCCAAGGGCAGGGCTGTCTGGTCTCTCTTCTCCATGGGGAATTCAGTTCCCAGAATGAGTAGTAGGATGGGGGGATAGACTGTTCTTCATTATCTCAAGACTCCAAGCCAAGAGCTTTGAAATAGCCTGATTCTAAATTATCAATGAATACATATCATTGTGGGGAAACAAATAATGGAAGAAGACAAAGGTATCCTTGGTACCACTGTCTGACTCTACCCTGAGATTGGGGAATTGGGGGTGGGAGGTGGGAGGTGGGGTGAGGAGTGGGGTCAGACTTGATTTCTTATCCTCTGGGATCTCTTTCCTTTTATTTTCCCATTCTCTAATAAGTCTGCAATGGCTCAGTCTTGGGCCGGAAGGAGTCTGAAAGACACTGTTACTGTGGAATGTCTGACTGGGAAGGGTCCACCACTCTCTTGAGAGACTCAGTTCAGCCCCAATTCTATAAAGCCAAGTATTTTCGGAAGTGTTTAGGCATAAGAGTTTTCAGGGCTGTATTTCCTGTAGGCAGTGGATCAAGAGAATCTCAGAATCTCAAGATTGCAGGATTTTAGAATGACTGAATCTTGAAATCATAAAATCACAAAATCTTAGAATTACTGGATCTTACAATCATGGACTGTTATTATTACTGAAATTTAGAATTATCAGTTCTTATAATTATTGATCTTGGAATCATGGGATCTTCAAATCGCAAATTTTTATAATTACTGAATCTTAGAATCATGGAATCACAGAATCTTAGAATGGCTGAATCTTGGAATCACAAATTTTAATAATTATTGAAATTTAGAATCACAGATTTCTTACAATTACTGAATTAGAATTATGGAACTACTTAGAATGACTATAAGTCTTAGATTCATGGAATCATTGAATCTTAGAAATAGGAATCACAGTATCTGAGAATTACTTGGTCTTAGAATCATAGCTTCTTATAGTTACTGAATCTTAGAATTACAGATTCTTATTGAATCTTAGAATCATGAAATATTCAAGTCCCAGAATCTTAGAATAACTGAAACTTAGTGTAACACTGAAGACCTTGGCCCCCATTGCCTGAATGCCAGATATGTTGCCTTTCAGCACTCCCTAAGGATTCTCTAATACTCTAAAGTTCCCCTAAGAAGATTAAGTTATCTGCCAATAAGCTCTAGCCTTGACTGATGATGATCCTCCAAGCATAGAGAGCAGTTGCATTAAACCACTAACAATACAATTAGCTTTTACAAAAGAATATTTACTTCAGTAATTATAATCATAAATTAGAGACTTACTCCCTAACACATGAAGCTTAATCCTCCTTCCCACCTTGTACCACCTCAGTCTCTGAGGAGGGGAAGGAGATTAAATTCATAATTTAGTTACATTTCTCTAGAGCACATAATTCCACTTCCAAGTTCAAAGCCTACCTCTGGCTTGAGTCCTGGGTAACCAGGCTCCCTGCCAGACTGGAACATCTTGCCGGCAGATCTAACTCCAAGGTTGACATGGCTTAAACTGCTAGGTCTAATGGGATTGCTGCTGGCATCTCAAACTGAGATGGACAAACAACAGAATAAAAACAAATATTCCCAAGCCAATTTCTCAGGGCCAAGGTTAAGAAAAGGGGGGAAGGGAAAAGTTCAGTTTCATGATGCCATTGCTGTCAGTGAATTGTGATATTCACCTTTTGGGTACAGAAGGAAAAAAAAACACAGAAAAGAAATTGGTCTAGTCTGGCTAGTTTTAAAGAAGCAGCCTGTTCTGGCTATGTAACTTATCAAAGGAGGTTCTTCTCACCCATATAAGACGGAATTGGGGTATGCAAATTAGGGGTTGGGGCACAAAAATCACAGGTTCTTAGAATGACCAAGTCCGGCTCCTGGTCTCTAAGAACCATAGAATCACAGAATCTTAGACAAATACCCATCACAGAATTATAGAATCCCAGAATCTCAGAGTCTTAGAATGTCCCATTTTCTCCCCCTGTCCTTTTGGTCTCTGCAAAGAGATCATCCTTCTTGCTGAGCTTCATCTCCCCTATTGTTCTTTATTTTTTTTAGTTTTTTTGTAAGGCAAATGGGGTTAAGTGGCTTGCCCAAGGCCACACAGCTAGGTAATTATTAAGTGTCTGAGACTGGATTTGAACGGAGTTACTCCTGACTCCAGGGCCAGGGCTTTATCCACTACGCCACCTAGCTGTCCCTCCCCTATTGTTCTTGATCCCATTCTATTTTGGTCCATTAGGAAACTTTCCCTGACGATTCTCTGCCTTTTTCCGAACCCCCAACAGAAGGAATCTCTCCCTTCCTTGAAACCCCACAGGTCAACTTGTGAACTATACATACAGTAGTTATGGGGGGCCATGACTTATGCCCCCTAAACTGAGAAGCTCCCTAAGGCCAAGGGCTTGTGAGCATGATCCTTTTATCTATGCCTCTTTCTCTTCAAACTTATTTTAATCTACTGGATCCTTCCCTAATACATACAAACCTACCCAAGTCCCACCTTGACATTCTATGTTCTAAGTTCTCTTTCTGTTCATTCTGTGTTCTAAGTTCTCTTCCTATTGACATTCTATGCTCTAAGTTCCCTTCCAGCTCTGGTATTCTGTGTTCTAAGATCTCAAATTCAGACATTCTATGTTCTAAGTTCCCTTTCTGCTGACATTCTGTTCTAAGTTCCCTCTCACCTCTGACAGTCTATGTTCTAAGTTCTCTTTCAGCCAGCTCTGACATTGTGTTCTAAGTTCCCTCCCACTTCTGGCATTCTATGTTTGAAGTCCCTTCCAAATCTGACACTTTATGTTCTAAGTTCCCTTTCTGTTGACATTCTATGTTCTAAGTTCCCTCTCACCTCTGACAGTCTATGTTCTAAGTTCTCTTTCAGTCAACTTTCATTTTTTGGCTCTAATGTGATGAAAATACTATCCCTCTTTTCCCTTCCCTCCCCTTGAAACAGCTGCTAGAATATTAGGAGCAGGCGTCTTCTAGAAATGTCAGGTAAGAGGGCCATCAACACATCATTTGTCAACAGGAGCTCTCTGACACCTGCCCTAACCTAATGAAAAAAAAGCCAGAAACAGGCCTCCCTCCTGCATCTTACCTCACCTCATGCTGCTCTGTTTGCCTTGGAACTGTCCTCTCCCCTCCAGGAAAAAATGCTCATTTCCTTCTGAAAATATAGATCACTTCCTGACTGGGGCTCTGCAGAGCAGCTTCATGAAAGCTACTTTTGCGACTTGTTCACTTGGTTGCATGGACTGGAAAAAAGGCTTTTCCTTTCTCCTCACCTCTAAACAGTCAGGGCCCTCCCTTTGGAGGATGCAATCTTTCTCCAAGGTCACAAAGTCGTTATTGACTGCAACACACATTTCTTCAACTCCCACTGTGGGCATAGTCAGAGAGCCAGAAATGGATAAGACATGGCCCTTGCCCTTGGGGAGTTCTCAATTTAAAAGGGGCATAAGCCAAGGCCTCCCCCATAACTACTGTATAGTTCACATGTAGAGACCAACACTGAGCTGTGGGGTTTCAGGGAAAGGAGAGATTCCTTCTAGTGGGGATTTGGAAGAAGGCAGAGAATCATCAGGGAAAGCTTTCCTAATGGAAATAGTTTATTAGAACTAGTTCTGGAGGGAGGGGGAGGAATAGAATAATCTTGCCCAATTCTCAAAAAAAGATCATGAAAGATAAGATATGTGTATTGAAGAAGGTTTGATCATTGTCTCCTTGGTGCTCCCCATGTAAACAATTGGAATGGAGTGGTGATGACATATATCAGTTTAAGGAGGGGTGGAGGAATGAATGGGAGATAGAAACATAGGAGAAAGGGAGAAAAAACGCTTCCAAAACTTTAGCTGTAAAAAAAGAAGAAAGGAGAGACAGTGTGGTCTAGTGTGTATGACACTGAATTTGGAGTCAGGAAGATCTGAATTCAAATGCTAAGTGTGACTATGGAATGTTACTTAACCTCTCCCTGGCTCACTTTTTTCATCTGTAAAATAGGAGAAAGTATGTCTGTAGGTTCATAAGAAGGAGTCAATAGAAGGATAAAGATGGAAATTTCCTGAGAAAGAGGTGAAGCAAGGCCATGGAGAATTTGGAAGGAGATGGGATCAAAAACTCAAAAGGAGTCCACTTGGGAAAGGAGAAGGGCCACTTCAGTATTTGAGAACAGGAGAAGAGAATAACAGAAGATATAGAACTATTTTGAGGTATAGGAGGAGGCAAAAGGAGGAGATGGCACTGAACAGCCTTCATCTTTTTCCATAAAGTAGGAGTCAAGACAGGGCAAGTGAATTAACCTCTTAAGGTTCTAGGCAACTCTGATTATAAATTGCAGAATAGCTGTCCTTTTGAAGACATATCCTCTCATCAGACATTTCCTAACACGGATGAAATCACAGGTCCATAACCAAAACAGGGAGTCCAGGTTATCTGCAGAATGAGAGATTTGGGAAGGCCATGGATTAGGTGGGCCTGAATACTATTGGAAGTCTAATTGTTGTTGTTCATTTATTCAATTGTTTTCAACTCTTCATGACCCTGTGACTCTTGCTGCCCCTGGGGCTTTCTTGGCAAAGGTACTGGAGTGGTTTGACATTTGGGAAGGCAAACAAAGGTTAAGTGACTTGCACAGGGTCACATAGCTAGTAGAAGTCTAAAACTAAATTTATACTCGTATTTTCTTGACAATAGACCCAGCTCTCTATCCACTAAACTCTCTATCCAGGAAGTCTGACAGCTAACCTTGTGAAGATGACCTGCTATCCATATCTCTGTGACTCCAGCCTATTGCTCTAGTATATCTTCCCTGAGTCACCTCTTCTCTAGGCCAGACATCCCCAGTTCTTTCAACAGATTCTCATATGAAGAATGGATAGAGCATAAAGCTTAGAGTTAGGAAGATGAGTTCAAAATTCAAATCCAGTCTCAGATACTTATTAATTTGACCCTGGGCAAATCACCCTAACCAAAGTCAGCCTCACCCCTTCTCTCCTTCCAATTCCATATTGCCTTCCTCTAGATATGCTTGAGTTTATTAAATAAAATGTAGACTCAGACTGAAAACACAATATTAACCTGACTGAACACATAATGTAGCTTGACTAGGTGAAGAGATGACAGTGTATATGATGCCTCTTTCTCCTCATTTTCCCTCTTGGTTTCTGTTTCTCTCTCCCTTTTTTCTGTGTCTCTGTCTTTGTCTCTATCTGTATCTCTGTTTCTTTTATTCTGTCTCTTTGTGTCTCTCTCTCTCTCTCTCTGTCTCTATCTCTGTCTCTCTGTCTCTATCTTTCTGTCTCTATCTTTCTGTCTCTGCCTCTGTATGTTTTTGTTTCTCTTTCTCTGTCTGTTTCTCTGTCCCTTTCTCTCTCATCTTCCCAGTTCCCAAGTCAACATTCTATCCTTTTGGCAGTCTGGGGGAACCTATTCTCAGAATCATGTTTTTAAATGGAAAAATAAAATACTTAAGATTACAAAGAAAACAAATTATATTGAAATACCACAACCCAAATATTTAAAACCAAGTTCATGGATCTCTGGTCGGGTTGTTCAAAGAAATTTCCAAATAAGCTTGCTGAGTTTACAGAGAGGTGAAGCTTTGTTTGGGAAATCTGAAATATCTCTCTAGGGAAGGGAAGGATATGTCCATTGGCACCTTATAGAGAAGATGAAAGGCTTCTTTTAATTTAATCACAGAGACTGGAGCTGTCCCTAAGATAAACCAGTTACTCTCACTTTTGTGAGACACATTATATGAAAGGAACTACTCCTTTGTGCTGACTTATAAAAGGGAGTCAATGCACTGATGACTTTTAGCCACTTTTCCAATTTTTCCCCTTTTCTTTTCTTCCAGAGAGATGCTGAGAGGCATATAAAGTATGCATATATGTGAGTTATGTGGAGGAGTAGAGCAGAGACACAAGGTGAGTTACTTGTATTTAGACCCACGCAACCTGAGAGGAGGGTTACTTGATCTCATTGGCTAATGAACAATTCTTCAATCAAATCAGTCAGTTAATCAATAAGTATTGATTGATTACTCACTGATTTCCAGAAACTGTGATAAGCAATTGAGGATACAAAGAAAGACAAAAACACTTTGATAGAAAAAACTTGCAAATTACCAGGAAGGCAAGAGGGGAAAGTTTGGGGAAGTCCCCTATAGAAGGGAAGTTTGGGGATGAGTCTTGGTCACAGAAACCTCTGAAGGTAATTGAGGAAGAAGAGCATTCTTTGAAAAGAGGGGTAGGGTGGTGGAGAATAAAATTGCAAATGTCTTAGGACGAAGAAAACTCAAAACATTGAAAATAAGTAGATGAACCAACAGGGAAAAATACTAAAAACATAAGAGAGTATAGCTTCTAGGCTAGTAAATTAGTTCAGGCATTTATGTTTGGGGGGATTTTTTTTTAGGAGATTATTGGGGATTAAGTGACTTTCCCAGGGTCACACAACTAGTAAATTTCTGAGTCCAAGCATTTACTGCAAAATAAAGGAATACTGCAAAACAAAGGAAAATTATTCAATATTTGATGAGAAAGAAGACCTTGTAGAAATTGAGAAGTTGGAACCACATCATACTGCTCCTGAGTAGTTTAAGAAAAATTAGACTTGTGGGAGAAGAATTTAAGGCTTGCACAACAACAACAACAAAAATAATGGCAGAATAGAAAAACTGGAATTAGCACTGACAAGTCTCACAAAGCAAAACAAAAGAACAATTGATTGGAAATGCAAAGACAAAGAAGTGAAAGACATTTTGGAAGAGAAGCAAAAAATACAATAACATTGAAAAAATCTTCCAACAAAAACATACTCAAAGATAATCTCAAAAACAGGATGCAAAGAGACAACATAAGGATTATAGATATCCTAGAAGAACACGACAAGTCAATGAACATCATAATGCAAGAAATAATACAAAAAAAAAATTGCTCAGGGGGCAGCTAGGTGGCAGCTAGGTAGCACAATGGATAGAGCACCGGCCCTGGAGTCAGGAGTACCTGAGTTCAAATCCAGCCTCAGACACTTCATAATTACCTAGCTGTGTGGCCTTGGGCAAGCCACTTAACCCCATTTGCCTTGCAAAATTCTAAAAATAAAAAGGAAAAAATTGCTCAGAATTTATGAATATAGAAAATGAAATATCAATTGAAAGAATTCATAATTTGCCTCCAGAAAACAACAACAACAAACTGAAGGCTACAAATTTCAAGACAGATAACAGTTTAACAATTCAATTTAAAAACAAGTTTTTCTAGTGACTAAGAAAAAGGCCTTTAAATAAAAAGGAAAAGAAATGTGAACACAAGGACTATGGTGGCATTTTATTTTCAATAGCAAAGGACTGGAAGTAAAGTGGTTGCCCATATATTGGGGAATGACTAAACAAATTGTGATGGAGGAATGTAATGGAATGTATTGTAAGAAATGGTGAATGTGATGAATACAGAGAAGCATGGAAAGATATACATGAACTGATGCAGAATGAAGTCAGAAGAGCCAAGTCACAATCTCCACAACAACTATAGCAATGTAAATGGGGAAAACATATTAAAATTCATAAGTGAATGTAACAAAATTATAAAGATTGGGATTTCAATAAGAACATTTTAGCCCAGATATGTGTCCTGTTCCAAATCAAACTTTTATGGAGGTGGGAGGTGTTAATTCATTGAATATGTTAAAAATATCATTGTTATATATTCTCCTTCTTAGGAGAATAACAGGGTTCTTTCTTCTCCCACAGCTTTCATTCCCCTCTGAATGGTAGACTAAAGGACAGAATACCAAATTCCTCCCAAAGTTTTCTTTTATAGAGGGCAGAAACAACTTTTGAGCTCATTGTAGTCTATTTTCTGCCCTGTCTTTTTTTTGGTTCCATAGAACAAGATAATACCTGGTGGAGGCTCCTTCCTGTCTCCTTCTGTGTATTATCTCTTCCTATTAATCTGAAAGCTCCTTAAGAGCAGGGATTGTCTTATTTTTTTATTAATTATATCCTCAGCTCTTAGCACGGTGGCTATTATATAGTAGGTGCAGGATAAATATTTATTGAATTTATTAGATTGAATTGGATACTTTGGATAAGCATAATGATTTAAAAAGAAGACACCAATAAAACCTTATTTAAAAAAATAGAAAAGAAAAACAATGGAGATTGGAGATGGAGGGTCATTACTAAGGAACACAAAAAAGGCCAGGTTAACTAGATCATAGAGGATATGGAGGGTAGCAGAGTGTAAAAGGCTGAAAAGTACATGCAAAACAGAAAACTTTGTAGTTGATCTAGTAAGTAATAGCAAGAGAGTCACTGGAGAGATTGGGGTGGGTAACATAATCAGACCTATAATTTAGGAAAGTTACTTTGGTAGTTGAAATATGAATAGATTGGAGTATAAGAAGACTATGACAGAGAAGATGGTGGTGACTTTGGATATGTGAGACTGGAGCTCAAAGGAGAAGTTAGGCTTGAGTAGATAGATTCAGAAATTCTTGGTACTATCTCTTGCACAGAGTAGCTATGAAGAAAGTGCTTTGTTAACTGTAAGTGCTATATAAGGGGCCGGTGCAGGTGGTATAGTGGATAGATAGAATACCCGCCCTGGAGTGAAGAGAACCTGAGTTCAAATCCAGCCTCAGACACTTAATAATTACCTAGCTGTGTGACCTTAGGCAAGCCACTTAACCTCATTGCCCTCCCCCACAAAAAACATGCTATATAAGCGGAAGTTCTTAATAACAATGGCAAAGAAGACAACTACCAGGACAACAATAGGAACCAGTACTATTCCTGGAAACAAAGGTTGCCTTCACCCTAATCAAGCTATTCCACTGCCTTAGGACAATTAAATATGCTCTGCATGGTAATAAACTAACATCTGGTGATGGTGGTCACCAGCCCTCATTTCATGCTTCCATCCCCTGCCAACTATCTCCCCCCTTCCTAAAGGGGCAAAAAATTTGATCCTGAAGGGAAACAAATGTTTCCCATGGGACCACTGAGAGGAGAGGAGATCTTGAACATGGGAACTATTCCTTGCATGGGTGACCCAGCCTTAGGGAGGGGGAAGAGGAGGATGGGGTGGTTCATTGCCCACTATGGTTTTGCTACTATGTTCTCTCCCCATTTAGGTTCCAAAGCAGAAACATTGTCCTTTTAAAAAGTGCCTTGGAAATTATCCATGCCCACTCTGTTGTAAATAATTAACACTAAACCCTTCTTTGCCTCTTGAGAAGGTAGACCTGGCTCTTCTCTCAGGTCCTGTTTATTTATTACAAAGCCCACTGCTCTCCAGGAATGTATGATTTTGGACAAGTCACCACAAAAATAAAAATATGGAATTATACAAAATGGAAAAAAAAGCCAAGAGAGCTACAAAGGTGTACAGGTGTTCAGTCCCTATGGCAGAATCTTCAAATGAAGGAAATGGATAGAGAATATCCCAGAGATGGATTGAATGGCTCTCCAGGGGTTGAAACCTCCAGAAGCCAAAGCACCCACCCTTGCCCCATGGTTCAGCAACTTTTGTATTTCGTAGCCTTTGCTTTTGGCCCAGATAATTTGATTCTAAAGAGCATCAGCTTCCAAAAGAGCTAGAAAACTGTCTTTGGGGAAGTAGAAGTCTTCAGCTGTAGCTATAGCCATGAAGGGAATTTTTAATGTAGATCACTCAATCAACAAAACAGTACAAAACCATTCTTTTCAGCTCATTAATGAGGACCAAGAAGAGGAAGACTTCAGCTCAGATTCAGCACCAACCACACCCATGGTACAGCAAATGACAAAATCATCAAGTTCATTATCCACAACATCATGGAAACTTTAGTCATTAGAGACATCCCCAAAGCCAGCATCACCCAAGATGTACAAAAACATCAGACTCCTTCATCCCACTTCAGACCTTTGGGTGAAGACCCAGACTCTTTCAAAAGCTCATGTAAAGAACCATCTGCCCTTCAAGATCCCTGAAATCCTTGGAGGAAAATAAAATGGTTGGTTCAAAAACAAGATACCTTAAACCTCCAACAAGTTTTAAGGTATTGAGCTAAACAAAAAAAAAGCTCTAGTTGCTTTGTCCTATTTCACAGCTTTCTTTGACCATTACTATTTTATTAGGAAGTACTTCTTTTCTCTTTAGATGAACCTCAGGAGGTGGTGGTTTTCCCTTCATTAGAAATCTTTGGGCAGAGAATGGATGATGGCCACTTATCAAGTAAATTGCAGAGATGACTCTGTTCCAGGTGTGGATTGCATTAGATGGCTGCTGAAGAAGGAAGAACCCTTCCAACTTGGCAATTCTGTGATTCTGCAAATTTCCTCAAAGAGCAGTAGCTAAAGCAGATGGAGATGCCCTTATGGAATTTTTAAAGGGCTTGCCACATTCTTAAGCTCAGCTTTTAATACTTTTTGCTCAGACAATTTTTTTTTTGGAGAAATACAACTCCAGTAATGAAAATCAAAGGGAAATGGGATTTGGTATTCTGAAATGTACTTTGCAGAGCTGTTTCTAGAACATTTATAGATATTCAGTTAGCTTTCTTCCAAAGCCCACCTCCTTCAAGAAGCCTGTTGGTTTGCCTTGAATATGATCTTAGAATCACAGGATCTACCAAAGAATTTTAGAGCTACAGAATTTTAAAATCATAAGATCATAGGACCATATAATCATGGAATAAGTAAGGAGTAAAACATATCAATGTAGAATTAAAGAGTCCTAGAATCACAAAATCTTGGCATATTGGACTATAAAAAACAGAAGATTCTCCATGGACCACTTCCTATATGTTGCCTCTCACCACTAACCCTAATTTTTTATAAATTCTCTTTATGATGGCTAAGAATTGGATGCCCATCATTTTATTTTTTTAATTTTAGAAAGGTTTTATTTATTTTCAGTTTTACCATTTTTGCCCCAATCTTGCTTCCCTCCCCCACCCCCAGAAGGCAGTTTGTTCATTCTTTTTTTTAGTTAGTCTTTACATCATTCCCACAGTATGCATTGATCTAAGTTGAATGTGATGAGAGAGAAAAATCATATCCTTAAAGAAGAAACTTATAGTATGAGATATAGCAGAATCACATAATAAGACAACTTAAAGGTACATAGAAAGTCTTTGGTCTTTGTTCAAACTCTACAATTCTTTCTCAGGATACAGATAGCATTCTCCCCCAAAACTGTGCCTGATTGATACCCTGTTGGTATGAGCAAGTCCATTAAGTCTGATCATCACTCCCATTGCTATACAATGTTCTTCTGGTCCTGCTCATCTCACTCAGCATCAGTTCAGACTCCCCTCAATTCCCATCCCTTTCTAGTAGAACAATAGTGTTCCATCACATACATATACCACAGTTCATTCCCTCAGTTTCCATTTCTTTGTCACCACAATAGTGGTATTGCTGGATCAAAGGGTATGCACATTTTTATTGCCCTTTGGGTGCAATTCCAAATTGCTCTCCAGAAAGGTTGGATGAGTTCACAGCTCCACCAACAATGTATTAGTGTCCCAGATTTCCCACATTCCTTCCAACATTGATCATTGTCCTTTCTGGTCATGTTGGCCAGTCTTAGAGGTATGAGGGGAATAGCCTAAAACAAGCATTTTCAAAGCATAGTATAACAAGAGATGGTTTTACAATCTACAATGTTTGTTATTCCTTTTAAATGTGCAACAAAATTAACGTATAAATTTTTTCCCTTTTTTTCTTCCATCCCCCTATCCTGCTTTTAGAGATGTCTGCCATTAGGCACAAATAGAAGAATATATGTATATGTTTATGTATATGAATATATATGTATGTATGTATGTCTGTATATATAAAAATTATTTCATATATACTTCTATTTACCAAATCTTTCTCTAGATACAGATAGAGTCTTCCCTCCCCTTTCTTTGCCCACCTCTCCTCTGAATATTTCTATTTTTGTTGAGGGAGCTGTCATCCTTCCAGTCACCAAAGTTCATCACCTTGTGATCATCCTCAACTCCTTAGCTCCCTCTTTATATATTCAATCAGTCAGTTTCCAAGACTTGTTGACATCTCTCACATTTGTTCCCTCTCTCTACTCTTCCTGCCATCAGCATAATTTGAGCCTCTAAGTTCTTTTTTTTTTAGACTAGGGAAAATAGCTTCTTAATCAGTTTCTTTGCCTCAAGTCTCTTCAATCTAGCCTCCACTCATCTGCCAAAGTGATCTTGTTAAAGTACAGATCTGACCTCTTCACTCTCCTACTCAATAAATTTCACAAACTGGCTCCAACTGACCTTTCTTAGTCTATTGTACATTGCTTCCCCTACAATTTGACCAACTGACCTTCTTATGTATGACACTGTCTTCAGTCTCTATGATTTCACACAGACTGCTCCCATGCCTAGAATGTTCTCCCTCTTTGTCCCTACATATGATTCCTAGTTTCCGTAAAGGCTATGGTCAAGCATCATCTTCTACATGAGGCCTTTTCTCATCCCCTTGCCCCAGATACCAAAGCCAATTTTGAATGCAGGAAGACCTGGATTCAGTTCCTACTGCTGACACAACTAGCTTTGTGGACTTGGGAAAGACAATAATGAGCTCTCAGTGCTCTGGGAAAGTCTTTAAGATCAGAAGTTATAAAGAAAGTGTCAACTTTTATAAGTAGAGGGAATTTCCTCTTTTAGGAGTCGTCTATACTAGTCAAATCACAGGTCTAATACCTATTCCTCACCACCACTAGCCTACCATATCTTAAATATATTCACATTGTCTCCCTGATTGATACATATTTTTGTCTTTGTATATCCAGTACCCAGTTTGGTGCCTTGTACCAGTAGATATTTAATAAATGTTGAATTGACTCTTGTAGAGTCAGTTGCCATATCTTACTTCCTCACTAAACTATGAGCCTCATGAAGTCAAGGTCTTGTTGAACTCTGTCCCTCATTAAGCAGCCAGCACAAGACTCTGTCTAGTAAATACTTTAGCAGATGTTAACTGAACAAATGAACAATTCATTCTATGACCAAGTTGGATAAATGAAACTTTCCATCTTCATTATTATTAATGAATGTTTATTTGTTGGGTTGTATTGAACTATGAAGGTCCCTTTATAAAGTTGCCTTTATAAAGATACTCTCAATAGACATATAGGTTATTCTCATAAAAGTTTTAAAGGGGTAGGAAATTAGGCATATGTGACTGTAGGTATTGATGTTTTCTTGGCTGTCTTTTTTAGGTAGTAATAAGATCTGATTTTTTCCCCCTAAGCTTATAGTAGTCTTCCCTTTTTACATCTTTAGAATCAACCCCTGAGTACCCTCAAAACTGTATATAAACTCTAGTATAGACCTTCTCTGTGAACTCTTGATATGATTCTGCTCTCTTGGCTTTGGAATCAGGAGGACAGAAGTTCGATTCCAACCTTAGACATTTACCTTGGGCAATTACCTCCTATCCAGGGCAATCTCCAATCATCCTGATTTCTATCTGACCACTGGATCCAGATGACTCTGAAGGAGAAAGTGAAACTGGAACTTAGCACAGCACCCCCTCTCTCAAATCGAATTCATGTGCTTGCCATGGTATCACTCCCATGATGTCATAGCTTTTTATTCATTCCTACTTCTTTACATAGCAAATTAGGGATTGCTGTTAGAGTCCACAAATGGTATACTCCTCCACTGTTGACAGAGAAAAATATTGTCATAAAACCATTTATAAATATTTTCTATTTTTAATCTGTTGTCCTTTCAGTTTCATCCTTACATATTCTCAGAATGATATGATTTTGTTGGGATTTTCACCAAATTTTCTGTCAATTTATTTCCTCCATTGCTTCTTGCTGTTTTATGAGGTGATACTACTTATAATCTTCCAGCATCCTCCTTTGTAAGATTTTACAAATGAGTTTATATTATAAACTGGTGTTGCTCTTGGCTGTCATACCTCTCCATTTGGCAAGGAGATCAATGTTTCCTGGCTCAGGCAGTTTCTAGGCTCTTTTAGTCTCCTTATTATGGTGATTGATTTACAGAGATTAAACTTCCTTAGGAAATGGTGATAGTCTGTGTCAATATCTATCCTTTTAGCATTTTCTCATTTTTCATCATCAGTAAATAAGTTAGGATGGAGTTGCCTCAATTTCATCTCTTTTTTTTCATCTCTTTTTTCTAATTTGGCATTGATTTTTCTCTTTTCTATTTAACAGATCAATGGTCCATAGTAGCAAGGAGACGGCCAATTCAAAAATGACTTACACATCTGTTCCCAATTGTTTCCCATCTATTAAACTATAACGACTTTCTTTTTTATGTTATTTGGTTTGTGCTGTATCCAGTACCTCCCAATTCCCTCTCTAAAGAGAGTATTCATGATCATCTACAAGTCTTTGGCTACTCTTATTTCTTACATTTGGATTATGTTTGCCAACATTTCTGTCACCATGTCCCATGCCCATCTTTGCACTAGTCCCTGATTATTAAAATTATATGTTGATTTAATTGGGAAACCCTTACCAAATTCTCATATAATAACTCTACTTTCTCATCTTCTAAAATGTATGTTAACTTAATCAATCAATAAGTATATCTTAATCCCCTACTATGCCCCAGGTTCCTGCTACGGACTGGGGATACAGCTGAAAAGAATGAAATGATCCCTAATGCAAAAAGCTTACCTAACTGTAATTATATTCACAGGGGTCTTTCTTAAAAAATAAAATACTCATTATAAGCACTACAATACAAGAACTCATGATAAAATCAACCCTGCCAATTCCTTTTATTTGCTTCTCCAAGGAGAAACTTCCAGGCAAACTTCCATTTAGTTGCAATTTCCTTTAGTATTATGATTTCTTTTGTAACTAGAATATCCAGATTGATATGATTTGGTTCCTCCAGTATTATGTCTATTCATTGGTCACTAGAGAGGCTATTTTGAATAAGTGATTATTCAACTAACTTGCCAAGTATACTTCCATTTAGCAGAAGTTTCTTTAGTATTATGATTTATTTTATAACAAGGACATCCAGATTAATGGGATTTCGTTCCTCATATTTAGAAACAATAGCTAAGTTAATGAGTTTTTTAGTATCCTCTGTTTTTTGCTCCATAATTCTATTATCATCATCCTTGAAGAAGGTCCATAAAGGACTTAGGAAAATGTTGCATTTTTCTTTATTTCATGAGTTGTCACGGACAAATAAAATCATCAACCAGTAGCCAGACTACTGGTGATAAACCTCTATGTACTGAGCTGGACTGGTACTTGAAAATCTGATGTTCTCTCTGTCTCTCTCTGTGTGTCTCTGTCTCTGTCTCTGTCTCTTTGTCTCTCTGTCTCTTTGTCTCTCTATGTCTCTGCCTCTTTGTCTCTCTCTCTGTCTCTCTTTGTCTCTGTCTGTCTCTGTCTCTCTCTGTCTCTCTGTCTCTCTTTGTCTGTCTCTCTGTGTCTGTCTCTGTGTCTCTGTCTCTATGACTATCTCTTTTTGTCTCCCTTCTCTATTTTCCTTTCTTCAATAATATTTTATTCTTCCCTCAATTACATGTAAAATAATTTTAACATTAATTTTTAAAAATTCTGCATTCTAAATTCTATTCCTAAGTTGGAAGCAATCTGATATGGATTATGCATGTGCAATCATATAAAACACTTCTATATTAGTCATTTTCCTGACATTAGCCTCTTGCAAGTACTACACTCATTGTCTTTTCTAGGATGGTAGAACCTTGCAGAGCTTCTGCTTCCCTGGAATAACTTTTGAGAACAAAGGATCAGCTTGTAGGAAATCATATAGAGAATGTGGCCCCCCTCCCCAAAAGTTTGGATGGGGGAGTCAAGAACCCCGAATTCAAGTCCTGATTAGCTATGAGAATTTGGTCCCCTATAGGAACTTCAGTTTCGTCATTATAAAAACAAAATATAATTTTATTATCATTGTTATTTATTATTATTATTTTGCACATACCTACACATACAAAAGCACAGGAACTAAACCCCAGAATCATCACTGGCTTCTTGGTCTCTAGGCTGGCATAGAAAGGATTCCCACAAGCCAAGTTTGGTACTGGAACAGGGTTTCTTCTTTTAGCCAAATTGTAGGGGTAAAAAACCAGATGAGAGTGGGCAGGCTCTGAGAGCACTTTAATGAGACCAAGTTGTTGTTCAGTCATTTCTGTCATGTCCAACTCTTTGTGATCCCATTTAGAGTTTTCTTGGCAAAGATACTTGCCAAATGGTTTGCTATTTCCCTCTCCAGCTCATTTTATAGATCAGAAAACTGAGACAAACAGGGTTAAGTGACTTGTCCAGGTTCACACAGCAAGTAAGTGTCTGAGGTCATATTTAAACTCAGGTTTTCCTGACTCCAAACCCAGTGCTTTATCTACTGCATCATGTAGCTGCCCCATATGAAGTCGAAGCAACTCTAATTTATACCCACAAGGGTATGAATTCACTGACTCAATTTATAAACATATCTATGAATATTTTTTAGCCTCCCCAGTAGAATGAAAGCTTTCTGTCATAGCACTTAGAATCATACATTGAAGCAGTTGGTTTAATGGATAGATCACTGGACTTGAAGTCAGGAAGTCCTGAAATAAAATTCTACCTCAAACACTTATTTGAGACAGCTAGATGGCCCAGTGGATAGAGGGTTAGACTTGAAGGCAGGAAAAACATGAGTTCAAATATTGCTTCAGAAACTCAATAGCTATATGACCCTGGGGAATCATTTAACCTCTCTTAGCCTCAGTTTCCTAATTTATAAAATGGGTTAATAATATCTACCTCCATAACTTGTTATTAGAATCAAATGAGACAGGATATATAAATCTCAAAGTGCTATGAAAATTCTGTTATTACAGATTGGGGCTTAGTAAATTCTGTCAGATTGGTTTATACTGGATTTGCATGGTGACTGCACAACCCCATTTGGGACCTCACAGAATCCCAGGCTTCAGAGTTAGAAGAGATGTCAGAAGTCATAGAATGATTATCAAGAGCTGGAACAGATCTCCAAGAAACGTGTTGTTCAGATGTTGGGTTTTTTATTATTATTTGTTTTTGCAATGGTAAATTTTACCAATTATTTTTTGCAAGGTTTTGAGTTTTATCTTTTTCCTCCCTCCCTCCTTTCTCTCCCCACTCCCCCTGACAGAAAGCAATCTGATATGGGCCCTATATTTCTAACTATGCTAAATATAGATCCATATTGATCATGGTCAGTCCTTAATTTTTAAAGATTAAGGGACTCATCAAAGGTCATAGAAGTCAAAGCAGTTAGGGATCTACAAATTTTCAATGACCAAGTCCCTGCCCTCAAAGAGGCTGCAATCTACTGGGGACTGGGAAGAAATAGAATATTTGCTTAAGTAAGACATTAAGACAATAGAAAGTTTCAGGGCAAAGGAGAGATGGGGGAGGAGGAGAAATGATAGAAAGTGCTCTAGGCAACTAGGGGGTGCATTGTATAGAGCACCAGCCCCGAAGTTAGGTGGACCTGAGTTCAAATGTGATCTCCCTCATTTAGTTGGAGGCACATAGAATCATAAACCTCAAAAGAACCTCTTTGTATTCCCAGTGGTTAGCCCACAGGAGGTGTTGATTGATTGATTGTCTAATCCCCTCATTTTACAAATGAGCAAAATAACGTTCAGGGAGGGAAAGTGGCTTGCTCAAAGATGCACCATTAGGTAGAGCAGAAACCCAGATCTTGTGGCCCCAAAGCTATTACTCTTTCCACCAAACTACCCAACCTCTCAGATTTTAAGGGGGACTCCAAGTAGGAGTCCAAATAGGAGTCCAAATAGGACACAAACCTAGGACCTCAGAATCCAAACCTTAAAAGGGAAAGTTACTCATCTGGCAAGGAGGTGCATAGAGCAAGTCTAAGGCATTAAAAATAATTTCTAATGGATGGAAGACTTCTCTCTTCTCTGCAGTTCTGTTTAACTTATCCTAGGCTGGACAGTTTTATCCACCTGGGAGGGGGTGGATCCCTAAAGCGCTTGTTTGGGGAGTATGGACACACTTTCATCCACTGGAAGCTCCGGTGAGTAGCTAAGCATTTTTCCCCATGTGAGAGTGTATCTGGGAAGGTGGCAGCGACTCATAAAGTGTCTGAAGTGATTTTATGGGGCTGTGGGCTCTCTGAGGCCCATAAAAGGCGTTGAGTTTGGAGCCATCACAGTTTCCATGTCGCCGGAGCAGGGGGTGGCTAAAAGCATTTTCAGAGTCTGAGTAATGGGGGGCTATGTTTACAACTTGTCGGGTCTGGCTGGCTTGTCAGGCCAGGAGCCAGCTTTTCATTCATTCATCCGAGAAGCATATATTAAGCACCTACTATTTCTAGTCATTGGGATTTCTAGTCATACTGGAGATGCACACACACACACACACACACACACACACAAACAACCTTGATATCATTTCTCCCTTCAGGGAGCTTGCATTCTATTAAGGGAAATAGCACATACACAGATAAGTTTTAAAAGAAAATATATAAATGATCATTTCTGCAAGGAGGATATTAGTGTCTAGAAAGGTCAGGATAGGCCTCATGGAGGAGTTGACATTTGAGCCGAGACTGAAGGAAGCTAAGAAGGTGTGAGCTACATAGGGTTGGCTAGTAAAAGATGATTTTTTTTTCCTGGTCACAGCTACTTATGGAGATCATATATACAAAGTGTGTGTGAGCTGTGTGGAAGGAGGGTGAACCCTAGGAGTCACGGAAAGAAGATACTTGTATCTGAATGGAATTGTGGATAATTTAAGACACTTTTCTATTATGTCCCCCCACTCCACAAATCTACAAATCAATTACTTTAAAGGAGGAGGATGTTACACATGCCTCACCAGGTTTATATTTTCCCAGACAGAACTTCTCTGAGGAGACAGACCCCCTCACCACCTGCCCCAGAGGAGTCCAGACTAATCTCTATCGCTATCTCTTTGTTAAATAAAGTCCAGGAAGGAAATCAAAGGATCATGGATAACCCCAACATCACAAGAGTAAATGACAGTCCTAGGAGTCAAACTCCATACCCAGAACTCTTTCTACTGGATTGCAAGAAGGGAAGAGATGAGAAAATTATACAATTAAAAGTCATATGAAATCCCAGGGCTAGGCTGGGCACCAATGAACATGCAGTTTTATTCCCATTATTTCATTTCCCTTTGAATAGGGGATGATCATAACAGCATCATAGACTTAGAAAAGGCTGGTCCTTTTTTATTTTTTATTATTTATTATGTTCATTATTCTTTTTTTATTCATTTGTACTGTTTGCAGACAGTTGTGATACATCTATGGTAGAAGTTTCCCACTAGAATTTTTCCTCACAGATGAAATAATAGATTCAGACACCCCCAAACCTAAAGTTTAGAGGAATAAAGTGATCATACAAATAGCACAGGCAAATTATGCATCTAGCAAAGTCCCAGTCAGGTCTTGAACACATTGTCTGATTCCCAGACTAATGGTCATTGGAAAAGTTCTAAATAAAAGCAAATTGACAGAAAGATGATGAAATTTTCTGTAACCACAAAAGAGGTCCTGTGGACCATGTGAGAAATTCAGAAAATTAGTGGTTTGTATATATCTTTTTAGGCAATTGTGGGCTGGGCAAAAATAAAAAAATTAGGACATCTGAGAATATCTGTAGTTTTAAATCACTGTAATTTCTCCTTGAGGAACAGTCTAACACCTGTCAGAATCAGAATCCCAGAACCTTAGAATCTCAGAATTGGAAAGGAACTCAGAGGTGGATTAGTTCAACAAGTGCATCCCTCTACAATGTCCCTGCCAAAGTCTTCTGGACTTCTTTTGAAGACCTTCCATGTCAGGGAGCATGAAATGCTTCCTTCTACTAAAGTAAAGTCTACCTCTCAGTAAATTCTATTGGCTTCTGGTTGTACCTCTGAGAAGATATAAGAAAAGAAAAAAAGTCTGTTTCCTCTGACCCATGTTAGTCATTCAGGAGTGTATGAATTCCAAGCTGATTCTTCTCTGGACTGAACAGTCATTCTGCCCATGAGGGAAGTAAGTATCCTAGAGTCAAGGTAAGAAGCATTTATTAAGCACCTGCTGATAACCAGGCATTGTGTTAAGCACTGGAGAGGCAAAGGCAAAAAAAAATAGTCCTTGCTCTCAAGGAGTTCACAGTCTATGTAGGAGACAACATACAAACAACTACACACAGATAAGATATAATAAGGACACATAAAAGATAATCAACAGCAGTAAGATATTAGCAGTAAGGGGAATTGGGAAGGTTTCTTAAAGATGGGAAAACTATCCTAGCAAAATCTCTCCATGGACCCAGGGATTTTCAAATCTGAAGAGGCCCTCAGAGATCATATCATTCAATCCCCTCATTTTATAGAGGAGGAAATTGAGTAAGAGGAGAAAAGATTTGTGCTGAGTGATATAAGGAGTCAATGACAAGTTGAAAGACTCCAGACTCACAATTCCTCCATTTCTCTTCCTCTTCCTCCCTTTGTTCTTCCTTCTTTTTTTCCTTCTCATGATAAAGTCAAAGGACCTATGTCTTCCAATTTAAGGTTAATGATGTTCTTTTCCTCCTTCTCTTCCCTATCTTCTTTCTTCTCCTCTGCTTCCATTCCATTTGGAAGTTAGTGTGGAAGAAACTTAGATTAGACTAACACCTCATACCCTATACCAAGATAAGATCAAAATGGAAACAGGATTTAGACACAAAAAAACAATTATAAACCAACTAGAAGATCAAGGAGTAGTTTACCTGTCAGATCTATGGAAAACGAAGCAGTTTATGACTAAGGAAGGGATGGAGAACATCACTAAAAACAAACTAGATGATTTTGATTACATTAAATTAAAAAGGTTTTGCACAGACAAAATCACTATAACCAACATCAAAAGAAATGTAGTAAATTGGGAAACAATTTTTGTTGGTGGAGCTGTGAACTCATCCAACCTTTCTGGAGAGCAATTTGGATTTATGCCCAACTACAAAAATGAGCATATCCTTTGAGATCTGCATGAACTGATGCTGAGTGAGATGAGCAGAACCAGAAGAACATTGTACATCCTAACAGCAACGTGGGGTTGATGATCAACCTTGATGGACTTGCTCCTTCCATCAATGCAACAGCCAGGGACAATTTTGGAATATCTGTGATGGAGAGTACCATCTGTATCCAGAGAAAGAATGGTGGAGTTTGAACAAAGACTAAAGACTATTACCTTTGAACTAAAAAAAACATCTTATTATGTAATTTTGCCATCTGATATTTTATTTTTCTTCCTTAAGGATACAATTTCTCTCTCATCACATTCAATGCATACCATGGAAACAATGTAAAGACTAACAGAATACCTTCTGTGGTGGGGGGGGTGAGGGAAGCAAGAATGGGGGAAAAATTGTAAAACTCAAATAAAATCTTTCTAAAATAAACAATTCATCTCCACACACACAACCATATATATTTATACAATACCCATTATCATAAATTGTATTTTTATAGCAAAGTTTACAAAGCATTTTCCTCAGAACAACTGTTTTTAACAAATGGAAAAAATGAGATCGAGAGAGATTAAGTCCACAATCAGAGTCCTACATGTCAGAAATGAGATTCAAATCCAGGTCTTCTGATCAGTACTATTATTCACATAGCTTCCCATATATTCATCTCATGATTAGCTCATCCACCTTCTAATCCAGTGGCAGGGAATCCCTGGCTGTAGGGCTGGATTGTTCAGGCAAGATTCAAAATTCAATAAACCTAGGAATTTTTTAGGGATGAATTAAACATTTGATCAATATAGCCCATGAATAATATTATAAATAGTCAAATGATCCTTGGCAGAAAAAAGGTTCTTCACCATCTAATTATTTTCCCAAAATGTAAAGATAATCATTTATTTTTCCCTTTATCTTTTCAGTGTCTACAGAGGACCTTGCCTCCTAATTAACAGAGAAAATTGAGGTCATCTGTCTTAAGATTCCTCTTTTCTAACCATATACATATACATATACACACACATATTTATTTACCCATTCATCCATTCATTCAACTTCCTATCCAACAAGGATTTATAGATTTCCTGGAAGGCTTGGTATCCCTCCTCTGTTTTCCCAACCATGAGGGAAGACAACATAAGTAATAATGGAAATTAGCCCTGGGACATGGTTTCATTACTTGTCTCCACCACCTGTGTGACTGTGGACAAGTTATATTTCCTCCATGAGCCTGTTTTAACTTCTGTAAAATGGGGGCAATAGCCCTCCCATTCTTGAGCTCATAGGCTTATTGTAAGAAGGTAATTTTTGTGTCTTATTCACATCTCTCCCCCCAACTTTTTTTGTTTGAGACCAAAACAGAACCTAATAGGGCTTTCCAATCAGTCATTTAACAAGCATTTATTAAGTGCCTACTAGATACCATTAAACTATTAGGACCAACATTTACTTGCAATGAGCTACATGCTAATTCTAAGTAGTTAGGTAGGGAGAAGCAGACTACCTGACCCTTATGGTACATTTTAATTCTAAGATTCTATAAATCTAGCCTGAGGTTGATGATCAATCAGGGGAAAGCAGGGGTATAGTGGGAATCATTCCAAGCTATAAGTCAAAAATTCAAGATTGAATCTGAAATAGCCTTTAGGGATAAATTATAGTCTAACACATTTATTGTATCCAGATTAATGTGAGACACAGAGAAGAAGAATGACTTACCCATATTTGTAATCCAATGAATGACAGAACTGAAACTAGAACCCTGTTTTCTAGATTTCTAGTCTGATTTCCGCTGTTCCGGGCAATAAGTCAGACAGGCCAGAAGAATGGAAAAGAATTGGAGGAGGTCATTTTGAAAGCTCAGGGGATGACCCATCCCCAGGGGTATCTTAAGCATGTTGGCTGGCAAACTACACTGAAGTCAAAATTGGCTGCCTTGATGGAATTCCTTCCCAAATGAAGTAGGGGGATTGGCTGGGGGCGGCTTCTGAAAAGGGGGTGAGCCCAAGGTCAGGAGAGAATTATCCAACAGCAAATACCCCACCTCTAAAGAGCCTTTTAGTTTGCTAGGAGAAACAGAGTTTTTTCCTTTCGTACTACCTGTCCCATTCCCATTGCCATCCATGCCCAGAGTAGACCCTAAATTTTTTCGAGACGAAAAACAGCTTCTGACAGGACTTGGCTTTTAAGGATGACTCATAAATTTATTCCCCAAAAGAATAAAGAACTAAAATCATTTATCGGGGTTGGAAAGAATAAGAATTTTCATGACTGACTTGTTTTCCTGGGTTAAAAGTTTCTTGGAAATTCTGAGTGAAAATCAGAATCATTCTTTCATTTTGAAGGATAAAGTTAAAAGTTTTCCCCTTCTTCCCTACCACTCATCCATGGGTTTACCTATCAAAGGTACCCTGATATTGTGAAAAAAAAAATTAAAAACTGGGATCTTAAGTAGTTCCAACACTTAGTTTTCAGCAAGTCACTGTGCCTCTCTCTGAGTCTTTCCTCACCAGAAGGTTGGAACAGATGAGGCCAATGTTAATAATAATAATAATTCACATTTCTCTAGTGTTTAAAGGCTTCCAAAGCATTTTCTCTACATCAACCCTATGAGGCAGACAGTACAAATATTAGCATACCTCTCCCCATGTTCTCTTCTCTATCCAATTCAGTCCTTCCCCTTCTGAGTTCATATCTATTTTGTCCTCCACTTCCACTCTACCTTTCACATACTCTCTGTCATATTCACTTCCTTTCAGTCTTTCCATCTTCTGATACTCATGGAAATCTGAATTTATTTGGAAAACACTTCATACTTTGTCACCTTCTGTGCTGGCTGATTATTCTGTGGTATGGTCCTCTTTTCCCTCCCCAATTCTCACCCCGTTCTCTTCTCTCTGTTTGGGCTCATTCATTCCCAGCCTACACACATGCTAACAAATTAGGGTTCACCAGAAAGGGCAATTTACAACTATTCTCAGATTTCTAGAGGTAACCCTGTGCGGAGGGGGGCAGGCTATACTCCTATTACTCTGTTACCCTGTACTCCTATTACTAGTTCCAGCGTCCTTGCATTAAAAAATCAGTAGCTGATTCAATTTTTTAAAAATTAAAAAAGCAAAGCAGGAATAACAATTCACAACTTTCTATGTTCTTTTTTTTCTCCTTGATTCTACTCTTACAAAATTGGAAGATTACCCTCCAAAATTAATGGAAATGACATCTCTGTTAGATTTGTATCCTATACTAACCCGAGCTTTTCCACTGAAAAGCCGATCCACTGGTTGTCTGCTACTCAGCTAGGTGACCCCATTGCTGAGTCGGACCTACATTTTTCTGGAGCATAAGATTCTTCCTTTCTTGGGGCAGGTCACTTGGCTGCAGGACTGAACTACTCTTCTTAGACCAAGTCTATTCACTGCTGGAGAAGTAGGGCACTCTTTCAGAAAGGGTAAACTCTTTCAGGAAGGGTAAAGACCCTGACACTGGGATTTCAAGTGTCTTTTCAATTTCTCTTACCTTGAGCCTTTACCATGGGTAAATGCATTGTCTCATTATTTGAGTTTTACAAATTTTCCCCCAATCTTGCTTCCCTCCCCCCACCCCCCCAACAGAAAGCACTTTGTACCTTGATCCAAATTGGGTGTGATGAGAGAGAAATCATATCCTTAAAGAGAACAGAAGTCTAAGAGGTAACAAAATCAGACAATAAGAAATCTGTTTTTTTTTTCTAAATTAAAAGGAATAGTCCTTGCACTTTGTTCAAACTCCACAGCTCCTTATCTGGATACAGATGGTACTCTCCTGATTGTTGCACTGATGGAATGAGCGAGTCCTTCAAGGTTGAACATCACTCCCATGTTGCTGTTAGGGTGTACAGTGTTTTTCTGGGTCTGCTCATCTCACACAGCATCAGTTCATGCAAATCCCTCCAGGTTTCCCTGAAATCCAGTCCCTCCTGGTTTCTAAGCCCAAGGCCACACAGCTAGGTAATTAAGTGTCTGAGGTCGGATTTGAACCCAGGTACTCCTGACTCCAGGGCCGGTGCTTTATCCACTGTGTCACCTAGCTGCCCGGGTCATTACATCTTAAACCTCACCATCACTAACCACCTCCATAATCCTGAACTTGGAAATTCTCTGATTATAGTCTCTTGTCTTTCCATTATTCTTTGCCTCACTATTCCTGAACCACTCTCTGAGTTAGTGATAATCCTTTTTTGGACAAATGCTTACTTTTCTATTTATGTCCTTGATTCCATCCCTCTCTGATTTACTTGACCTAACCATCCCTCAGGATGATGTCTCTTTGCTTCACTATCAAAATCTTAAGAAGTCATCTACATTTGATGCTTCCACTCTCTTATTATCCTCTTACTTCTTGTTCCCCCACCAACTGACCCCATCAGTCTACTGAAAAATATATCCTCAAAGATTATCAGTGGTCTTTTTTCAGTGCTAATTCTCTTTTATATCATTGACACCATTAATCACTCTCCCTCTCTTTCTTATTCCCTTATCCTCCGTAACAGTCATTTTTTAATCAGCATGCACCTCCCACCCCTCAAAATGAACATAATTTAGGACTCTTCCCTGGGCCCTCTTCTCTCTTTTGGTTTTCTTATCTATTCTCATGGGTTCAATGATCATTGCTATGAGGCTATCTTTTACTTCTATAAATACAGTCCAGCCTTGTTCTTGAAATCCATGCCATATCACCAATTGGATGTTTCATAGACATCCCAATTTGTTCAAAATCATGAGCAAATCATTTAACTTCCCTTCTAAATTCACCCCTCCCCCAATCTTCATTATTAAATGCCTCACTATCCTTTCAATCATCCAGGTCTGTAAGCACCATTATCACTGACTTTCCCTCTCTTTCATGATTACTATCTAATCACATACCAAGTCTTCTCTGCTATGCCATCATTCAAGCTCCACAATATATCTTTCATCCATCCTCTCTCTACTCACAGAACCACCACCCTATTTTAGATACTCATATCTTTCCAGGACTTTTTTTTAAAGTTATATGCAATATTGGGACAAGGAGATATAGACCTAGAACCAATTGGAAACTGAATAACCTCATTTTAAAGAATAAGTGGATCAAAAAGCAAATTATAGAAAGAATTAACCATTTTATCCTAGATAATGACAATAATGAAACAACATACCAAAACCTGTGGGATTCACTCAAAGTGGCTCTCAGGGGATATATTATATCTTTAAATGCTTATATGAATAAATCAGAGAAGGAGGAAATCAATGAACTAGACATGCAACTAAAAAAATGAGAGAAAGAACAAATTAAAAATCCTCAAATACCAAATTAGAAATTCTAAAAATTAAAGGAGAAATTAATAAAAGCAAAATCAAAAAAACTATTGAATTAATAAATAAAACCAAAAGTTGGTTTTATGAAAAAAAACAATAAAAATTGATTGGTCAATTTAATTAAAAAAAGAAAGAAGAAAACCAAATGGCTAGTATCATAAATGGAAAAGGTGAACTTACCACCAATGAGGAGAAAATTAAAGTAATAATTCAAAATTATTTTGCCCAATTCTATGCCAATAAATTTGATAATCTAAGTGAAATGGATGAATATTTACAAAAATATAAGTTGCCCAGGTTAAATGAAGAGGAAATTAAATACCTAAACAACCCTATCTCAGAAAAAGAAATTCAACAAGCATCATTGAACTCCCTAAGAAAAAATCTCCAGGACCTGATGCATTCACAAATGAATTCTACCAAACATTTAAGGAACAATTGATTCCAATTCTATATAAACTCTTTGGAAAAATAGGGAAAGATGGAACCCTGCCTAACTCTTTCTATGAAACCAATATGGTGCTGATACCATAACTTGCTTAGCTATTCCCCAATTGATGGGCATCCCCTCAATTTCCAATTCTTTGCCTTTACAAAAAAGAGCTGCTATGAAAATTTCCCATTTTTTATGTTTTCTTCTGGATATAGGTCTAGAATTGGAATTGCGATACCTCACAGTTGTTTTAATTTGCCTCTCTAATCAGTAATGATTTGGAGCATTTTTTCAAATGATTATATATAGATTTAATGTCTTCATTTGAAAAACTGTTCAAATCCTTTGACCATTATAAATTTGATGCAATTCTCTATATATTTTACAAATGAAACTTTTATCAGAACCTTGTGAAAATTATTTCCCAATTTTCTACTTTGCTTCTAATTGTGAAAATTTGTTTCCCAACTTTCTGCTTTCCTTCTAATTTTGGCAGCATTGATTTTATTATTGCATAAAAATTTTAATTTATTATAGTCAAAATCATTCATTTTGCATTTTACAATGTACTCTAATTCTTGTCTGGTCATAAATTTGTGCTGTTTTGCTGTGTCTGTGTTGTATTGCTGTGTTGTGCTGTATTTCTTGGTCTATTAATTTATCTGTGATGTCGCCCTTTATGTCTAAATCCTAGACTTTGACCTTATTTTGTTATAGGGTGTGATATGTGGGTCTCTGCCTAGTTTTTGACATAGTATTTTCCAGTTTTCCCAATAATTTTTGTCAAATAAGTGACTTCTTATCCCAGAAGCTGTTGTCTTTGGGTTTGTCAAACAATAGATTGCGTAGTCATTTACTGCAGTTTCTTTTGAACCTATTCACATTACTCTATTTCTTAACCAATATCAGGCAGTTTTAATTAATTAATTTATTTTTTTACTTATTTAAAGCAATGGGCCTAAGAGTGCCTTGCTCAAGGTCACACAGCTAGGCAATTATTAAGTGTCTGAGGACAGGTTTGCAGGAATGCCAGGCAGTTTTGATGACTGCAACTTTATAGTACAGTTTCAGATCTGGAAGAGCTAGGCCACCTTCCTTTACACTTTTTTTCATCAGTTCCCTTGCTATTCTTGACCCTTTGTTTCTCCAGATGAATTTTGTTATTATTTTTCTAGCTTAGTAAAATAGTTCATTTGGTAGTTTGATTGGTATGGCACTGAATAAGTAATTTAATTTGGGGAGAATTATCCCATCATATCATCTACAAAGAGTGAAGTTTTTGGTTCCTCTTTGCCAGCTTTGATCCCTTCAATTTCTTATTTTTCTCTAATTGCAACAGCTAGCATTTCTAATACTAAATTGAATATTAATGGTAATAATGGGCGTCCTTGTTTCACCCCTCATTTTATTGGCATATAATTCGGCAAAGTAACTCCAAATTATCTCTTTAATTTCTTCTTCATTGGTGATTAGTTCACCCTTTTCATTTTTGATACTTTTGATAATTTGGTTGTCTTCTTAAAATCCGATTAACTAAAGGTTTGCCTGTTTTATTGGCTTTTTCATAAAACCAATTCAGTTTTATTTATGAGATAAAGGTTTTCTTGCTTTCAATTTTATTAATCTCTCCTTTGATTTTCAGAATTTCTAATTTGGTATTAAATGGGGACCTTAATTTGTTCTTTTGCTAGCTTTTTTTAGTTGCATGTCCAATTCATTGATCTCCTTTTTCTCATTTTATTCATTTAGGCATTTGGAGATACTAAATTTCCCTTCAAAATTACCTTTGCTGCATCACATAAATTTTGGTATGATGTCTCATTAGAATCATTTTTTTGGATATAATTATTGATTATTCCTATTATTTGCTATTTGAGGTTTGTTATTTAGTTTGAAGTTTCTTATTTAGTTTGAAGTTTCTTATTTAGTTTTTAATTAGTTTTTGATTTATCTTTCAATAACCCTTCTATCACCATTAAGTTTTCTCCAGAGATGTATCATGTTTAAGTTTTCTAAGATTTCATTCACCTTCTTAACTTCCTTCTTTGTGATTAGGTTTATTTAGTTCTGAGAGAGGGAGGTTGAGGTCCCCCATTATTAAAGTTCTGCTGTCTACTTTGTAAGTTTGTCAGCTTTTCCTCTAGGAATCTGGATGCTATACCAATAGGTTTAGTAATGTTTAATAATAATATAGCTTCATTAGCAGTGGTGCCTTTTAGGAAGATATAATTTTCTTCCTTGCCCCTTTTAATGAGATTGATTTTTTGCTTTTACTTTATCTGAGATATCAGGATCACTACCCCTGATTCTTTTACTTCAGCTAGAGTTTACTCGGTGTTCACACTCTCTCTTCCTTCCCTCTAAAATTATAAATCTTTGTGCCTCTTCCCTTGGTGCTCTAATATTATTAATCAGGTATCATTAAACACAGTTTGATTATTTTTTACTTGATAAGCTCATATTGTTATCAACATTAACTCAAATGACATTAAATTATAATGATAATCATTTTTTATCTTGCTCCTTTTTCAAGCATCCTCCAAGGACACATGATCCTCCCCATGAGCCAAAGTATCATCCAAACCAAATCACTTCTTGAACTATTTGTGCCCCTCCCCCAGGCCTATTTTCTCTTACACTTTTACCTCAAACACTGACTCAGGACCACCCAGCTTTTGATTCCCTCATTAGACAAAGTGCTAAAGTTTGTCAGAACAGTATAATTAAAATGGATGAAAGGATAATGAGACACTCAAGTTTAAAGTTAACAACACTGCTTTTCATCAGGGCTTTTTGTCTCAAACATAGTGAAGTCATCTTGGACCTCTGCCATGGAGAGACAAGATCCACCTCTTCTTTCTCTTATTCCCAGTACATTTCCCTTTTTACAATATATTACATCTTCAAATTCAGCTCTCTCCTGTGCTTCATCTACCTGCTCTATTAAATGAGAAGTTTCCCATGAGTATTATCAAAATCATTTTTCTATGCAGGAATATATGCAGTTCATCATCATTAAGTCCCTCATATTTTACCTTTCTCTTCTTCTTTCTATGCTTCACCTGAGTCCTGTATTTGAAGGTTAAACTTTCTGTTCAGCTCTGGTAGTTTCAACAGGAACATTTGAAATTCTCCTGGTTCATTGAAAGTCCATCTTTTCTCCTGGAAGAGGATTTTCAGTTTTGCTGGGCAGTTGATTCTTGGTTACATTTCAAGCTCTTTTGCCTTCCAGAATATTATATTCCAAGTCCTGTGAGCCCTTAATGTAGTTGCTGCTAAGTCCTGTGTGATCCTGACTGCAGCTCCACAATATTTGAATTGTGTCCTTCTGGCTGCTTGTAATATTTTCTCTTTGACTTGGGAGTTCTGGAACTTGGCTATAATATTCCTGGGGATGGGGTTTTTTTTTTTGGATCTCTTTCTTGGGGGAATCGGTGGATTCTTTCTATTTCTATTTTGCCTTCTGGTTCTAGGATATCAAAGTAATTTTCCTGTACAAATTCTATAAAATGAGGTTAAGACTCTTTTCCTGATCATGACTTTCAGGTATCCCAATAATTTTTAAATTATCTTTCCTGATTCTGTTTTCCAGATCAGTTGTTTTTTCAATGAGCTGTTTCACATTTTCATCTAATTTTTCATTCTTTTGGTGTTGAAGTATTGTGTCTTGCCTTTTCTTTTTAGTTTTTTTTTTTGCAAGGCAATGGGGTTAAGTGGCTTGCCTAAGGTCACACAGCCAGGTAAGTATTAAATGTCTGAGGCCAGATTTGAACTCAGATACTCCTGACTCCAGGGCCAGTGCTCTATCCACTGCACCACCTAGCCGCCCCTTGACTTCTCATAAAATCATCAGCTTCCTTTAGCTCCATTCTATATCTGAAAGATTTGTTTTCTTCAGAGAGCTTTCTTATCTTCTTTCCCATCTGGCCAATTCTGCTTTTTTAAAGCATTCTTCTCCTCAATAACTTTTTGAACTGTTTTATCCATTTGACCTATGCTGGTTTTTAACATGTTATGTTCTTCAGCATTGTTTTGTATCTCCTTGACTAAGCTGCTGGCTTCTTTTTCATGTTTTTCCTGCATCTCTCTCATTTCTTTTCCCAATTTTTTTCTATCTCCCTTACTTGATTTTCAAAATCTTTTTTGAGCTTTGTCATAGCCTGAGCCCAACTTCCATTTTTCTTGGAGTCTTTAGATGTAGGAGCTTGTATTTCCTCATCTTCAGATTGAGTATTTTGATCCTTCTTGGTATCAAAGACAAACCTCTTTTGTCTCTGTTTACTCATTTCTCCAGCCTTGGTCTGGTTTTGGTGTGCTTCCTGAGCTTTTGAGTATTACTGAGACACCCCCCAACAAGGACCTCAGTCTGTTAAGCTCTGTCTGCTCTCCTGGTCTGTGAATGACCACAAGCACACCCCTCTGCTATGGGGCTGAGGTGGGAGGCCTAGACTGTGATCAGGATCTGATTGTGGTCAGAGCCTCAGAGTCCTATTCCAGGGACAGAGGACAGACTTTGGAAGTCTCTTTCCACTCCCCTACCTTCGGTGGGTTGAGCCCTCAGGGCTTAGTTGCCTGGAGGCTCCTGCTTGCTGTCATGCCTGCTTCCATTTCCTGGATCTGGGCTGCTGCAACCCCACTACACGGAGTACTCTGATGGCCTGGGCTGCTTGCTCCAGTGGATGTCTCCCCATTGATCCTCCAAGTTGTTCCTGGTACTCCCCCAGGGTTCAGGTCAGGAAACTGCCTCTGCTGTCATGAGCCATGTGCCCCCAGGCTGCTTCCAGGAGGCTGAAGCCCTCTTCAATCTGGCAGGGCCACCACTCCAACCCCTTGGAGCAGAGCCTTTCCACTATTTTCCAGGTTACCCTGGGCTAGAGAATTGCCTCACCAAGCTTTTTTTTTCTGTGACTGGGGTCTGATCCCTGACTTGTCGTTGGCCAAGAAGTTGCCCATGTGTCAAGCTGTTATGGCTAAAAACCTCCAGATGGCTTTCCCCACTTTCCCCCATCCTGGACTTTACTTTCCCTTCCCCCTCCCCACAGAAACAGACCTTCACTAAAGCTCTTCCACGATATCTACTGTTGAAAACTTCTTTAAACTTTCGCTTTTTCTTGGTGGGATCTGTAGCTTGAATGTCAGAATAGAGGCTTCATTTATCTTTGGTAGGGAAAAATTCCCGGGGCATGTTAGCCTCATGCTGCCATCTTGGCTCCACCCCTGATTACTTTTGCAAAAGTCTGCTAATTGGTGTTCCAGCCTTCAGTTTCTTCCCTCTTCAGTCTTTTCTTCACACAGAAACCAAATTAATATTCCCAAGTCATAGGTATTTCCATGTCAGTCCTCTGTTCAAAAATATTCCCTGGTGCTTTTAGGAAAAAGTACAAAGTTTTCAATGATCAATCTAGCTCTAATGTATTTCAAATTACTTCCCTTCAGGTATTTTTGTTCCAATAAAAATGGCTTACTTGCTATTGTGGATAGGTTGTCCCAATATACATGTGTTTATTATACTGCCCCACCACAAACACACACACACACACACACACACACACACACACACACACCTGCACATGTATGTTATATGTATTCATAAATATGCTATATAATACAAATGTGTCTATGTATTACATTTTGTGTGTATTTATAGCTATTTGTATTTAAATAATTTATATATAGAATTTATAAATTCATGCTATATATTAATATATGTGTATTATATAAATATACATATGCAAACAAGTATATACACATAGATAGATGGATAAATAGAAAGAAAAAAGAAAAGATGGAAGAGAGAGAGAGAGAGAGAGATGGGGGGCAGGGAGGAAACAGGAAGGACCCAAGCACTTTATCTATCATGGAGGAGGAAGGAAGAAGTGATGAAAAAGCCAAAACCTTATTATTAATCTATTTCCTTCTCCTGATGTGGCTTGAAGAAATCTGTTCAACCCCTGTTGTATCCTTTCCTAAGTTCTTATGAAGAGAAGGTATAGATTCAGTGCTATAATAAAGGTTGTGAGCTACTGTAGTTGTAACCTTCCTTTCCTATATCAGCTACTAGGAATCTCCATAAGCTACCCTTGAGGGTGCTTTACTGATCAGTTTGACCATATGAAGACTTACTTAAGCTTCAAGATTCTTAGAACATGCAGCAACACACATTTGGTTGTAAGACTATATCCATTCAACAGTACACAAACTCCTCCTGATGATTTTAGTTCTTCTGGTTAACTAGCAAACACAATTAGTTAAAGCAAAATCACCTAATTACACAATAAGATAATAAACCGAGGGTATGCTGTCTCATAGATGGACAGGTCAGTGGTAGGGAAAGTGAGCACAAAGAACATGTATGGTCAGGAAATACCATGGAGGAGCAACTCAGACCTTCCACTTTACCAGACCACCAAAGACTTACGTGATTCTCTCTGGTCTTATGATAATGACTGGGCTTGTTGCTTCTGGATACATCTCTTCAAGACCATCCAGGACATCTCAGTATCAGCCTGTTAGGCCATAGTGGCCAGAACCACAGTCTGATAAGAGAGAATAATTTCAGCTCCTTAGTCATAACTGCTTCAAGAAATGTCAATTAATAAAAGCCAAGCAAAGTGTTCCAAGGCTAAGATTAAATCTTTTCTTTTCACTCCCTATGCTTTTGTAGAAATCAAATCCCCCAGTTACAAATAACTAAAAGTAAGCTATTACCATGATCCTCTCTGGTTTAGCATACAAATATACTTAAGTTAGAACAAAAGTTAAGCTAGTGTGGCAAGGATATTGTCCAACCACTTAATTTATTTTCCAGCCTTTATTATGTGTATATATCAAAGAAAAATTCATTTGCTTTAGAGCATTGAAAAACCCCAGTCTTCCTACATTCAAATATGTTATCTCCCTACCACTAAATTCTATTTGATTGCAAAATCCTAGAAAACCGTAATTCTGTTAATTTTCATATTTGTGTCTTCAGTGCCACTCATAGTACCTGGAACATTGCAAGTTTTTAATGATTATTTTTGAATTAATGAATATCCTAGGTTCTAAGAAAATGACTCATTCTAGGTTATAAAGTTGGTGAGCGGCAAAGTTAGCATCCTTCCAATTGCACCATTTTTAGGACAAGAGATTTGAAGCTTTTTTAAAGATCACACTCTAATAAAATTTTAGAGCTGAAAAGGACTTTAGAGTATATCCAGAAAGAATACTGAATTTGGAGTCAGAGAACATAAAATCAAAACCTGACTCTATCATTTGTTACTTGTAATACCTTGAGTAAGTCACTTCTCCCTGGGCTAGTTTCTTTATCCATAAAATACAGGAGTTGTACTACAAGACTTTTAATTTTCCAATTTGAAAACCATTAATTTATCATATGATTTATCATATATGATGACCAATCAATCTGCCAACAAGCACGTTTATTATATGAAAGGCACTGTTCGAAGAACAGGTAATATTAAGAAAAAGAAAAAAAGAAAAACAGACCCTTTTTACATTCCAGTGAGGAAGAAAATATAAAAAAAATATAAGAGGTAATCAACTGAGTCAATAAATTGAATTATGCCATCCTGCATGAAGTGATAATAAACTTGACCAGATGAAATGGCATCCCAGCAGCACTCCAAGAAAAACTGAACCCAGTGTCTACATTGGAAGCTTGGGAAAGACTGAATCTGAGGAGGTAAGGCAGATTCAAATTGATAAGGAACTCAGAAACTCAGCAAAAATTCTTTACCATTCCTAAGGAGAACTACATGAATATTCTATAAAGGCAAGAAAAAGACTACCAGAAACCAGAAATTATACATCACTCTTTCTTCCGTGTACTTTTTTTTAGGTTTTTGCAAGGCAAATGGGGTTATGTGGCTTGCCCAAGGCCACACAGCTAGGTAATTATTAAGTGTTTGAGATCGGATTTGAACCCAGGTACTCCTGACTCCAGGGCCGGTGCTTTATCCACTGCGCCACCTAACAATGCTCTCTCCCGATAACTATTGATATAGGAGTTTATGAACTATAGCATTAACTTGCCACCCCAGTCCAGGGTTACTCTAAAACTCTTAGGAAACAAGTAGCAACCATATTTTGCAGATCCAGGGAAGTCAGTTCAAGTTGAGGCAAAAGGAGTTAAATTAAAAATATGTGTTATATGCATAAATAGCTATGGACATACAAAGTATGTACAGAATAAATTTTGAAAAATGTTAGAAAGAAAAGCATAAGACCTCCCAGTACCATTTGACCTGAGTGTTAAAGAAAGCCAGGAATTACATAAGATGAGATGAAGAGAGAATGCCCCATATAGGGAGGACAGATTTTTCCCCAATCATTCAATAAATATTTATTAAGCAATTAGAAGGATAGGAGGGGAATTTCACAAGCAACAAAAGCAGGTACTAAACCAAAGGTCAGAGACATAAGATACTACAGATATCTACTCAGGAAACTGAGATTGCTGTCCTTGGAAAAAGGTAGAAATTCATTGCAGGTCACAAATGAGCCCTGTGCTAGATGACATAGAGAACATAGGAGCAGCCAAAAGTAACTTAACCATTCTATAGCATATGACAGTTTATAAAGTAGTAGCACAGCCATGATCTCATCTATTTGCTACTGGCTATTTTAAACTATTTCTCACAGGCAGGGACAAGTCAGTAAAATGCTGTAGGCAACTTAGGGCCACCTCACAATTCTCCATTGCCCTTTGTGTTACTTACCAAAACAAGAGATATGTGTGTATGTGTTTTTTAATGGTGGTAGTGGTGGTGGTGGGGGTACATTCTCTGAGTACTTCACAATTAGGTAAGTATTTCAACCTTCTTTATTGTAAACAAAGGTAACAGGAATGCTTTCTCACCTATTTTGTATTGAAATTTGCCAATCTTAGAATTGCATGTGGACATCTAATGAGTAAATAACCATTGCATTTTAAAAAAATCAATATGAATAGAATGGAGCTTATGACGCAGGAGGAAAAAGTGGAGGAACTTTAGAGGTTTAGCTAACATAGTACCTGGTACATTGCTTCATAAATGTTTATTGATTGATTGGAGAAAAAAGAGGCAGCATATGATAGCTGTTTTCAAGAATTTGAAGTAATAGATGTAAAAAAAGGTTTAACCAGAAGTCTTCAAGTAAAGTTGGATGAGAATTTGTTTGAATATATTGTAGCAGGAAATCTTTGAGGGAAATAAGTCGAGCAACATAGTCCCCTCCAATTTTGAAGGTCTGTGATTCTTAGTTATTCCTCTGACACTCAATTTCCTCAACCATAAAACCTCTCAAAACTTTCCAAAATAAGAATTGTACATTAGAGATAAAGCAATTTCATCTATCTTAATGGACTAGGACAACAAGAATCCAAACAAGGTAAAACCTGATGAAACAATAGAGAAAATCCAGGTGTCTCCTCCACTGCTCACATGTGAATTCAACTCTACACTCCAATACTACTTACCCTTTCTACTAGTGCCTCAGAAATCCAAATAGCAGAAATTTTCTCAGACAGGAGTGTGAGTATTCCTGATAGTACTCCATTAAGTCTGAGGAAGAGAGTTCAGCATCCAATTGGGGATACATCTATCCTCCAGAACTCATTTGGAGAAGGAATACATGTATTGTCCCACATTAGAGGATGCTGAGATGCTTTGAGATCAACTCCTGAGGAAATCACCTTTAGATGGGAGAGAGTCAGAAAATAAGAGACAGGGAAAAAAGACTGAAATTACCAAATTTTAGAAGAAAATTCAAAGACATTAAGATAAGAAAAAAAGCAATAGGAGTTATTTATAACATGGGATGGGAATATTGGCTCTATATCAGGCAAAAGAGCTCAAGCATCTATAAATAAATATTGCAAAACAAAGAAAAAATGAATCAGCATTTGATAAGACAGAGGATACTGGAGATTGCTAATGGAGCATGGTATGACAGTGAGGTGCTCCTAAATGGTTCAAAAGAGAAATTAAAAATTCTGAAAGAAGAATGTATGGTCTGCACAACAGAAATAACCATAGAATAAAAAGCTTGAATCCATGGTAACATGACTTGAATTCAAATCTTACCCATAAAACAAAAGAGATGAATTGAAATGTGAAAACTCAGAATTGAAATCTAATGTGGAAGACCAGAGTTAAAAATCAATAAAATTAAAATAAAATGTGATCTCTGTATAAGCAAAACATATTGATCTCAAAGATAGGATGCAAAAAGACAATTTAAAAATAATAAGGCAACTAAAAAACATGACAAGTTAAAAAAACTAAACATCATAATGAACAAAATAAGAGAAAACTGTTCAGAACTTCTAAATATAGATAGCAAAAATGCCAATTGAAAGAATCCACACATTGGTTTAGAAAAAAAAATCTTTGAGTCAGATTATTAGCCCAGTTTTTAAGGATGAAGAGGCACAGAAAAGCTCAATAATTTGTCTAAAATCACATATCTAATATAAATGATATAGTTAGGATTCAGATATCAACTCTCCTGATTCCAAATCTAGATCTTTTAACACTCAACCACCCAGGTCCTTGCCCTCAAGTAGTTTAAAATCCAATGAAACCATTGGAGTTGAAATTCTCAAATTTGGGGGCAGGTTGATAAACCCTCTGGATAGATCCTTCTCAGGAAGATGCTTTTAAATGGGTAAAATAAAATACATTGAATTACAAAGAAAATTGAATGTTACTGGGGGAAAAGATGTATTTTTCCCATCCAAGTTCACAGACTCCCTGAATCAATACACAGACTCCTTTGAGGATTTGGGGTTTATGAACCTAAGTTAAAGATGAGCCACTATTCATGAAGAAGCCTTGATTTGAGGTTTTAGAAACCAGAAGGAACCAGGGGGAAGAGCCTGGAGAAGTGATCAAAAGAATGAATACAGCAGCTACCTGGAGAGAGAGATGATGATAATAATGACACAAATAGTCTTAAAAGGCACAGAGGAGAGGATATTCAGAAAATAAAAGTAGCTACTTCAGAGTGAGACAACTGAGAGAGCTAACAGAAACCAGAAGGGATCTGTAGTTGCTGCTGGGAGCTCATTAGAAGAGGAGGAGTATAGCTGCTGGTAGCTGATTGGAAAAAGCCAGTATAAGAACAGTCTAGGCTACTGCTTGAGAGAAGCTGAGATCAGATCCAAAGAGGTTTGCATTTTCTCAGGCTTAAGGAAACAGCTTAATAATACTGCCTCAGGACCCAGGCAAGAAAGTGGACCTGGGGAGCCAAAGACACAGGCTAGCACAGAAGTAATTGCATCCAGCAAGAAGAGTGGAGAGGCCAGAAACAGATCAACCTGCCAACAGATAATAAATAGATAGTTTCGTAAGTCCTAAGAGTTGTTTCCTACTCAGATACCTCATTGCTAGGATTTTGTAAGTTTATGGCTTGCTCTTTCCCATAGACACTTATGAGCATTGATGGGAAAGTGTGATCCAGGATTATGAGCAAACTGTCATATCTTGATTTTTCCTGTTTCTGTTTTCTATTGAGTAAATGGTATTATTTTTGCTCATTCTTTCTTAGATGTAAAATATATCACATTTAAGGTTAATAAAGTCATTGTTACTGTTTTTCCCTCCTAAATGCAAAGAACATCAGAGGAGGCTCAGAATCTACAGTAAAAAACAGTAGCAGCATATTCATTCTTCCTTCCTGCTTGTCTGTGTGTGTGTGTGTGTGTGTGTGTGTGTGTGTGTGTATTACCCCCACCCCTGAATAGCAACCACATGCTCCTCCTCCATTGGACCTCACCAATCAGCGAGAGTGAGAGTCTGGAGAAAGCTGGGGTTTTTATACCATATTTGAGATTCACAAAATGGTTTGGAAGGAAGACAGCAGTAGTTAGAGTGGGGGATAATCAGAAAAGGTGTCATATAGAAGAAAGAGGAGTTCTATGAATCAGAGGTGAAGAAAAAAATATATGCATGATGGTAGACCAATGCCAAGGCAACGAGATGGTAAATGGAGTATCATATACGAAGAACAGAAAGAAGGCCAGCCTTGTTGTATCATTGTTTAAGAGAGGGATATCTATCCATCTAGGCTGTAAAGAGAGGTTGGGGTCAGGTTGTGAAGGGTTTTCAAAGCTGAGCTTATAATTTATCTTAAAGGCTATGAGGAGTTACAGACACTGAGTAGGGGAATGGTGTAGTCAATTATGTGTAAGGAAAATCACTCTGGTAGTAGTGTATGGAATGGATTGGAATGCAGTGAGACTTGAGACAGGAAGACCAATTAAGAGGTTATTGCAAAATGTAGGGTAAAGGTGATGAAAAACAGAAAGAAGGTCTGAACTAAGGTGGGCAGCTGTGTGAGGGAATAGAGGTCAGATATGAAAGATGTGAAGGTAGAAGGCAAGATCTGGTGATTGACTGGCTATACTGGGAGATGAAAAGTAGAGTTAAAGATAACACCAGAGTTATGAACCTGGGTAACTGGAAAAATGCTGATGCTGTTGGGAAGAGGGAAGGGGAAAGATAATGAGTTCTGGTTTATGATATTTTGAGTTTGAAATATCTATGGAACTTCTAGTTCAGGAGGTTCAAGGGCAGTTGATATTGAAGATCAGGGGAAAGATTGGGGCGTGAGATAGATCTATGAATCAAGAGAAATGTAATCATTAAACCCTTGGGGGTTAATGAAGTCCCCAAAAAGAATGTAGGGAGAGAAAAGGGTTCAAGGCAAAGGCTAGGAAATCACTCATCAGGGTGTGATATGGATGATCAGCTGACAAAGGCAAAGATATTGAAGATCTACAAGTTGAGAGTCAAAATAAATAGCAAGATCATAAGTAAGTACTCAATTTCTCTTGATTGTAAGTAAGCGCCCCAGACTACCACCTCCAAGTTCAACACCCTTCCCACCTCATCAAGCCATGTCTAAGAATCAGAAAGCCAGAAGACCCTTGCCTTGGGTGGCCTAGATGTCAGCCAGTCTATGGATAGGAGGACTAGCCCAGATGACTCCTCAAAGACAGATTTCTGACACTTGAAGACTCAAAGCATGAATTCACCGCCTCCACCTTCTCAGCAGGGAACCGACTTCTTAAGGCATTTGTTTAACTAGGGTCATTTTCTCCTGGCAGCCACTGTGGATGGTGGAAAAAAAAAAAAGAAAAAAAAACAACAACCCTCCCTCTTCTCCTCAGCTATTTTTACTGCCCTGACAGGAGCAAGAGACCTACGTCAATAGAACCTGGTGTTTCTTCCTCCCCTCTAGAAGGCCACTGTGGTATAGGGACCCTTCTGGCTCCAGTATTCTATGTTTTGTATTCTAAAATCCATCCCAAGACTATGTAAGTCTATGTTCCAATTTCTATGGTCCCATCCAACTCTGCCATTATATGTTCTAAGGTCCCTCCCTGCTCTGACATTGATTATATGAACTATATTCTTTTAATTTAAAGACATTTTTAGGACATTACAGACTTCCCAACAAATACCCATACTAACTCCAGTGATAATACATCTCATTTTCAGTTTCTGTAGAGAATTGGTTAGCAGAAATGAAAAATGGGTCCTTTATCTGTACTTAATTCTTACAGACTCTTTCCAGTTCTGTCACCCTATGTTCTATATTCTAAAGCTGCTCTCAAGTCTATATTCTGTGTCCTATGTTCTATATTATAATGTTCTTATATTCCTTATTCTTATTATATTCCTGTATCCTGTTCCTTATATTCCTATTATAGTGTTCTATATTCCACCATTCAATGGTCTAAGGTTATTATAGTCAGTGTTCTATTTTCTCTTCTAGTTCTGATATTCACTCTCCTATGTTTTAAATTCTCTTCCATCTCTGACCTTCATTCATTTCCCCAGGAAAATAGGGGGATTTATGGACAAGATAGGGTAATTCTGTGCATCGGCCCCTGGGAAAGCAAGAGGTCTTCAGGGGCCCGCCAAAGAGGCCAAGGTTGGCAGAGAAAATATAAATTAATGTAATTGGCCCCTATTATCACTTTGCTTCAAGACTGCTAGCCTAATCTGGTGCTGAAGTAATTAATTGGGTGTGAAGTGGCTACTGAGCCAAGACTCACTTGAATGGAACAAACCGGCCTCTTGGCTTCAGGCCTCCCGGTGGCGTCTTGGCTCTGGACGACTGGGTGTGTGTGTGTGGGGGGGGGGGGGGCTGATGAGGCTAGGCAGGCAAAGTTAGAACTTAAAAATAGCACCTTGCTTTGGCTGCTTCCCCTGACCTTCCCAGAACGGGGCCTGGTCTACATTCCAACCCAGTACAGCAAGGAAAAGCAAGGAAAATTTGATTGGGGGAGTCCGCTAACCTTTTATTGCAGTGCCCTAGTCCTTGCTCTGTGTGTGTGTGGGGGGGGTCCTAAATCCTCACCAGTTCTTCCTTTCTCTTCTGACAAGAATACTGACTCCAGACTTAACTCAAAGGGACATACTATTAAGCAAGGATCCAGGAGCAGTTGTTTTCCCTTTTGCAATCTCAGGAAATTGGACCAAGTTATCTCAAAGGTCCATTATAGTGCTAGCGTTTTATATTCCATGTTTTCTTCAATTCTATGTTCCAATTCTTCCAGATTTGACATTCTATGTGATAAAAGCCCTTTAAGTTTTGAAATTCTAAGTTCTTAGGTCTCTTCCAACTCTGATATTCTACTTCTTAGGGTCTTTTCATTCTATGTAATAAACCCCTTCAAGATGTGAAATGCTATGTTCCTAGCTCTAATAAGGTGAAAAATTAACTTCTCTTATTCACATGACTAGCATTCAAATATTGGAAAACATCTATCATATCCTTTACTAAATTTCTTTTTCTTCATCTTCATCTTCCTCCTCCTCCTCCTTCTTCTTTCTTCTCCTTCTCCTCCTTTCTTCTTCTTCTTTTGATGTATAAGGTGTTGTGTGTTATAATGGATAGAGTAGAAGATGGAGAGTCAGGAAGACCTGAGTTTGAAATCGACTTCAGTCTTAAAACTTGCTACTTGTGTGATCCTGAGCAAGACCCTTAACCTCTCTGTGCCTTAGTTTTATCATTTGAAAAATGAGGAGATTGGGCTCTATGACCTTAATGATCTTTTCCAATTCTCAGTGGGATATCCCAGGAGACTTGCCAGTCTTGATTGCCTTAGTGTCTAGGACATTAGAAATATACAGGAAAGAAAAAATATCTATGCAATGCCAGACTTACAGCTCTTTACAATGACTAAAACTGGGCAGATTACTTCCCTTTCTGGACTTCATTTCCAAATAAATAGTATCTCTACCACCTATCCCACAGAGATTTTCTGGGGAAAGTTGACTGCAAACCTTAAGCTAATATAGAAATGAGAGCAACAGTCTCAGTCTTAGCCAATCAGGAAGTCTGCTGATGTTCAGTAGATTTGTGGACCATCCTACCTAATCAAATAAGCAAGCATTTGTTAAATTTAGGTGGTACAGTAGGTTGAGTGCCAAGTCTGATGTCAGGAAAACTTATCTTCCTCAATTCAAATCTGGCCTGAGACACAGACACTTACTAGCTGTGTGACCCTGAGCAAATCACTTCGCCCTGCTTGCCTCCCTTCTTTTACAGATAAGGAAACTAAAGCTTAGAGAGGGAGATATAAATTGCCTCTGATAGTGACTACAGCAGTATTGAAATTAAATATTTTTCTTTTTTCTGGGTCTTGAGTTAGAACTTAAAGAGCAGGATTTAGAGAAGCAAAAAAGGACTGGGGTATGTTTGGCTATACTTATAAATATATGTATATACACATATACACACATATATGTATGTATATAATATATATATATATATATAGACATATGCACATATACATATGTTTATATGTTATGGAAAAACCCCTGGCAAGAGGAAGCAAAGGAGTTAAAGTCCAAAGGCAGGAAAGTACAAGGTCCATTTGGGGAGCAACTGGAACAGAGGGTACATGAAAGGGACAATTAAAAGTCAAGCTGGTGCCATATTACAGAAAGCATTTAATGCCTGCATATCTGGAGTTGAACATTAAGTAACCACAGAAAAATTGTGAACAGGGAAAAGTTATGGTCAGAGTCAAAATTTAAGAAGGTGACCTTATCTCATTTCTAAAAATATAGAGAATTGTATAAAATTTATAAGGTTACAAGTCATTCCCCAGTTGATAAAGGGTCAAAGGATATGAACAGTTTTCAAATGAAGAAATTAAAGTTATCTATAATATAAAAAGTACTCCAAAACATTACTGATTGGAGAAATGCAAATTAAAACAACTATGAGGTATCAATTGAAACCTATCAGATTGACTAAAATGACAAAAAGGAAAGCCACTTAACCCTGTTTGCCTTGCAAAAACCTAAAAAAAAAAATTTGGATGTCCATCAATTGGGCAATGACTAAAAAAGTTATGGTACATGAATGTTATAGAATACTATTGTTCTTTAAGAAATCATGAATGGGTAGACTCTAAAAAAGCATGGAACAAATTACTGAAACTGATGAAGGGAGCAGAACCAAGAGAGCACTGTACATATTAATATTAACAAAAACATTGTGAAAGAACTAGGACAATCCTAAAAGACCAGCTATGGACAATGACATCCCCAACCAGAGGAAGAAAAACAAAACAAAACAAACAAATAAAAAAACTACGGGATCTGAATGAATACTACACTCACTTTTTAAATTTTTCTCTATGTATTTCTTTCCTATCTCATAGTTTTCTATCTTTACCCTTAATTCTGGGTATGTACAATATTCACCAGATTGTTCACTGCTGGGGTCAGGGAGGAAGGAAATTATGTAGCTTAAAAATATGCATGCGCATGTGGACGATTGTTGAAAAACTTTTGTAATATGTAATTAAAAAAAATAAAATATAAATTGGGAAAAAAGGTGACTTTAGCACTGTGTGTGTGTGTGTGTGTGTGTGTGTGTGTGTGTGAGAGAGAGAGAGAGAGAGAGAGACAGAGAGAGAGAGAGAGAGAGATAAGATCTAAGGCTACCTACCTCATACCAGCTTGGGAGGTAAAGCATTAGGGCCCATAGTCAGCATACTTAAAGTCAACCTGTGATGAAAGATGAGATGTCTTGGGGCCAAAGCTCTGAGATCTCACTAGCTGGTATTGGAGCTCCTCTAGTGCCAGTAGCATCCCTAGCCTATGGTTGTCTGGCCCTGGTCCTTAGCTGGGAGCTAAAGTGCATAGAGAGGTACTTTGAGAAGGAGCTTGTTATTAACTATTATCATTTGTCCAACTATTCAACTGATAAGCTTAGGTCTACATTAAAAATTTTAATTTTAAATACCAAGCAACATTGTTTGAATTTGATTTTAGAGGTAATATAGAGCCACTGAAGTTTACTAAGCAAGGAAGTAACATGATCAATAATCATATTTTGGATAGAATTTTTAAGCATAGACACCTTAAAGATATATGGAGGCCTGGGAATTCTTCTGTCCTCCTGATCAATTGAACCCAACAATTTTTAGGGTCTCTCTAAAGTCTCTGATAATCTCTGAATTCTAGAAATTCAGCCCAAAACTCTAGATTACAGAGGTTGGGGAAAAATAATTTCCCTTCCTAATTGCTAAATCAGGACAAAGAAAACTAGAATGTTGAGCATTCTTGCTTAAACATGAGTGCAAGAAAAGATCTTGAAGAGAATCCAATCTGATTCCTTCATTTTTCCAGACAGGAAAACAAAGGTCCAAGATGATTACCCCACAAGTCAGTGTCTGAGTCAGCCTAGAACTTAGGTCTGCTGACTGCTAAACTAGTGTCCTTTCCGTCTACTGCCCCTTCCTGGACCTTGACCCTTCCTTTCTAACCCTTCTTACATTCTCCCCAACTATTTACAGCAATGTCTATAGCTCTGATCCTTCAGAGAGAATTTAGATCTCCTTACATTGGCTTGTACTTTCCTCAGTCACATCAAGTCTCCAAAATTCCACCATCCATCCCTCTGTTTCCCCAATGAAAACTTTAGCAATAATGGAATCTCAAACCCAGATGATACCCGAGAGGTCATCAAACCAGATCCTGACCTGAGCCTTAATCTCCTCCACAATTTCTTGCCAACAAGAAATCATCTATCCTCCAATCAAACACTTCCAGTGATGAGAACCTCCTGAATCAGTTCATTCTTCTCTAGGGAAACTCTAATTGTTAGAAATATTTCCCTTATATCCCTTTTCTTGGGGGGGGGCACTAATGGTCATTTGGGGAAGGAGCTTATAAACAAATTCATTATTTTACTCCTCATCCTTTATGGGCTATTTATCGCCTTCAGACTAAGGGCTTGATGAGGACAGGCATTATGTCTCATGCCTACCTTTATGTTCCCTGCAGCAAAGAAGTAAACACCACTCTAAAGTTTTTTGCAGTATGTAGGATTTAGGGATCTTGAGTAATTATACCATAATCATATAATTATGATAATGATAATAGCATGGTTGTTGAATTAATTAACTTGCCCATTACCAGTTCCTGATCCCATGGGCTGCCTCCCCTGACTCTTTCAAAAGTCTAAATTCTGAAGACTCATCAAGATCTAACTTGCCCAGGAACATCCCCCTCAAGCAAAATAGTTAAAGTGATAGAATAATAATCCCTCACTTGCTTTTGGTCCTTTGTGGTTACAAAGCATTTTCTCATCCATTGTCTCACTGGAGCCTAACATCAGCAATAAGGTCATGAGGGCAGGAATTATTATTACCCATTCCATGGATAAAGAAACTGAGGACAAAGGATGGACATGATTTGCCTAATACCTATGAAATAAGGAAGACCCAAGAGAGTCAAAGATTATTAAAGGACCTTAGACTCTTCCTGCCCAACACTTTATTTTTTTAAAACGCAATTCTCTTCCTCCCCTTTTCAACTCCCCCACTCTTTAGAAGGCAAGAAAAACAAAACTAAGGACAAATATGTATAATTAAGCAAATTCCACATTATCCATGTGAATAAAAGAGAAGAGGAGGGGGGAAGGGAAGAAGAGATACTTCAGTCTGTGAGTCTCTGGAGCTCAAAAGGTTTGAGTTGCAATGAACTATGCCAAATTCAGCATTAATATGGTAAGAACAAAGGAATAGAGGACCATCAGATATTCTAAAGAAGAATTGGAAAACTGAAGGAGGGAAGAAAGGAAGGAAGGGAAGGAGGAAGGAAGAAAGGGAGGGAGAGAAAGGAAGGAAGGGAGAGAGGGAGGAATGGAAGGAGAGGGAAGGAGGAAGAGAAAAGAACATAGAAAACATCAGAGATGGAAGAGACCTAAGAAAACCCTTGTAGATGGGGAACTGAGACCCAGAAAAGCATAAGACCTTATACTGATGAGTCAGTAAATGGTGACTGGTCCCCAGGCAGTTAGACACCAGATGAGATAGAGAAGCTTTGAGATGAGGAAATGTAAAGCAGTACAGTCTTAAAGCAACAAGTGGGGGGGGGGGGTGTGTGCAGATGTCAGCTTCCCTTGGGAATCTTGTCCTATATGAAGATATTATGAGTGCTTGGTCATCCTAACAGCTCCTCTATGTAGAGCATTTAACTCCATCAATGCATATTAGGGTGAAATAAGTCAATCAAAAAGCATCAAGCATTTATTGTTAAGCGCTTCCTTTGCATGGGGCCAAGTGACTTGCTCATGTTCCCCCAACAATTCCAAATGGAATACAAAAACCTAAAATGAAACAGTCTCTGGCCCTAGTTCTATGGAGAGAAACCCCAGTGAGACATGGAAGTCCCATATACACAGAACTGGAAAACAAGTAGGTGTCCACTGATTAAGGAAGGGTAAAGTGTAATACATTCATATAATAGAATATTATTGCATTAGAAGAAACAATGGAAATGATGAATATTGTTGAACTAAGAAAATAACATACAAACTGGCCACAATGTAAATGGAAGGAACAATAGAAGATCATAAAGAAGACAATAGAAGATCTAAAATAGCTATAATAATCCAGTTTTTCCCTGAATATTAATGACAGTTATAATAGCTTCTTCATCAGGAACAAAACATCTTAGAAAATGACATGAAATAAAAATAAACAGTTATCAATAAAAATAGTAGATGAGTGATTTCAAAGTCCCTGGGAGCAAAAAAATTCCTATAATTTACTTCTGATAATTGACCTCTACTCACTTCAATGAATGAGGCTCATTCCTGTATCCACCCATGTTCTTCACTAAGTTTCTACCCCTTTACTGAGCCACTAGCCACTTCCATATGCCTCCACATCCTTCTTTGAGTCCAACTCCCCTGGGGGAACCATTTTCTTCATTGAGTCTTCTCACTGAGAATCCATTTATAAACCTGGGGATATGGTTAAACCTATGCTTAAGGAAAATCACTTTGGGATCTGCGTCAAAGATGGACTAGAGTGTGTGGAGAGGGCTGAGGCAGAGAGACCAGTTAGGAGGCTATTATAATAGTTCAAGAAAGAGATGATATGGAACTGAATTTGGATATAGTCTGAGCATTGAAAAGGGATACATTACACAGAAGATATTCATAGTGGGAAAAGGACTGGACTCAGAGTCAAAAAGACCTGGATTCAAATTCTACCTTTGACACTAATTTAGTTGCATGATCCTGGCCAAGTTAACTCCCATTCCTGTATTTGACTAGTTGGCCTTGAGGGGGGAAAAAAAGCTAAGTGACTTGCTCATGTCCCCCCAACAATTAAGCATTAGAATCAGGACTAGAACACAAGGCTTAAGACATGAAGGTCAATATTCTTTCCCTAACACAAGGGGAATAAGACATATAAGTATAAAGGAAAGGTTTAAGCAAAGTGTTATGAGAAATCTTATCGGATAAAGTACATTTAGCAGAGATGGCTTCATTGGGAAAGATGGCATCTAAGAGATGGAGAGAATTTAAAAACAGAGGTTTAAGGAGAGGAAGAGTCTTTTTCAGGCAGCAAGGAAATCCTGAGTAAAAAGATATGAGAAAGGAGAAAGAAGAGCAGTACAGTTTGGCTAGAACAGAGATTATATGGGAAGAGAAGTGATATGAGATAAGGGAAGAAAGCTAATCTGAGCCCAGAAATTGGAGAACTTTGAGTTTATATTATTGGGTCAGACAATAGGTTTATGTGATGAAGGGTGTTGTGATATGATCATTAGCAATGCAAGATAGGACATGATATCTACCAATTAGGGAGAACAAAAATATTGCAGCTCCTTCAAGAATTCAGGAAAGTAAGAAAAATGTGAGCTGGGAAGTTGGAGGAGGGAGGGTGACTTTCTGGAGGAGATTAAATTTGAACCTGAAGGCAGGTTAAAATCTGGGAATTGGAAAGGCATTGGGGAGGGCATTATTTCTGGAATAGACAGCATGAGTAAAGAACAGGAAGACAAGATGAAACTGGTATATGAACCTGGTAAAATCCATGCTGAAATTATAGATTGTAGCATATCAGTTACCTGATTTGAAAAATCCCACAATAATATGACCCCTCTATCATTCAACAATGATTGTTAACTTGCTAACTGGTGATTTATTGTTTCAACTAGTTATTCTTGCTGACTAGGTGCTAAGCTTATGGAACTCCTGTGGTGTGGAAACTGGTACTGTCAGCACCACCTAAATTTCAACAATTTGGGGGAATCTCCCAGATGTCCTGCCCTAATTACAGTTCTAGGACCCAGCACATCACAGAACAAATCCACAAAGGATCTTGGCAGGGATTGGATGATATGGGGGAACCCATCCACATTTTTCCAGGGAACCTGAGATCTAAAGCTAGGCTAGGAAGCCAGATAGTTTTAGAGATGGACAAAGGTGACAGGTATAGTACAGGGACAGATATCAATGACTCAGAATGTCAGAGCTGAGAGAGACTATAGAATAAAATATAAGGAGCTTCAAACAAGAGAATGCAAAGCTGGGAAGGGACTTTAGAATATAGAACATCAGACTATAAAGATCCTTAGAAATTAGAATGTCTGAGCAGGAGGGATCTCAGAATCTGGAAAATCAGATCTGAGAGGGACTATAGAACAGAAAATGTCAGAGCTAGGAGGAACTTTAAATCCAAGAATGTTCGAGTTAGATGGGGGACCCTCGATCAAAGAATGTCAGACCTGGAAAGGACCTTAAAACATAAAATGTCAAAGCTGAAGAGGCTTTACAGCATAGAATGTTGGAGCTGTGAAGGACCTTGGAGCATAGAATTGATAAGCTAAGAAGGGCATTAGAACAGAGAATGTCAGAGCTAAAGGGACTTTAAGATATAGATGTCAGGGAGTGGCTAGGAGGCTAGATGGCTCAGTGGATAGAGCACTGGCCCTGAAGTCAGGAGTACCTGAGTTCAAATCCAGCCTCAGACAATAATTAGCTAGCTGTGTGGCCTTGGGCAAGTCACTTAACCCCATTTGCCTTGCAAAAACCTAAAAAAACAAAGATATTGAATGTCAGAGCTGAGAGGGGCCTTTTCCCTTAGAATAACAGCTGAGAAGAGTCTTAAAACAGAAAATGATAGAACTAGAAGGGTCTTAGAATAGAGAATGTCAGCATTATAAGGAGTCTTAAAGCATAGTATGGAAGGGAGGGTAAAACACTGAATTCAAAGTTGGACAGAACCTCAAAGATTATCTATTTGAACATTTTTTTAAGCAGATAAAGAAATGGAAACTTTCAATGCTAAGTGATTTTCCTGAGGTCACACAACTAGGTAAGTGGCAAAGCTGAGGTTTAAACACCAATCTCCTAACTACTACTGATCTGTGGCTCTTTCTACTGTCCCAAACCTGGAAAGATCCTTAAAATTCAGAACATGAAGGAAGGGAAATGAAAGGAACAAACATCCAGCACTGTTAGTATTAAAAGTTTTACAAATATTATCTCCATTTGATCCTTACTACAACCCTGAAAGTGGAAGGTCTGGAAAGAAAGGACCTTTAGGATAAGTTAACCTAACCCCTTGATTTTATAATGAAGAAAACTGAGTCTTAAAGAAGGAAGGCATCTTGCACAATGCCATTCAGTGAAGGAATGATACGAACTTGGGCTTCCCATCTGCCAGTCTCATTCTCTTCCTACCACATCTTGGGGTCCATCCTATGAGGTTGTCTCAGATTTCCTGGTGGCTAAGTTAAGCCACTCTTCCTTCTGCAGATTCTGAAAACATGCCTAGATATGGATCAAAGCTGGAAGGAAGAGAAGCATGGAGAGGTCACTCAGCCATTCTTCTCCCTCCAGCTCCATCAACTTCAACTTCCTAAAAGGTCTTCATCTCCTTCCATCACCTCTTCCTCTAGCCTTGTTCCTGGACAAGCCCTCAAAGTCACTTTCTGAACAGAGAGGGGAGATTCCAAGGGTCCCACTGAAAAGATGAAGGGAGGAGGGGAGGAATTTGAGAAGATAGAATGACTGGCAGAGGGACAGGTATAGACTCGAGGGTAAGATTTCACCACTTTGGGGGACAGGTTTGTGGAAACAGCAGCATTCCTTCCCACATACACACACCAAAGACAGCAGAGTTTCCCAGCCTCCCCCAGTCTGGGGTTTAGAGACACAGGAATTTGTAGTCATGGGAGAGAGAACAGGGCAAGTCTCCTCTGCCAAAGGGAAAGTCAACAGTGTGTATTGGGAAGGGAGCTGGATTTGGAGTCAGCAGTGCTTTTACAACCTGTGTACCACTGCAAATAACTTTACCTCTGAATCTCAGTTTCTTTATATTTGTTATGAGAGAGTGAACTAGATTATCTCCAAAGTCTACTCTCTAATTCCAATTTCTTGAACTCCTATTAGATTTATGACTTAAAAGCCTGAGTCACTGGAGACTAGAACAGACCCCCAATAGAATTTCAAGGAAGAAACTATACTGCCCAGAATGTGGAATGACCTCACAGACCTTTCCAGTACCCGACAAGCAATGAGACCACTATGACTAACTGGCTAGGCTTTGCGCAAGCTGCTCAGGATCACTTACCCACTGGGTGGGCACCTTTCTCCCCAGCAACTCCCTAGAATACTCTCCTCCCCCGTCCTCATAGAAATAGTCTAGTATGGAGTGATGGCATTTAAATTGAGATCCAGTCTACCATGGTGAAAAGCATACAGCATTTGTAAGACTGCAAAAATCAAATTCACTCTTTCAACATTCATGCAAAATACAAAACTGAACGTGCAATAGGAGTTCAGGAAATGTGCACTGACTGGTCAGTTGACTGATTTAAGACTTCACTGATAAGGGAAGGTTGAGATAAAGGTCAATAGTCTTGGGTGTGAGGGTGAGGAGCTAAAAAGGTATAAAGCAATGAAATATCAGGATTAGATTATCTGACCAGGATTCCACTGCCACCCCTACACCTCCATCACAGTATGATCTTAGGGAGATGCTTCACTGGTCTGAGCCGGTTTCTTCATCTGTAAAATAAGGTAGCTGACATAGAGATTTGCCCCACTGTCACCTCTCAGCTCACATGTTCTATGGTTTCAAATTTCCTACATCTCTAGCATTCTCTGGTCAAAGATTCCTCCCAGTTCTGACCCTTTAAATTTTAAGGTCCTTTCCAACTCTGGTATCCTCAGTCAATAAATATTTATTATTAGCTATTGTATCCCAGGCATTATGCTAAGCTCTAAGGTTACAAAGAGGCAAAAGACAGTCTTTGCTCTTGAGAAGCTCACAGTCTATTAGGGGAGATAACATGCAAACAAGTTGTAAACCAGTTACATATAGGATAAAGTGTAAATAATCAACAGAGGGAAGGAATTACAAAATTATAAGTTCATCTGACTTTCTAAGTTTTAAGGTTCTCCCATCTCTGACATTCTGTGTCCTAAAGTTCCCTCCTTGTGCTCTCCTTCTTGCCAGCTCACACATTCTTTTGTTTAAGGTTTAAGGTTCCCTACATTCTCTGTTCTGATGTCCCTCCCAGTTTTGATACTCTAAGGTCTAAGATTCCTCCCAACTCTGATGTCCTTTGTCAGATGCTCTGAGGACCCTTCAGCTCTGCCCTACTATGTTCTAGCCTCTTTTGGAGCAAGCTACATAGACTCACATGATCAAATGACTGGGGCAGATGTTGAATGATTAAAGGGAGCCATCGTGTATGGCTTGACTGCCCACAGGGAGTTCTGGGGATGGAATAATGGTTCACAAATATTTGAGGTGGATAAACACCCTGGGGGAGGAGGAAGGAATGAGTTTTGAGGGAGGTAGGGAGGAAAAACTAACAGTAAGAAACCACCAAGAGAAACATCTTGAACTTCATGAGGCACTTACAGCCGGTCTGATCCAGGCATCAGGCCTGAAAGAGCTGACCTCAGAGAGAGAGGGAAAAAATACTGAATCTTCGTTTGAATCCTGACTCTATTACTTATTCTCTGGGTGACTATGGACAAATCACTTCACCTCTCCCTCTCCCTCTCCCTCCTCCCTCCTCCCTCCTCCCTCCTCCCCCCTTCCTCCTCCCCCCATCTCTATCTATCTCTATCCGGCAGCTAGGTGGCACAGCAGATAGAACACTGGCCTTAGATTTAGGAGGACAGTAGTTCAAATCTGGCCTCAGACACTTGCCACTCACTAGCTGTGTGACCTTGGACAAGTCACTTAACCCTAATTGCCATACATTCAGGGCCATCTCCATTCATCCTTTTTCATATCTGGCCATCCTCCAGATGACTCTGGAGGTGATCATATGAGCTAACGTTTTCTCAAGTCTACTTTAGCACTAATAGATCCTATGCCCCTTCTCTAGCTGGAAGTCCTCTAGGTAGATGTGGGTATAGTTAGCGGCAGTCAGATAGGGCCATGTTGGGCCTAGAGTCAGAAAGACCTGAGATCAAATGTGGCTTCAAACACTTACTGTAGGTGCGACCTTCAAGAAATCACTTAGCCTCTTTTTTGCTTCAGTTTTCTGTACTGGAAATGAGTATACTAATAACATCTAACTCCCATAACAAATCTTCAGATATGGAACACAACCCCCTTCTTCTGTCAAGCCTTCTTTTCTACAAACTAAATAAGCTAGGTTGAGTGGAAAGACCCTTATGAACTTTGGGGATGGATTTATTTTGCTTCAGGAGGGAGACAACTGAGCCCCCCATGCCCAAGGACCACAGAGAGAGCAGGATGGAGGGCTACTGGTTGCCTGGGCCCCAGGAGATTTGAATGGCCTAGACTATTCTGCCACCTATTGGCTATACATTGAAACCTCAGTCGTCTACTAAGGATTATGAGTGGTTACTTCAAGCTTTACATTCCTTTCTCCCTGCCCAAATTTTATTGACCAAAGGTGATGAGGTGCAAGATGGAATAATTCATATATGGCTTTATAATGTATTTTCCCTATGACAATCCTATGAGATAGACTGACCCATTTTACAGATATAAAGTAGCTGAGGATCAAAGATAGAAAATGTTTTGCCCAAGACTCCATGCCTAGAAAGGATCAGAGCTAGCTTCTCCTTCACAGACTCAGCGGGTCCTGGGATTCCAGAGTTGAACAAACCTGAGTCACCAGTTAATCTGGGCCATCTAGGATAAGACTTTACAAACTTTCTGACAAGGATTATCAGAATTCTACCTGGTCATGCAGCTAAAAAGATGCAGGTCTTACCAACTTCGAGACCAGGATCCTATCTACCACAGCGTGTTGCCTCTCAATCAACAAGTATTTGTCAAGCACCAATTATGTGTTAGACACTGTGTAAGACTTCCAAGATACAAAGATAAAAGTGAGACTGTCCCTGTCCTCAAGTAATTTACCTTCTACTGAACTTAAATCAAGCTTCCTGGGCTTAGAGTTACCTAGTCCAACCTCCTCACTCCAAAACTAGAAACTCAGAAAGTGAAAGGGCCATAAAGAAAATTATACTGCTCCCCCTTGTTTTTTATTGTCTTCTGGAGCCAATCTCCTTCTTCAGGACAGTCCATCAAATGCTGAAAGGCAATGTTACTTGAGTCTTCTCTTCTCCAGACTATTCATCCCTATTTTCTTAATGTTTGATATTTTCTTTGGGCCAACCTCCTCAGTATACACTCTAACTTGTCACCAACCTCCCCCCTCCCCAATCTCTGCCATTAGTGACCTAATCTCCATCATTAACACTTTATTCCATTTACCTTCTAAATTTTTAAAATGAGACATCCCTATCTCTCTAAGAGTTGTCATAAATTAAACCTTATCAGTTACATAAATCTCAATGTGAATGAGAATATCAATGTCTCTCCCAGTGATGAGTTTAACCAGGAGACAACAAGAATAGTGAGTAGATGATCAGAAATTGATAATTTTCTAGAGACATTAGAATACCTATCATTTTTTAAAGACTACAGTTTATAAAGCATTTTCCTCAGGATGAGCCTAAGAGGAAAACAAATTGAGTATTACCCCCACTTTAAAGAAGGGAAAGGTACAGGCAGATAGGTGATGCAGTGGATAGAGCACTGGCCAGGGAGTCAGGAGGACCTGAGTTTAAATCAGGCCTTAGAGACTTAATACTTAGCTGTGAGATCTTGGGCAAGTCACTTAACCCCATTATCTTGCAAACAAACAAAAATGATAGGAGTATTAAACATGTTAAATGGCTTACTGAGATCAATTCAACTACACAGGTCTTCCACCCAACTTCTAACTTCAAGGTTCCATTGCTTTCTTCCAACTCTCATAAAAAAAACAACAGGTAAATAATAATAGATGGGATAGGTAGTTCAATGGATGGATAAAGATTATATATCTCCATTTAAATTTACTCATGCTGGCTTTGAAATTCACATATGACATTGGGAAAGTCATTTCCCTTTTCTGAGCCTTTCCTTCTCATTTATAAAATAAGGTTTAATGAATGCTAAGATGCTTTGCAACTGACTTCCTCCAATTCCTTGATCCTATGATTTACCCACTTGACAAATCTGCTGCCCAAATACCAGCCCTATATCCTGTCCCATGTGTAGTCTGAGGCCACACTTCATTCAGACTCCCAGACAGTCCCTGTGGCTTAGTTTGGCTACCAGCCTGCCTCTGAGGTTTCCTGGGCGGGATACATCCTTGGGGTTGATGAGTGAGCAGGAGAAGGCCCCTTTCAAAGATGTCCTGCTGTCCTGGGTCCCAAAGAGAGCCCATAACTAGGCCCATCCTCACCCTGGAATTTGGGGGTTTCTTTGGACTAAGCTTACAGAGAGAGAGAGAGAGAGAGAGAGAGAGATACAAGGAACAGTTTGTCCCTGAGTTTCCTCGAAAGATGAAGAAGCCAAGGCTTTGGGGAGTGGACCCTGGGGATTGTAGATCTGAAAAGACAGTCTGTTGGGATGCCTGAAGGAGAGCAACCACAGAAAAGTACACAAAGGTGGAGAGAGGGCAGCTAGCCGGGACAGAGGCATTACTGCTCTTTGGGTAGAAAGATGTTGTCTGCCTGGGCACTGTCAAAGAATCCATAAGCCAAAAATGGCAGCACAGAAAGGGACCTTAGAACACAGAAGGTTAAAAATGGAAGAGATATTCTTTAACACCAAGGCAGTGTTTGACATAAGGTAAAGGGGACTTGGGTTTGGCACATGAATTCTGGTTTACATTTCCAACTTGACCACTTACTTTCTGCATGGCACAGGGCAAGTCACCTGAACTCCTTGGCCCTCAGTTTCTCACCTATAAAAATGAAGAGATTGAATAGTTGACCTCTAAATCCATGAGCTCATGAAGACAGAATGTCAGAGAAATAAAGGACCTTAAGACAAAAATTTGAGAGCAGAGAATCTCTTAGAATAGAGAATCTAGAAGGTCAGAGTTGGAAAAGTGTTGAAACTATCTAAAAAGCCAAGGAAGTAGACAAGGGGGAAGGGAATGTAAAACATAGACTGTTAAACCAGAAGGAACCTTAAAGCATAGACTTTCAGAGCTGGGAAGGACATTAGAAGATGAAACATGAGAATTGGTAGGACCCTTAGAACATAGATATTAGAGGTAGCAAAAGCCTTGGAACCCAGAATGTCAAACTCAGCAGTATCCTCGGAACAAAGAATGTAAAAAATGGGATGTGCCTCAGAACACAGACTGTCAGAACTAGAAGGAGAGGAATAGAAATCATCCTTCACATTTTATAGAGAGGTCCAGAGTGGGGAAAGACTTGCCTAATGTCACCCAGCTTGGATTGAAATTCTGATCAGCCAGCAGTATTACAAATGATACGTAGCAGTCTCTGAAATGAGACTGAGCAGGAAAAAGCAAACTAGAAGCCATGCAGTAGTCTGGCAGTGAGGTATTCTCTTTAAAGGTCTGCTATGTGTTCAGCTACATCCTGTGAGGTAGAGAAAGAAGGCCTGGAAAGAGCAGGTTCTCTATGCAGGTTCTTCCCAGGCAGAGGACTCACATTGAAAATCAAATCTAATTGGGAGAATGACAATAAACAGTGAGTGCATTTCTTCACTTTCCATCTGTTCCAACTTATCTTCTGAACAATGAAATCTCTCACATGGAAGGTCACTGTATTCTTTGCAAATCCTTCCTACTCAGTGGATCTCAGGTTGCCCACCTGTAAAATGAGTGTATGTATATGAATTTATTTATTTGTGCCTGTGTGTGTGTGTGTCTGTGAGTGTGTGTCTGTGAGTTTGTGAGTATAGGTTGTTTGTGTGAGGGGGTAGAAGTGGACCAGATCATCCCTAGAGTCCCTTTTAATTGTGACATTTCATAACTCACCTCCTATCTCCCCCCCCCCACAGCATAAATTAGCCCAAGGTCAAACATGAGCCATAAAATATCAGAGATAGAAGGGAATCTAAAAGTCATCCAACCCAATCCTCTTCATTGTAAAGTAGAGAAACTGAGGCTCAAATAGGGAAATAATTTGTCTAAGGTCCCACAGAGAGGTCAAGGTTGTGTCAGAGCTTGAATCTGACTTTCATGATCCCTAGTAGGGTATGCTTTCAGTTCAGCAGAGACTTGTAGATTTATTACAAAAACGGAAGTGTGGTGAGGTCAAAAGAACACAAGACCACAAGATTTCTGCTGCTTCCATGCTCGTGAACTTAAACAACTCCTTCAACCTCAGTTTCCTCTTCTATAAAACAGCACATTTGGGCTCAGTGATTTCTAAGAACCTCTCTAATTCTAATTATCTATTTGCCTGTTAGGTAAGAAGGACAGATAGTATTATACTCATTTTCAGAAAAGATAGCGGACAATAATTTGTCCAAGGTCACAAAGCTAAGGTCTCAGTTTCTTCCTTTCTAAAATGGGAGAGAGGTCAGAAAGAAGGAAATTATTGTGACACTATACATCCCTTAGGGCTTTTGCAAAGTGGTTTTTTGGTTTGTTTGTTTGTTTGTTTGTTTGTTTGTTTTTAACAGAAAGCTCTCCAAAAGCAAGTTCTTGCTGTAGTTGCTAAGAATGAGACAAGTGTGAGCATCATGGGTTCAGGAGCCAGTGAAGAGAGTGCCCTGCATCCAAATACCTTAACACATGAATCCTGCCTGCCCACTGGAAAATGGGAGAGAGAACTGGGAGGCCCCTTGGAAAGTGAGTTTCCTTCCCCACCCCCCTCTGGGACCAGTGAATATTTATGTACTGTTGGAGAAGCCAGAGGAAGGTTACAGGCAGGGAACTGTGGAGAATGGGAATCCAGCTGCGGCCTCTGCACACCCTGAGGAAGCCCCCTCCCAGAATTTCTCCTCCCCATAACTAGGAGTGCTGAAAAGGGCAGTCCCCTGCCTTCACCTGTAATTCAGGTGCTTTGTCAACAGCTACTTAGGGCCTTCGCTGGGGGGGGGGGGGGGGGGGGAGAAACACCCTTATTGTAGAATCAGGATATGGGTTCATGTCTTCCCTTTGCTCTGTTTATTGACTATTGGTGACCTTCAGACTAATCAGCTGTCCTAAAAATGGGTATAATGCCTTTTACAACTCAATAAATATTAACTTTCAACCAGGGAGCTGTGTTCAGTTCTGGGGATGCTAAAATGAAATGACCCAGACCCAGTTGTTCCTTCAAGGGCTGTGGTGGAGAGAAAAAGGTACTTTGTAAGGTAACAAATTGTTAGCTAAATGGAATGTGCTATTGTTGTTGCTTTTGTCATTCTCAAAGAATTTGAAAGACCTGGTTATTCCTTAAGTGATGAAGAGGCCCCTCTCAGCATTTGCTTGCTCTGGAGAATTAAGTCTTGGGTTGGTGGTTATTATTATTAGGGCTTTCTGGCTGCCTGAAATATAAAAGGCCCAGTCTAGAGGATGCCTCAGGCTTGATAAAATAAATATCCTGTGCTGAGTGAATGAACATGCCTCTCTGATGGGATGCTACAGCTGAGACAGAAGCAGGGGAAGAGGGGAGCTCTGATTCCATCTGAATCACTGTTTTATCCTTATCCATCTTTTTTATGGTTGAGTAAACTTCTCTTTGTTAAATATTTTATGAGCCACAAGTGCCTCCTTACATTCCAGTCCCGAATCTGAATCATTGGACTGGCCTGAATTGGGCCTTTGTTGTTATTGTTGTTCAGTCATTTTTCAAACCTGTCCAGTTCTCCTTGAACCCATTTGGGGTTTTCTTGGCGAAAATATTGGAGTGATTTGCCATTTTATTCTCCAGCTCATTTTATAGATGAGGAAACTGAGGCAAATAGGGTTCCATGACTTGCCCAGAGTCTCGGACACCCAATAGAACATCCAGTCCAATATGTACCTAAATTAGAACTTTCTCTATCGAAACCTTGACAAAGGATCATCCAGCCAGGGATGGAAATTCACTATCCACCAAAACTGGGCAATATCACTTTTGAACAGCTTTTAAGTTGTTAGGAGTTATTTCTTTATGTGAATATTAAATCTGCTTCTCTGTACTTCTTTCCCCTCCTTCTTCCCTTTTCCCCACTCCTTCCCAGGGGGTTAAAAGCAAGAAATCTAGCCTTTCAGATACTTGAAGATAATTTATTTCCTCTTGAGGGCAAGCATCCCATTTCACTGGTTTTTGTACTAATGGAATGATACAAATCGGTACATTTTGTTGCCAGTAGTCATCCCTCCTCCAACCTGTCTTATTCCAATTTGTTATTGTCCTTTCTAAAAATGTGATGCCCAAAGCAGGAATCTTTACGATCAAGGACAATAGTCCCAAACAGCTTGTTCTGGGGTCAGTTCAATGTGGCCCCACCAGGTTTCTCCCTTCTTTGCATACAAAAAACACATCTCCCCAGGATTTGGACCAGAGGAAAGCATGGACAAAAAGGTAAGAGCTGAGCCAACCACAGAACCCTATAGATTCTTTGAATAGAATAGACAACCTTGTTAAAAAGAACCAGATCAACATTTGGGCTACTCAGTGATTTACCCAAGTCAAGGTAACATTATTTTAGTAACTGCAGTGTTTTATGATTTGCAAAGCTTTTCCTCCTTCTAGTTATCTCTTATTTATTTTTTTCCACAAAAACTAAGGCCAGGAGGGCAGGAAACTATCCCCACAAATGGAGAATCAATTCATACTCCATATTTCAAGATTTTCCTCCCCAAAAAAGCATTTTTCTCATCAAAACCCTATGAAGTTGACACTGTAAGTAGTATTATTCTCATTCTACAGATGGAATAACTGAGGTTCAGATAAGTTAAATTACTTTTCCTATAGTCACAGTCAGAAAATGTAAAAGTTGGAATTTAAACCTGATCTCCTGATCCCAAAATTCAGTACTCCATTTACTTTACCATATTTAAATCTTTCAATTTTGTCATATTGAAAGAATGGATGTATAACTAAATGAATAAAAGAATCAATACATAAATAAATGAGTGAAGATATAGGGGTACAGATGGAAACAGACTCTATCCCTGGGGGATTCCTACAAAAGTTAGAGAAAAAAAAAGATGAGGGATGCCTATTATTTTTAATAAATATTTTATTTGGTTTTTCCAAGTACAAACAATGGTAGGTTTTTACCAATCTTTTTTTTTTTTGCAAAGTCTTGAGTTTTTACAATTTCTCTCCCTCCTTCCCTCCTCCTGATAGAAAACAATCTGATATAGGCTTTACATTTGTAACCATGCCAAACATAGATCGATAAATGAATGTGTTGTGAGAAAAGAATCAGATCCAAACGAAAGAAAGAAAATATTAAAGAGAACAAAATGACATAATATATAAGACAACTTTGAAAAATTGAAGACGAGGGCAGTTAGGTGGCACAGTGGATAGAGCACCAGCCCTTACCTGAGTTCAAATCTGACCTCAGACACTTAATAATTACCTAGCTGTGTGGACTTGGGCAAGCCACTTAACCCCATTGCCTTGAAAAAAAAACTAAAATAAAATTGAAGTTTGGATACAGATGGAATTTTCCATCACAAGTCCCTAAAAAATGTCTTTGATTGTAGTACTGCTGAAATGAACAAATCCATCATAGTTGATCATCACTCCATGTTATTGGTAATGTGTATAAATGTCCTGGTTCTGCTCATTTCACCCAGTGTTAATTCATGTAAATCTTTCCAGGCTTTACTGGAGTTCTGTCCCTCATGATTCTTTATAGAACAATAGTATTCCATTATATTCACATATCACAATTTGTTCAGCTATTCCTCAATTGACGGGAATCCTGTCAATTTCCAATTCTTTACCATTACAAAAAGAGTTGCTATGAATATTTTTGTACATTTTCACTTTTTTCATGATCTCATCAAGATACAGACCTAGTAGTGGTACTGCTGGATCAAAGGGTATGCACATTTTTATTGCCCTTTGGACATAATTCCAAATTGCTCTCCAGAAAAGTTGGATCAGGTCACAATTCCACCAACTATGCATTCCCAGTTTTCCTGCATCCCATTCAACATTGATCATTATTCTTTCAAGTCATATTGACCAATCTGAGAGGTGTGAGGTAGTACCTCAGAGATATTTTAATTTACATTTCTCTAATCAATAATGATTTAAAGCAGTTTTTCATATGACTATAGATAGCTTTGATTTCTTTGAGAATTACGTTCATATCCTTTGACTATCAATTAGGGGATAACTTTTTTTTTAATAAATTTGACTTTATTCTCTATATATTTTAGAAATGAGACCTGTGTCAAAAACATTAATTGTAACAATTGTTTCTGATGCTTTATAATATTTTCGATCTGGTATGATTTAGCTGCCTTCCTTTGCATTTTTTTCTCATTAATTCAACTGATATTCTTGATCTTTTGTTCCTCTATATGAATTTAGTTATGATTTTTGAAATTTGATTGTATGGTGCTAAATAAGTAATTTAATTTAGCTAGAATTGTCATTTTTATTATATTAGCTCAGCCTACCTATGAGCAACTGATATCTGCCCAGTTATTTAAATCTGATTTTATTTGTGTGAAAAGTGTTTTATAGTTGTTTTCATAAAGTTTCTGAGTCTGCCTTGGTAGATTAGGACCCCGCCCAAGTATTTTATGGGGGTCTGAAGTTATTTTGTTTTGTTTTGTTTTTGCAAGGCAATGGAGTTAAGTGACTTGTCCAAGGTCACACAGCTAGGTAATTATTAAGTGTCTGAGGTTGGATTTGAACTCCAGTCCTCCTGTCTAGATGCCCCAGGTCTAAAGTTATTTTAAATAGGATTCATCTTTCTATTGCCTGCTACTATATCTTGTTTGTAACATATAGAAATTCTGAGAATTTTGAGGGTTTATTTTATATTCTGCAAATTTTATTAAATAATAATAGTGATAATGGCATCTTTGTTTCACCCCTGATCTTACTGGAAATGCTTCTAGCTTATCCTCATTACATACAATGCTTATTGATTGATAGATACTGTTTATCATTTTAAGGAACATTACATTTATTCCTATGCTCTCTGGTGTTTTTAGTAGGAATGAGTGCTGAATTTTGCCAAAACTTTTTCAGTAGTTATTGAGATAATCATGATTTCTGTTAGATTTGTTATTGATAGAGTCAATTATGCTCATAGTTTTTCTAATATTGAACCAATCCTGCATTCCTGGTATAAATCCTGCTTGATCATTAGGGTATTACACTAGTGATAACTTGCTGTAATCGCTTTGCTAATATTTTACTTAAAATTTTTGCATCAAAAAAAATAAATAAAAAAAATTGCATCCATATTCATTAGGGAGATTGGTCTATAATTTTCATTTTCTGTTTTGATGCTTTCTGGTTTAAGCATTAGCATCATATTAATGTCATAGAAGGAATTTGGCAGGTCTCCTTCACTTATTTTTTTACAAAAGTTTAGATAAAATTGGAACCAATTGGTCCTTGAATGTTCAGTAGAATTCATTTGTAAATCCATCTGGCCCTGGAGATTTTTTTCTTAGAGAGTTCATTGATGGCTTACTGAATTTCTTATTCTGAGACAGGGTTAAGTATTTAATTTACTCTTTTAACCTGATGCCCATTATCTTTTGCTTCACTACTATATAACACACTCCACTCACTTTCATGTTATATAATCCACTACAACAGCCACAGGAATCCCTATAACTAGTGGTATATAGCAAATGTTTAATAATTGGCTCTCAAAAATAAATGTACACACAACACACTTTAAATTTAATCTTAATAGTTATTAATTATTTATTTAACCAATTAAATTATTATTAATATTTTTCCAACTTTTTCTTAGATCTAGATAATCAATAAAAGTAAGGTAATCAATAAAATTAAGCTCTGAAAGATCATAATCCAACACTGGTAGTCTGGACCTTGTGGCCAAAGGGAAAAATCCAGAAATCCAGAGTGCTGTGCTTTTATCTTTGTTTTGTCACTCCCAACTCCCAGTGTGGGAACTCTCACAATGTTTCCCAAGAATTGATGCCAAAATGAATATTCTAGAGAAACTGAGAGAACCTGCTTCCAGAAATTCTGACTTTGGAAAGTAAAGTAGTCTCACAAATAGACAATGTACATGGTCTTTATCTGGCATGATTCTGGGGCTATCAGGAAGATCTCTTCCCACCCCCAAAGAATCTTCGATTTTAACATCATATAGAATTATAGAATCTTGAAATCATAGAATTGAACTAATCAGCTATTTGGAATTTGCTAATCACTATGGCTTGCTGGAGATAAAAGACTGAATATTTCTACTCTCATGGAGCCCATCATCTAGGAGAAAGATAATGAGGCAAAATAAAACTAAGTCTTTGAATACAAAATGTCTGAGATCAAGGGGCAGAAGGGATCATGGGGGAGTTGGTTGAACTGTCATTCAGTCATATAATTTATCTGGAACTTAGAATGTATAAAGGGGAGTAGTAGGAAGTAAAGCTAGAAAGGCAGATTTTAATCAGAGTATGAAAGACCTTGAATGCCAAGCTGAGGAAATTAGTTTTGTCTAGTAAGCAATAGGGAACAAATGTGGTATGTATGTTTCTGTGTGTGTGTGTGTGTGTGTGAGAGAGAGAGAGAGAGAGAGAGAGAGAGAGAGAGAGAGAGAGAGAGAGAGAGAGAGGAGAGAGAGAGAGAAGGAGGTGCTTTATCAGAGGAGGAACAGGATTAGGAATCTAGATCTGATAATACATAGGATAGACTAGAGGGAAACAGATGGGAGAGACAAGGAGACCAATTCAATTCAATTCAATATATGTTCACTGAGGATCTATTATTCTCAAGGCATGGTGCTAACCAAATCAGCAATCCTTATTAAACACTTGGTATTTGTGCTAAACTGGTGACACAAAGAAAAGAAAAAATAATTCCTGCCCCCAAGGAGCTTACATTCTAATGTGACAGCATGCAAAAAAGACTATTATGCATCAGATTGGAAGCTCTTAAAATAGTCGGGTCAAAAAGCAGTGAGGGTCCAAACTAGGGCAGTGTTTAATTTAATGAAGAGAATGAGGCCAGAGTGAGGCCAGTGAAGAAAGAAAATGAATGGACCAGTGAATGTATGAAGGGAAAAAAGAAAGAATACTTTCTAATGTCATCAGTAGGCATGAGTCCTCCTTTGCCTTTCTTTTTCCTCATCCCTTCTTCCTTCCCTATTTGCATGGGTCAGGGGCCAGACTCAGAAAGTAAATTTCCTAGCAGAGGGACAAGTAAATACCTTTGATATCCTCTGTGACTGGATTATCCTCCCTCCTTCCCCCTTTACTACCTGCTGAAGTCCATCCCAACCTTTAAGGCCCTATTCCAAGACCAATTTCCTCAGGAAGTCATCTTTAATCCCTCTAAGCTCTTGTATAGTTGGAGCTTCTAATGCATTTACATAATATTGTATATCATAGGCATCTTATTCTCCAACAGACTATGAACTCCATAAAGCCAGGGACTTTGAATTGTTCCCAAGTATCAGCTCAGAGAAAATGCTTTTAAAAAATGCAAGTTACATTGAATCGAATGAGGCGTTTTTTCTGCTTTGGTCAATCCTGAATATACACACAGAAAGAACCCTGGACTGAATGCAACAGATAAAGAGAATGGTAGATAAGAAAGATATATACATATATAATGAGAGATGAAAATGAGTTAGAAAGAAGACAGACATATGCTTATCTACATGGTACTATTATTGTTCCTCTGTCATTTTAGTTGTGTCTGCCTCTTTGTGATCCCATTTTTAGGTTTTCTTGGCAAAGATATTGCCCTTTCCTTCTTGGCAAAGATTTTCTCTCGGCAAAGATTTGCCCTTTCCTTCTCCAGATCATTTTACAGAAGAGAAAACTGAAGTAAACAGAGATAAATGACTTGTCCAGGGTAACACAGCTAGGAAATGTCTGAAGACAGATTTGAACTCAAATATTACTGACTCTAGGCCTGCTGTCCTATATATTATGCCATCTAAGTGTTCACATAAATAGATAGAGGAGCATGAAATCAAAAGAGGAAAATACATATATACAAAAGAGATAGGCAAACAGACAGGGATGTAGTTATATTTATAGATATAATTACATGAAGCCTGATAGAGAAAGATCATCACTGGGTGAAATGGTGTGGGGAGAGAAGAACAAATAGGTCAATTTGGCTGGAACATAAAGTTCATGAGGAGGAGTAATATGAGTTCTCTCTGGAAAGATAGATTGGTGTCTAAATACTTGTTTAATGAGTCAATGTCTTTTAATACATAAGGAATTAGAATACCTAGCTTCCTCCAAAATCAGTCCAGGTATCAGTCACTTGCTACATGAAGCCTTTCCTCCTCCCTGCAAGTCATTCTCTCTTCAAATTACTTGGTATACTTCTATTTGTCCCTTTTATGTTCCCCCTGTGGGACTGTTAAGTTTTTTGTCTTTGTATACCCAACAAGAAGGGACTGCCTTTTTTTTTTTTAGGTTTTTGCTAGGCAAATGTGGTTAAGTGGCTTGCCCAAGGACTGCCTTTTAGATAACAGAGCAAAGGAGAGGATGGGGGAGATACAGTGGAAGTTTTTTTTTTTCAGAGTGTTGACTTGCAAGGTTTATTTTGAGTCCTCATGTCAGTATATCTAGAATCCCAAAGAAGTACTCCAAACCTCAAGGGAAGATTTGAGACCCAGAAACCTGCTCAAGACTCAGTCTTCTGAAAGGTCCAGGCTCCCCTGAGAATACAGAGACCAGCTGGGGGTGTCTAGATTTTTTAGTCTAGAGGAGCCCTAAAATCTATTAAAGAGTCCAGAACTCTGATAGTGACCTAGACTTTCAAAGCAGAGAATCAAAATTCATGGAGGATACTAGAACCCATCAGCATCCAAGAAATCTAGTCATACAAGAAACCTAGGACCCCAAAAGGGTCCCAGAATATCTCTGGTTTAAGACTCTAGAAGGCCTGAATGGCTCCAGTCAGGGTGGGGTGCCCCCTATCCCTAGAAGTACAGTTCTCTCCCTCACCCTCTTCCCCCAACCCTTTTCTGCCCTTGCCAATGGCCAGGCGGGGTCTTCCACGGTTGAGACCATCAAGTAAGGCACAGGCTTGGCACAGGGAGCGGCTGACCAGAGCCCCGCAGCGGGTACAGGCACGGGGGGGGGGGGGGAGGTCTGACAACTGAAGACCGGGTGGCCTCCAGGGCCTTGAGCAAGTCCCTTACGTAGCCCCGGAAGGCCTCAGGGGCATAGACACACTCTTCAGAGAAGTAGTCCAGTTCCTGGAAATGGGCATAGAGGGTGATCTCCTTCTGGGATGCAAACTGAAGGGGGCGGCAGCGGGGCAGGGCACCCAGTGTCCCTCCTCGAGCCAGCCGGCCAGCATCTCCCCGGAGGAAGTTCATGAGCACTGTTTCTGCCATGTCATCTGCATTGTGTCCTGTGACAATGTGCGTGGCCCCCACGGCCCGGGCCCCCTCCTCCAGCGCCCGGCGCCTTAGCACCCCACAGAAGGTGCAGCAGGCCCGGGCCCCGCCCGGCTCCCGGGCCGCCCGGCGGGCCACTTCGTCCATGGTCCAGCCCCCAAAGAGCTGTGCATAGGCCACCACGTGCAGGGGCAGCTGCCAGCGAGCAGCCTGGCGGCGCACAGCAGCCAGTGCCGCATCCCGGTAGCCTCCGATGCGGCGGCTGTTCAGGGCCTGCAGCACATGGGCCAGCACCGTGGAGTCCTTGCCCCCGGAGGCCCCCACGGCCCCCAGTGGCAGCAGGTGGCCTGTGCGCAGCGTGCCCAGCACCTCGGCCTCGAAGGCGCCACAGAAGCAAGACCAGCACACAGCCCGGCCCGTGCGGGGCCTTCGCAAGGCGGCTGGCCTGGCCCTGCCGCAGGGCCCAGAGCACCGTGGCACTGGCATCTGGGGCGGATCAGGGAGAGGACCCCCCCTCCCCCTTCCAGCCGGCCCAACCATGAGGAGCTATTATTCTTAATATACTAGGAGACGAGATTATCCGAGGAAAGATAGTGTCATCGTGGTCTCTGGAAGAGAGGAGATGGCTAATGAGAAGAATATGATGGTCAATCCTTGGGGGTGGCAGGGTGGAGTAAAAAGCTTGCTATGTGGTCCTAAGGGTCTAGTTGAATAGTCCAATGGAAATAATCCAGGAGCTGGAATCAGAAGACAGGTTCAAATATTGGTTCTACTTTTTACTATTTATTTGACCTGGAGTAAATCATTTAATCTCTCGAGACCCACTTTCATAATGTAACAAAAAACTGACCAATGAGTCCACTCCCTATGAGGATATGCAAAGTGCTCACCTAATATAATCCTCATTTTTGACTTTAGAGAATTTTCATACATTCTGTAACTGGTTCCAGACTCCTATATCATGTGATAAAGGAGACTTTTTTTAATTGGCTGTTTAACCAGAACTTGGGCTGGGAAGCATATTCCTGTGTGGTGGAGTTCTGATGAGAAAAGACAATGCTGTAAGGGGGAAGGTTTCAAGCCAACATGTAGTTTATGAATGTAGGTCTTGGTTATAAGTCTTAATATTTGTTCTTCCATTTTAAACAAAAAAAATTAGAGATGGAGGCCCAAGGATGAAGCCATGTCAGACTTCACAACCAACAATCCAGCTCTGAGGCCCCAAGGAGTGAAGAGCAATCTTTGGGACCCAGATTGAAAGCTAAGAAAAGGATTTATCTAACAGCAATGCAGTTTTTAGTGAATTGGTGGGTGCTATGCAAGGAAGCACATTAAATCTGAGTCCATTCTCCCCTAGTACCAAAGTGACATTGGGAAAAGTATCCACCCCCATATACATAGCCAGGTGTTAGGGAGAGATAATTATACTTTTGATCTTGCAATGTCTTCTAAGTAATATCTCTGTAAAAATTCCTTGATAAATGTATAAATGGAACCAGGGTATTAATCAATGGCAATTAAAAGTAGGAGAAATATATTAGATTTGAGGATCAAGCTGACAGTACTCTAGAAAGATACCTTCAACATTTCAGGGGTTTCCCTGGATCCCTGAGAAAAAGAGATGCAGCCATTCTGGCTCTTTGAGAGAGAAGTCAGAACAATTACTAAATAGAATCACAAAATTTCAGAGTTGAAAGGGATTTTAGTGGTCATCCAATCCAATCAATTGTTGTTTAGTCATTTTTCAATCATGCCCCACTCTTCATGACATCATTTGAGGTTTGCTTGGCAAAGACAATAAAGTAGTTTGCCATTTACTTTATTTCACAAGTGAGGAAACTGAGGCAAACAGGGTCCAGTACTTTGCTCAGGATCACATGGCTAATAAGTTTCCATGGTAAAATTTGAATTCGGGTTCTCCTGACTCCAGATCTGGTACTCTATACACTGTGCCACCTAATTGCTTCAGTCTAATCAATATCTGAAAACAAATTCCTTCCACAACATTCTCAATAGGCTTGCCCTCAGTCATATTGTAATTCTCACTTCCTTTTTTTAGGTTTTGTTGTAAGGCAAATGGGGTTGAGTGGCTTACCTAAGGCCACACAGCTAGGTAATTATTAAGTGTCTGAGACCGGATTTGAACCCAGGTACTCCTGATTCCAGGGCCGGTGCTTTATCCACTATGCCACCTAGCTGCCCCGTAATTCTCACTTTTTAATCATCCTCACTATGCCTTTCAGATTAGTATTTATTAGCTGTATTATGTATAAAATATTATTCCTGATATTTGTGCATCTTCTGTTGATTTATAGTTACTATTGAAAGGATAACTTAAGAAAGAAAATGATGTTTTGCTTGCAGTAGATGATTCATGTACAACTTTCTTCAATCAGTGGAAATCTGGACCTTTCTATCAGACAAAGAGTAAGATTTCAATAGATGCTTTAAATATGACCCTGAAAAAGTTAGCTGTATCATCACAACTAAATCTAATCGTTTTGTCTCAGAGTTTTGTTTTTTCATATTCAATTATCTGTATATTTACATGGTAATCTGTGGACCCATAAATAGACCCAGACAACCCAAATTCCAATAGAGAGATTCTTCTATCAACTATGTCCCTGTAACCCCACTGTAACCCCAAGGACTTTTTATTTGCTGGAATCTACTGATGCTGCATTTTTTCCCTTGAGGCAGCAATTTGGGTCAATCAATGTATTCAACTCGGGGTTTAGGATTGACATAAAATGAAGGAAGGGATTAAATACTTCTTGGTCTAAATGAGAGAACTTTTACTAACTTCTGTTTGTCTACAAAAGTCACTGGCAGCTGCTCCCTCTGACACTGCAGCTTCTGCCCAGCGAACAACTGTTTCAAAGAGTCAACCTTCTCAAATACTGAGTGTATCTCTTTCTAGACCATCACATAATATGTGTAAGTGAGAACCATAAAGGCACTATCTGCCCTAGGATGCTTGGGGAGAAAATCCATACCTTGTGCTTCTAAAGTTGCACTTGGCTCTTTTTTTTTTTAATTTTTGCAGTAAAAAGAATTGTGACTGTTTCTGGATCAATCTAAACTTCATCTGGATAAAGAAATCTCATCGCAAGCTGTGAACTGGAAGTTAAAGAAAAGGAGTTTAAATGCCAATTTTGTTACTTTTTACCTGTAATATTAGTCATAGAACTTTCTCAAAACTCAGATATTTTGCCACATAAAAAAGAAGTAACATAAAGGTCAAAGGTTCTAGAGAAATACAAGAGGATTTCCTCCCACTCTCTTTTTAACCCCTTATATTATGGTTTCTGACACTACCATTCTGCTAACCCTCATTGACCAGTGGTCTCAAGTGCCAAATCTTATGGCCTTTGAACAGTCCTCATCTTCATTTATTTCTCTAATTTTGCTTCTGTCAGTTCCCTCTTCTAAATTCCTCTCCTTTCTTACTTCTGTGATAAGCAAGATCTGCCTAGTCTCCTATTCCAATCTCATTTGATGAACTAGCCTTCACTGAGCTACATTTAAAGATGAGGTTTGTGACCTCAGAATCATCCTTGAATCTTTCCTCCTCCTCCCCAATGTTCAAACATTCTACTTACACAGCATCTTTCTCAAATATCCACTTCTCTCCACTCACAGTCATACCCTCTCACTTATACTACTGTAATAAGAGTTTTCTCTAATCCTAAGACTTTACCATACTATTGAACATTTGTTGACCAGTGAGAAGCCTCAGTGATATGGGAAAAGATCAAAGTCTCCCATTGATCACCAGCCACTGTGATCTTACTATGTCAGATCACTGGACTCAAATGGAATGGTGAGAATGGTGTCTTTGCACAACACCCCTCCTGTAATCACTCATATCTTCCCTGATGTCGTGGTCTTCTTTGAAGTCAAAGGACAACTACTATTTCCTCGAGATTAAAAAAGAAAAAAATCAAAATTCCTCAGGAAATTAAGACTTCTCAATCTTTCTTTTCAAGGTTTATTTTCTATTACTATCCTTTATGTACTCTATATTCAGCCAAGCTGGCCTGCTCACTTTTCCTGGAATGTTCCATCTTCCAAACCTACATGTATTCAAGTAATTTGAAATAATGTCAGATGAAGGAGGGATTTGTTTAGGTTTGACCTTCTTGGTTTCAGAAGCTAGAACTAGAAATGATGCATAAAACATTTCCTAATAGGCTGGCTAAATTGCTTGCCTTGGAAGGCAGGGAGAGGGTCCTCTCTCCTTGGAAGTCTTCAAGTCCAAAGCTGGATGATGCCTTGTTGAATAGATTGTCCAGGGCACTTTTACTTACGTATGAGTTGGACTAAATGGTAGATTAGATCCAATACATCTCTCAGATTCTGTGACCTAGTAAACCTACCTCATATTTGTTTTTTGCTTTTTGCAAGGAAATGGGGTTAAAGTGATTTGCCCAAGGTCAGACAGGTAAGTATTAAGTATCTGAGGTCAGATTTGAACTCGGGTCTTCTGACTCCAGGGCTAGTAGCTCTATTCACTATGCTACCTAAAACTCCTTCATATTACAGAAAAGGAAACTAAAATTCAGCTATTGAAAGTCATCCAACTATCCCATTCATTGTGGGGTGCTCTGATTGCTAAGAAACTTCTTTCCACTGAAAAGTAAATTGTACACACACACACACACACACACACACACACAGCCCTCCATAACATTCCACAGTATTGGCCCTAGTTCCACTCTCTGGGACCAAACAGAGCCTTCATTTCTGCCTCTTTTAAATGTTTGGCAGGAGAGTTCACTTCCCCCTCTAAATCTTCTCTTCTCTGAAGTAACCTAAAAGGATTTTTTCTAAAGAAAAGATTAATGTGGATTGAGGCAGTCAGTGAAAAGTTTCATGGAGGATGCAAGACAATAATAACGATACCATCACTCTTGTAATAATTTACAAAAACTTGCCATGTCATCCCACAGACCCCTCACATCAGTTCTGTGAAGGAGGCTGAATATTTTACCAAGAACAGAATTGAGATCTTGTGATGGGATGTGAATTGGGATCATTTGATCATAGAAATTAGGTGGGCTCCATCTATCCATATTAGAAACAAAAAATATTTTAGTATTATTTTAAAAATAATTTTGACCTTGATGATTCCTAAAAGAATCTTGGAGGCTCCTAGGACAACTCTTTAAGAACCATTGGCCTAATCCAACTCCTCTATTTTACATATATTGAGAAAGAGGAAATTATTTGCTCAAGGTCCTAGAGTGAGGCAGGGAGAGGAGCAGGGACATAAATTCTTTTCTCCTGATTTGAAGCCTTTGGAGTCTTTCTATAGGCCATTCTAAGAGAATGGATGAGACATCGAACTGGTACAGTGGATATAGCACTGGGGCCTTGAGTCAGGAAGACTTGAATTCCAATCCAGTTTTAGATACTTACTAGCTGTGGTACACTGGGCAAGTCATTAAACCTCCATTAACCTCAGTTTTCTCATCTAGATAATGGGGAAAATAATAATGGTACCTACTTCCTAGAATGTTTGTGATAGATAGATAATAATATGTTCACCTTCAAAGCCTAGAATAGAATAGGCACTTAATAAATTACTCTTGAATCAACAAAATTATAGTGTATTATATAATTACATTCATTATAACATTATGATTACATTATATATTAAATTAACATATAATTATATATTTATATTATATAATATAATATCTACTTATATTCTATGTATACATTATATCTATACTTATTACATTATTATATATGATTATATCATATAGTTATTTTTCACTCGTGTCTGACTTTTTGGGACCCCATTTGGAGTTTTTTTTCCTGCAGAGATGCTGGGAGTTATAATTACCTGTGTTTATATAGCTTCAGAATTATAAAGCTCTTAAATTCTTGTTGAACATCTCTAAAGTTCCTTTCCCTCTGACTCCCATGAGGCTATGGGAAGAAGGCATTGGAAAAGTCAGGGAAGAGGAGGCCGCAGATCTGGGCCTCAGGGAGAGAAGGAGGGAGTTGGGGTGTAGGGCTGCTGAGGACTGCCAAGGCTGGGAAGTGGGATGGGTCGATCCTCTGAGGATCAGCGGAACCAAAGCCAGAATTTCCTGGCCAGAGTCGTTCTGCAGGATTCTCTGGGCAGCCATCTTTCTAAATCAAACTCTTCCACAATTCAAGGTCTTGGCTCCCAGAAGACTCAAAGCCGGAGGTGCTCTGTTAGCTCTTGGCTCTTCTCAAAGTTTCTCCCCAGGTCTTGCTAATGTTAGAAATTGAGCTCAGAGAAGGGAATACAGATTGATGGTGCCACAGCTGGGCTGCAGGCCTCTCCTGAGGAGCTGAGTCTCCCTATTCAGAAGTCATAGAATAAGCAACAGTCATCCTGTATCCTTGCCTCAACTCCTCAATTTGATTTTTAAACCTCCACAACTTTCTAGCTTAGTTATATAGTAGTCCTCTTCTTACACTCTCCACAAAGAAGGATCAACTAATCCTGGACTCTGAACTCCAAATAATATTTTGTTAGCTGTATTTTTTAAATTTTGTTTATTTATTTAAGGCAATGCGGTTAAGTGACTTGCCCAAAGTCACACAGCTAGGCAATAATCAAGTGTCTGAGGCCAGATTTAAATTCAGGTCCTCCTGACTCCAGGGCTGGTGCTCTATCCACTGCGCCACCTAGCTGCCCCATTAAGCTGTATTTCAATAGAATGGTTTCTCTGTAATCCTATTTCACTTTATGCATTTCAAAATATTATTTTGAGAAGGGATTCCCCAGGCTGTCAAAAGAATCCAGGATACAAAAAAAGATTAGAAAGTCCTTACCTTGCACTTTGCCCAGAGAGGTCTTTTTGCTGTTTCTTATATATGACCTATCTCCATCTCTGTATCTTTGCACTAGCTAATAAATTTTGCTGTTGTTGTTCAGTCATTTTCATTCTTAACTGACTCTTCATGACCCTATTTGGGAGTCTTCTTGGCAAAGATACTGGAGAGGTTAACCATTTCCTTCTCCAACTCATTTTACAGATGAGGAAACCGAGGCAAACAGGGTTAAGTGACTTGCCCAGGGTCATACAACTAATCTAAGGCTAGATTTGAACTCACGAAGATGAGTCTTCCTTACTCCAGGTCCAGTACTCAACCCAGTTCACTAGATGCCCATACAGTGCCCAGTGAGTGCTTAATAAGTACTTGTTGATTGATGATTGAGTAATTGATTTCCTGTCTGGGTCTTCATTTCTTCATCAGTCAAATGGGATTGATGGTCATCATAGTCCAATGGAAAGGATATCAGAATCTGGAAAACTAAGTTCAATTCCTCACTCTCCCATTAACTTTTTTTTTTTAGGTTTCTGCAAGGCAAATGGGGTTAAGTGGCTTGCCCAAGGCCACACGGCTAGGTAATTATTAAGTGTCTGAGACTGGATTTGAACCCAGGTACTCCTGACTCCAAGGCTGGTGCTTTATCCACTACGCCACTACGCCACTACGCCACTACGCCACTACGCCACCCCACTCTCCTATTAACTCTTAGTGTGACTTCAAACAAATCAATTACCTATCACATTTTATGATCTGAAGTTAAAGATTTAGAGTCAGAAAGGACCTTAGAGAAATCATCTACTCTGATCCCCTTAATTTTACATGCAAAAAACCAAAAAGAAGCTAACAACTGGAAGAACAAGTGTTCAAATCTAGATTACCTGACTCCAAGTTGACTACTTATTACCAATATTTGCCAGACTAAACACCCAAGGTTGTAGTAAAATCATATGCACTGAGGAGAAAATCACATTAAGAATTTTGTTATTGTTAATAATTTTAATATGCTTATTGATAGCTTTCATTTTCAAGTGCTGATTTCCCCCTATATTCTACTCTTTGCCCCATTCCATAAAGTCATCCTAGATAACATTTTTAAAAAGAAAAAAAGAAAAATAATCACTATATTAAACATATAACAACACATCAGTAGATTCCTCTTATCACAACACAAAGAGAAGAGGTGTCTTCTCATATCTTTTCTTAGAGATCAAACTTATTCTTTGTAATATTCCAATGCTACAATGTTTCATTTGGAGGGGCTCAAACTATTTACAGGTTATTGTAGATATTTCTTGGCTCTACTTCACTCTGTATCAGTTCATATAAATCTTTCTATGATTCTCTGCATCAAAATCATCATTTATTATGAACAGTAATATTTCATTCATGGACCATAATTTGTTTAGCCATTCCCCAATGGATGGGTAAAAACATCACTTGTACAAAAATATTCATAGCAGCCCTGTTTATGGTGGCAAAGAATTGGAAATCAAGTAAATATCCTTCAATTGGGGAATGGCTTAGTAAACTGTGGTATATGTATGTCATGGAACACTATTGTTCTATTAGAAACCAGGAGGGAGGGGAATTTAGGGAAGCCTGGAGGGATTTGCATGAACTGATGCTGAGTGAGATGAGCAGAACCAGAACAACACTGTATACCCTAACAGCAACATGGGGTTGATGATCAACCTTGATGGACTTACTCATCTCATCAGTGCAACAATCAGGAACAATTTTGAGCTATCTGCAATGGAGAATGACATCTGTATCCAGAGACAGAATTGTGGAGTTTGAACAAAGACCAAGGACTTTACTTTAGAATAAAAAACTGCTATCTTGTTGTCTGATCCTGCTATCTCTTATACTTTTTGTTTCTTCCTTAAGGATATGATTTCTCTCTCATCACATTCAATTTGGATCAATGTATACCATGGAAACAATGGAAAGACTGGCAAATTGCCTTCTGTGGGGGGTGGGGGGAGGGAAGTAAGAATAGGGGGAAAAATTGTAAAACTCAAAATGAATAAAATCTTTAAAAAATAAAATAAAAAATAACTATAATGATGTGCGATTTTTACCAATAACTTCCTTGGATATATGCCTAACTGTGCAATCTCCAGGTCAAAGGATATGAGAATTTTAATCATTTTTTTTAATGATTCAAAATTGCTTTCAAGAATGCATAAGGCTGGGGCAGCTAGGTGGCTCAGTGGATAAAGCACTGGCCCTGGAGTCAGGAGTACCTGGGTTCAAATCCAATCTCTTAACTTAATAATTACCTAGCTGTGTGGCCTTGGGCAAGCCACTTAACCCCATTGCCTAGCAAAAACTTAAAAAGAAAAGAATGCATAAGGCCAATTTGGTAATTAATTAATGTTATTAACCCTTTACATTGTCAGTTTTCAAAGCACTTTCCATCCATTATCTTATTTCATCCTCACAAATGGATTAGGAGTGGGTAGTTTAGATGTATTTATTTCTATTTGGTGCAACTAGAGTGGATGGAGAACTGACCAGGAGTCGGGAAGTCATGAGTTGAAATCCATCCTCAGACATTTACTAACTATATGATTCTAGGCAAGTCACTTTAACCCTGTTTCCCTCAGTTTCCTCATTTGTAAAATGAGTTGGAGAAGGAAACAGCAAACCACCCTTGTATCTTTGCCAGGAAAATCCCAAAAGGGGTCACAAAAAGTTGGACATGATTGAATAACAACAATCTCCATTTTAAATATATGAAAACTGAAACCCAAAGGAAGGGGAATGATTACCTAAGGTCCTACAACAAGTGGGAAAATATGAATACTAATACAAACATTGTTCTGAAAATAAAATGCTGAACTAAAAACATGATAATAATTATAGTATTTTAGGCACCATGGAAGATGTCTTCAGTCCCACTCCTGAGGATATATTCTTTGGAAGATCACTGGATCTGAGGAGTCAGGAAACCTGAAGACTAATACTGGTTAATTAACTTATTGTATGGCCTTGACCAGGTTATTTCCACTCTCTGGGTATCTGTAAAAGTAAAGGGGTCAGGAAATGATCAATGTTGGAAGGGATGGGGGGAATCTGGGACACTAATGTCTTGTTGGTGGAGCTGTGAACTCATCCATCCTTTCTGGAGAGCAATTATGAATTATGCCCAAGAGGCAACAAAAATGTGCATACCATTTGATCCAGCAATACCACTACTGGGTATATACCCTGAAGAGATGATGAAAAAGGGTAAAAACATCACTTGTACAAAAATATTCATAGCAGCCCTGTTTGTGGTGGCAAAGATTTAGAAATTAAGTGAATGTCCTTCAATTGGAGAATGACTTAGCAAACACTGGTATATGTATGGCGGCTAGGTGATGCAGTGGATAAAGCACTGGCCCTGGAGTCAGGAGTACCTGGCTTCAAATCCAGTCTCAGATACTTAATAATTACCTAGCTGTGTGACCTTGGGCAAGCCACTTAACCCCGTTTGCCTTGCAAAAACCTAAAAAAAAGAAAAAAAGAAAAAAGAGACCATGAGGGATGGGAATTCAGGGAAGCCTGGAAGGATTTGCATGAACTGATGCTGAGTGAGATGAGCAGAACCAGAAAAACACTGTACACCCTAACAGCAACATGGGGGTGATGATCAACCTTGATGGACTTGTTCATTCCATCAGTGCAACAATCAGGGACAATTTTGGGCTATCTGCGATAGAGAATACCATCTGTATCCAGAGAAAGAATTGTTGAGTTTGATCAAAGACCAAAGACTATTACCTTCAATTTAAAAGAAAACAGTTATTTTCTTATGTAATTTTGCTATCTCTTATACTTTATTTTTCTTCCTTCAGGATATGATTTCTCTCTCATCACATTCAACTGAGATCAATGTATAACATGGAACCAATGTAAAGACTAACAGAATGCCTTCTGTGGGGGGTGGGAGAGAGGGAAACAAGAATAGGGAAAAACCTGTAAAACTCAAAAATAAATAAAATATTTCTTTAAAAAAAGTAAAGGGGTCAGGCTAGATATTCTATATGGTTTTTTTCTTTCTCTTTGACACTTTATGACTCAAAAAATTGTGCCACAAACTCCTCTCAATATTTGGGGCACCAGGGTGAGAAGAGCAATTTGCTCTTCTCTCTCAGTTCCATTTTCTTAGACCCTTATAAGGATCAAATTAAATAATACATGAAAAGTATTTTGTACACTTTAAAGTGATATTTAAATGCTAGGTATTATTATTATTATTATTATTATTATTATTCTATAGAACAAGCAAGTTGAACCAAATTATCTCCAAGATTTTCTTCTGTATCTGTCATTCTGTATTTTAAAGTCCTTCTAGTTTGGGACATTTGTGCTTTAAGGTCTTATCTTTCGCATTCATATTTGAAGATCCTTTTCAATTCTGACATTCTGCATTCTTTTTCCCCTATGCTACTTTCTAGGTCTGACTTTTAACTTCTAAGGTCCAACATTCTATATTCCACATTCTAAAATCCTTTTTCAGCTCTAATATTCTACTTTCTCACATTTTATGTTCACTCTAATAGCTCTTACAGATCTGACATCCTATGTTCTCAAGTCCTTCTAGATTGTGCTATATTTAATGTCTAATGCCCTTTTAGTTCTAACATTCTAGGTTATTTTATGTTCTATGTTCTAAGGTCCTTTCCAGATTGACTTTCTACATTCTATGTTCTAGGTTCCTTCTAACTCTAATATTCTATGTTATGAAATTTTGTGATCTATGATCTCAGGTCCCTCTCACCACTGTCTTTCCATGGTACTTTGGACTTAGATTTGATGCAAAAGACAATGCTGTCCAGGCCAGATGCTGACCACCAGTAATCCCCTAGACTGTTTTCCACATTGTAGAATTTCACAAACCCAGCCAACCTCTGGTCTGACACCCTCTCCCCACTTCTGGCTTTCCTTCCAGCATCCCTGGCTCTGGCAGAGAAATGAGTCTGCCCGGCGCCTCCACAGCCTTCCATGCCATTCATCTTGCTGGGCCCTGAAAGGGCTGGGCCCTCTGTCAACTTTCCTCTACTGCCCTTTCCAGAGGAAATAGCTTCCAGTCTTTTCCCCCTCCCCCACCCCAGAACCAACCACTACTGATTTCAAGGGGTCAGGGGTCTGCAGCTCAATAGTTAGGAGAAAATAAATTTCATCTTTGCACCTACAAGTCCCAAGCTAAAGGAATGATGCTCAACAAATATAATTTCTGTAATTGTGTTACATTGCAGTTACATTGCAATACCCAAGATCTTACACTTAGGGTGACAGAATAATGCTGCTGTGCTTTATAACACTAATTTACTAAAGCATTTATTAAGCAACTACTATATACAGAGCATTGAGTTGGACTCTGAGGGGGGAATACAAATTTGAAAAGATCCTGAAATAACAATCTAATATGGAGAACAGCATAGAAAATTACATGGAAAGTGTGTTAAGGGGACAAAGTTCTAAGGGAGGCTGAATCAGGGGAGATCATCCTTGATGGGGAAGGATCCACCTTTTCAGTTGTGCCATAGTCCATATAGTCCTGCAGGCCACACTTGGTCCCAGTGCTAAATGTTAAATGTCCAGGGCCTTTTTTTTATGACCCCTTTAGCCTGGTGCAATGCTAAATACTTTACAAACATTATCTCATCAGAACTTAATAATAGACCCGGGGGAGGGGGATAATTACTATCAACTCACCCATTCTACAGTGGAGAAAATTAAGGTAGCCAGAAGTAAAACAATTTGCCCAGGGTCATCCAGCTAGGAAGGGTCTGAGGCTATATTTGAACCCAAGTCCTCCTGATTCCAGATCCTTCTCTCTGTCCTCTATATCATCTGGTTATCAGTTTCTAACTCTAAAGGGCCACTGAATCAAGTCCTACATAGGCATAAGGCATATGGGGTGGCTAGGTGGTGCAGTGAATAGAGCACTGGCCCTGGGGTCAGGAGGACCTGAGTTCAAACTTGACCTCAGACACATAATAATTACCTTGCTGTGTGATCTTGGGCAAACCACTTAACCCCTTTGCCTTGCAAAAGCCAGAGAGAGAAAGAGAGAAAGAGAGAGACACAGAGAGAGAGAGAGCATATAAGGAATTCTGTTTCAGAATTCAGAAGGTCCAAATTCCTGTTCCAGCAATGTTGCCTAACTTGTATCTTGGTGATTTCACTTCATTTAATCAAATGACGGAGTTGAACCCAAGATTTTTGATTGCAGCATTTTGTGATCTAAGGTCCTTTCTGCTCTGGCCCTCTGCATTCAGTCATGTTCCAGTTCTGACTTTCTATGTCCTAAGTTCTAATATCATCTTGAGAATGGACTAATAATGGAGTTATAGCTCAGAGGGATTTGGGATTATGAAGATCTTTTAAAGGCAGTCCTCATCTCTCAGTCTGACTCTCATACATATCCTCTAGAGAATTCCAGACATAAGGGACCAGCCCTAGAGTCAGGAGGACCTGAGTTGAAATCCAGACTCAGACACCAATACTTACTTAGCTTGGGCAAGTCAGTTAACACATTGCCTTGCAAAAGAAAAAAAGAATTTTAGGCATGACTCAAACCTGTCCTCATGTTCAAATTTCATAATAATCCCAAATTGTTTTTTTTTTAGAAATAGGAGGGAATACTTGCCCTTTTTTTTTTGTTTTTTCCAAGGCAGTAGGGTTAAATGACTTGCCCAAACTAAGTAAGTATTAAGTGCTTGAGGCCGAAGTTGAACTCAGGTCCTCATGACTTCAGAGCTGATGCTCTAATTAATCATTGTGCCACTTAGCTGCCTCCCTGCTTGTCCCTTTGATCCACAAATGCTCATCAGTTCTCAAGTTACTACTATCTCTGGTTTATCTTAGCTAGAATGTTCTTTATTCTAAGTTTGCTTCTAATTCTGAAACTCGTGATTCTATGAACTTTTTATGTTTCACCTGAGCCCTCTCTAAATCTAATATTCTATATTCTATAATCATTCTATATTCTATAATCATTCCTATCTATAGTAATCATTCTATGTTTGCATTAGCATTCATATTTGTTATTTAGAATGGAAAGGATTAAGGGTAAGACATTAGGAACAGCATCACCAAAGAATAAAACATGGAATAGAATAGACTCTTTTCCCTTAAAAGCATTATTTTTGTTAAGTAAAAACTCTTCTTGAGTGAACAACCAACTAGAACCAAATATGATTAGTACCTCTATACCTCCTCGAATTGATCAAAGTCTATATATGAGTGACTTGATCCTGCTATAAGGAATTTGTATCTCAAAACCAAGTAGATGCTTTGAGGACTTAGGTTTGGGTTTGTAGTTGTTAAGTCATGTCTGACTCTTCAAGACCCCATTTGGGGTTTTCTTGACAAAGATGCTTCTCCAATTTATTTTTCAGTTGAAGAAACTGAGACAAACAGGGTTAAGAGATTTCCCCAGGGTCACACACAGTAATGTCTGAGACTGGATCTGAACTCAAGCCTTCCTGACTCCAGGTCCAGGGCTCTATCCATTGGGTCACCTAGTTGCTGTTTCTGGATTTGAGAGGTTAGAGCAAACATGAAATTCCATAATGCCTCTGAGGACAGTGGCAAAGAAACAATCAATCGATATTTATTAAGCAACAAGATAAATAAAAGAGCCATTTTGCTCTATAGGCATCTCAGAGAAAATTCCTTAAAAAAACTAACTTTCCTTCCCAGTAACTGTCTATCCACAGATATAGTCTGCTATTTAGTTACCCAAACACTTCCAGTAAACTGAATTTTGTCCTAACCACAAAGAGGCCAGGGATAAACTAGAGATAGATATAAATGTAAAGTTAGGCAGAAAGCCCAACCTCTTCCTAAATGTTAGGAATTCAACTGAGGGCACAGAGTAATTGTGACTGAACTCATCACTTTTTAACTAAAATCAACTTTCTAAAGCTGAGGGAAGAATGAACCACATGGACCTTAGGAGCATTATATTGCACCCTAGACTTAAAGTGAATTATTATAACAGGGTTTTTTATATAGTACTTTCCATCTCTGTCAGTTTGTATTTTAAGGTCAATTCTGTTTCTAATATTTTGTGTTTTTTACTTTATATATGTTTAAAGGAAATGACTCTCAATATGTAAATCATGTAGTTATCATAGGAAGTCCATAAATTCATATATATACCACGGATCATTATCTGATTATTGTTTAGCTACAAAAGAGTATACAACATGAACCAGAACTCTCTCACACCTATGTCAATCATTCGATAAACAGGTGACATAATTAGAAAATGCTAACAGCGTGCCAGCCACTAGGGCTACAAGGTACAAAGCAGAAAAATGAATTTACCTTCTAATAGGGGAAGACAAGAAGTAAAGATTGTATTTAGATTATATATACACACAGACACATTCACATACATATCATACATATTAGTCTCATACATGATTGTTTCAAGGAGGTATATAGGGCCTGTTCATATAGAGTTAATAATATCAAGATCATATAAAGTATAATAAAACAAATAATACAAACAAGAGTTTGAGGGGATCAGGAAGAGCTTAATAATGAAGACGGCATCTGAGCTACAGCTTAAAGGAGAGAGACACTGACTGAGACTCTTTGAAGCAGTTAATGAGAAGGGCATTCCAGAGGTAGGAGAGCAGATAGCCAGTACTAAAGCCCTCTTTTGCCCCAATTCTTACCTAAGCCTAGTTTGCTTACCTAACCCTGATCTCATTGCCAGGGCTGTGCTCAAGGAAGACCTCTGGTGTGAGGACTGCTGAACCATTCTTAGGGTTGCTTTCCACCTTTGATGTTCACCTGAGTCACCTAACACTCACCTGTGGTTCCAAGAAACTGTAGCACACAACAGCCACACCCTGAACCCTTTCAGCAGACGGGTTAAACCAGGTTGAGATAGGGGCAACTAGGTGGCACAGTGGAAAGAGTACCAACCCTGGAGTCAGGAGGACCTGAGTTCAAATCCAATATCAGACACATAATTACCTAGCTGGGTGACCTTGGGTAAGTCACTTAACCCCACTGCCTTACAAAAACAACTAAAAAAAGAAAAAAAATAGCTTGAGGTTAATGGAGGGGTCTCAAACCCCTAAGTAAAGAAGTGCTTCACTGGTGGAATGGGTGGGTGAGAACAATTCATTCCAAAGGCTGTGAAGGCAGCTGAAGCAAAAGTTGTGGAGCATTTAGAGCTTAGACATTGAAGACACCAAGGTCATCCACTGCATCTAGAGCCATCACCAGTTGTCTTGACTCTATCTTGTAAACGGACTTCAATGACTCTAAGAGGGTGAAGTCACCATCAGTACACGGAATGTATGCATACTCATAGACAACACAAGATCCAATAGACCCAGAAAACCAACAGCTCTCGTTGCTAGAAAACTCAGCAGGTATCATATCCAAATAGTAGCCCTGAGTGAAACAAGACTGGCAAATTAAGGCCAGCATCCTGAAGTCCAAGCTGGATACGTTTCTCTTTACCCTCTAGAGTGGCTTCAGTGAAGGGAAGCACCCTGAAGCTGGGGTAGGATTTGTAATCAAAACTAATTGAGTCAAGAAGTTTGAATGCCTACAAAAAGAGTATTCAACAGGGTCATAACAATGCAACTGCCACTTCCAGGAAAACACTATGCCACCATCATCTACTGCTTATGCTTCTACCACAATGAACCTAATGGAGTGAAAGAAAATCTCCTGAAGACCTGGAGACCCTTTTCATAAATGTACTAGAAGAAGGTAAGCTCATAATTCTTGGTAACTTTGATGCCAGAATGAGCTCAGATTACCAGACACGGCAGGGAGTCCTTGGGAGGAATGGAGTTAGAAACAGCAATGGCAATGGTTACCTTTTACTGAAGACTTGTGCATCTCATGACCTCATCACAAACACTGTCTTTCCTTTATCTAAATGCAATAAAACTTCCTGGATAACCAGAACACTCACAAATACTGGCCCTGGAGTCAGGAGGACCTGAATTCAACTCCTTGCCTCAGACACATAATAATTACCTAGCTGTGTGACCTTGGGCAAGTCACTTAACCCCACTGCCTTACAAAAAACTAAAAAAGAAAAAAAACAGCTTGAGGTTAATGGAGGGGTCTCAAACTCATCAGTGAGTTGAGGGTATCGACCCCAAGTACGAGAAGTGCTTCACTGGTGGAATGAGTGGATGAGAACAATTCATTCCAATGGCTGTGAAGGCAGCTGAAGCAGAAGTTGTAGAGCATTTAGAGCTTAGTTAGATATCAAAGATGCCACTGCATCTAGTACCATCACCAGTTATCTTGACTGTATCTTGTCAATGGACTTCAGTGACTTTGAAAGCAAGGGTGAAGTTGCAACTCTGCCTCACTTAAATCCAAATATTCCCACTATTTAAAAGACATCACTCATACCACTGTACCATTCCCATTTCAAAGTTCTGTGGTTGAAGCAGCAAGTGATGAAGCAGCAAGTGCAGATACTCTGGAAGCTTATCACAAACCTCCACACAGGTGACCCAGGCCATAGAGTCATTTCCCCACTGAAAGCAGCAGTGGGGTTCATCACTCCCCTGGGTATCTGAGTAGCTTTTTAAAGAACACACTGCTCACTTACTGATGTGTGGAAGGCGCTAGAAAAGATTTGATGAAAATTATGGGGAAATACTTTAGTTGCTAAATGAAAAACAAGAGCTCCACAGGGTTTATCAGCTGGAGAGTTCGTCCATTTCTAAGAAGGCAGTATTTAATTCCATCACAAGTAAAGTACAAGTGAAACTTAGAGAGATGCAGGACTCTTGGCTCAGTAAGAAGGGACATGAAATTCAGTTTTATGCAGACAGCAACAATCCAAAGTATTTTTATGATGCCCCCAAAGCTATTTATGGCCCCAAAACATATGGTGCATCTCAACTACTGTGTGCTAATGTAGTCACGTTGATTAACAATAGGGGCATGATCTTAGAGAGATAGGTTGAACACTTTCATAGTTCTTAACAGACCATCTTCAATCAATGCAGAAGCCACTGATCGTTTACCTCAAGTTAAAGTCAATCAGTCCCTAGCTGAATTTCCAACTGAAGAAGAGGTTTTGATGCCATTAGGCTCTTTTCAAGTGGCAAAGCACCTGGTGCTGATTCTATTCCAGCTGAGATCTATGAGATGGGGGGGGGGGTTCTATTGCTCCTACAAAAGTTGACTGAAATTTTCCAGATTATATGGCATGAAGAGGTTATTCCCCAGGAATTCAAGGATGCCTCCATTGTCCACCTCTATGAAGGTAAGACTGAACTGTGACAAACACAGGGTGTTTCTCTTTTAGTCACCACTAGTAAGATTTTTGTCAAAGTCCTTCTCAATAGGCTGATTCTTCACCTGGAAGATGGTCACCTCCTTGAGAGATAGTAACTTCAGAAAGGGTGCAGAAACAGTCGCGATGATGTTTGCTGCCCAATAACTCCCAGAGAAATGCCAGGAGCAGAATAGAGGTCTAGACAACATTTGCAGATCTTATCAAGGTCTTTGATACTATCAGTCACAAAGGTTTATGGAAAGTTTTGTCAAAATTTGGTTGCCTGAAGGTTCATCAGTATCATATATCAATTTCATGACAGCATGCATGCTCAGGTTCTGTGTTTCACGGTTACCAATGGAGTGAAACAAGGCTGTGTCCTTGCTTTTTAGCATGATGGTTTCAGGTATGTTATCAAACACCTTAACTGAAAGTGAACGTAACATCAAGGTAAGCTACCACATTGATTTCTTCAACTTGAAAAGACTACAATCCAACACCAAAATGGAGGGAGTGTTGGTGCATGATCTTTTGTTTGTAGATGGCTGTACTCTTTGCAGTCTCTGAAGACAAGATAGATCAAATTGTGGGTCGATTCTCTGCTGCTTGTGCTCATTTTGGTCTAACAATTAACTCCAAGAAAACACAGGTGCTCTATCAGCCAGCACCATGCCATCGATATGTAGAATCATGCATTACAGCAAATGGAGAAGTTTTGAGTACTGTGGACAGGTTCATTTACCTTTCTGGGGAGGCAAACATTGATAATTAAGTTAAACTTTTCCAGATCTAGCTCAGTATTTGGGAGGCTCCTAAACAAAGTGTGGGAGTGAAGAGAAATTAGATTAACTGCCAGACTGAAGGTCTTCAGAGCCTTTGTGCTGACTTCATTGCTATAGCTGTGAAACCTGGACAGTCTACCAGCACTATGTCAGGAAACTTATTTGTTTCCATTTAAATTATCTTAGGAAGATTCCAAAGATCATTTGGCAGGGGATGTTGAGATCCAGGACAAGTACTCACAAAAGGGTCAGAAGAAATGATACTGAGACACCCTGAAGGTCTCTCTTAAGAACTTTAGAAATGATTGTACAACATGGGAGACACTAGCATGGCATGCCCTCATCAGAGAGGATATTATGATGGACAAAGACCAACCACTAAGTCATGGTTCATAAATATGTAGACACTGGGCATGATCAAAGAAATACAATATTATTTATAAGAATTATTGAGTATGTAGAAAAAATATCACGTAATTTTAAAGACACTAATGAATTCAAATTAGTTTTTTAATTATCGAGTATTTTTTCTATCGATGGATACTAATAGTACAACTATTATTATATGTCTGAATTTTTTAAAGTTTAATTGATGCCTTTTGCTTTTATATGATAATCATTTCTATTTAGATTTTTCCTTCAAATTCCTCCTCTTAGAGAGAACCTTTCCCTATAACAAAAAATAATTAAACAAAGCAAACATAGCAATCACATCTGATGACTTGAAAATAGTCCACAAAGTCCCATATCCATAGTCCCTTCAAAGAAGTTTAATCATGTCTGACTCTTTTTAACCCTATTTAGCATCTTCTTGGCAGAGATACTGGAGTGGTTTGCCATTTTCTTCTCCAGCTCATTTTATAGAAGAGGAAACTGGGGTAAGCAGGATGAAGTGACTTGCTCAAGGTCACACAGCTAGTAAGTGCCTGGGCCTAGATTTGAACTCAGAAAGATGAATCCTTCTGACTCCAGATCAGGGGACAATGTGCACTATGGCACTCCCCAGCGACCACCCTTCAAGGAAAGAAGGATATATAGTTCAAGTCCACAAACATTTATTAAATGGTTGCTATTACTAAACAATGTGCTAAGGATTCCAAGAAAGTCAAAAGATGCCCCTGCTCTTAAGAGCTCACTATCTAATGGGGGCGGGGGAGAGACAACATGAAAATAGATATGGATAAACAAAATATGGATATGTTCATTTGGGAGGAATCTCAAAGGGAAGACATTAAATGTAAGGGGAGATTGGGAAAGGCTTTTTTCTTGTGGGAAGTGGCATTTTAGCTGGGACTTAAAGGTAACCAGCGAAGCCAAGGGGCAGAGATAAGGAGGAAGAGAATTCCAGTTAGGACAGAAAGGCAACAATGGAGTCTCTTGTAGGAGGAGCAGCATCAAAGCCAGTGCTACTGGACTGTAGAGAAGGCGTGAGAAGACTGACAAGGTTGACAAAGACCATGTTAGGAAAGGCTTTAAATGTCAAAGGGGTTGATATTTGGTCCTGGAAGTGATAGTCACCAGAGTTTGTAGAGTAGCATGGTCAAACTCACATTTTAGGAAGATGAGTTTCATGGATGAAGGGAGGATAAAGACCAACCAAAAAGCTATTATGGTTGTTGAGGCATGAAGTGATGAGGACCTCTGCCAGGGTTGTGTCAGTCCCCTTATTATTCTCGCTCAAAGGCCAATATTTATTGTTATAATTGAGGTCAGTGAAATCTTAAGAGGTCTTCCTGCTCAAACATATCAACAAACCACTATTCTAAGGTCTGTTCTAGTTCTGATATTTTGCATTCAGTGGCTCATTTTACATATACATACTTATTAATGGTGAACAATATCATAATATATATATGCATATCTATCTATATGTATACATTGATGAAGTCCTATCTATAAGAGACAGCTATATTTGCCCCAGAATTCATTTTGAGTGGGGTAAGGGGTGGAAAGGTAGAAGATTCCATTTAGCTCTGAGAAAACTAGAGGCAGTCTGGTAAGTACAGAGGATAATAATTTTTTGTTTTTGTCATGAAAGTCTGCTAAAGCTTATGAACCCCTTCTCAAAAATCTTTCTTATTTATAATTTAAATACATAAAATAAAATGCATAAAGGAACCAATTAAACTGAAATACAGTTAGCAATTTTCTCTAAAGTTCATAGACACCAAGTTAAGAATAATCCTAGTGTGTTTGGTAAAAACCTAGCCTTGGAGTCAGGAAGATATGCATTCAAATCTCAACTCTGGGGTGTGACATAACACAGGTCACTTACTCTCTCTGAGTTTCAGTTCAGTTTTTTCATATAAAAAAGGAGAGTGGACTGGATGGTCTACAAAATCCTTTCCAATTCTAAATCTGTGATCCTACAAACTGAAGAGACAGAGACAGACAGGCATAGACAAATGTAGAACGGAAGAGGAGAGAAGCAGAGAAAGAGAGAGAGGAGAGAGGAAAGAAAAGGAGAAAAAGAAAAGAGAGGGAAAAAAAGAGCGAGAAAGAGAAATCCAAAGCCTCTAGCCTTTATTCCTTTTGAGGTTTGAGATTCCTCCCCTTCTCCTTTCTCATGACTTTTTACTCTCCTTTTGCTTTTTACTTTGCTAGGACACAGTGGAATTGGAGGCACCTTCACTGATAAAACTCATCATTATGACTTCTCTGAAGACAAGTAGAGAAAGAAGGCAGTAACACAGGAGTGGCAGAGCAGGGGTTAAAAAGAAAATTTTCTGGGTATAGGGAGGACAGGTGCATATTAGTGTGTCATGGCACAACTTTGAACAATTGCTACACTGGGTCCACTAATAACCTTCTTGACTTTACACACATCAAAGGCATTCATCTGTAGATCACCATCCTACAGGTACATCATGAAAGAAATCACAAAATCCCATGGAACACCACAGTCAAAATCCATGTCACTATGTCAAAGAAAAATTACTACAATAGTCAAAAAGAAAGAATTCAACTATTAAGGAGTCACAGTTAGGATCTCATGTAATTTAGTAGTCACCATTATAAAAGAGTAGAGGGCTTGAAATATAATATTCCAGAATGCAAAGGATATAGGATTACAACCAAGAATAACAACCAGTAAAACTGAATATATTTCTACAGAAGGAAATGGATATTTAATGAAATAGAGGGCTTCTAAGCATTCTTGATGCTTAGAGACCAAAACCATATGGAAACAAAGAAAGAGATTAAGATAAATACAAAAATGTAAAGACGAACAATCATAAGGGATTAAACATAAACAACTTATACTCTAATATGGGGAGATGAATCATGTGTCCTCTCTGGACCCTACCATCATCAGGGGTCATAGCAGGAGTTTAATTAGACAGATAGCCTAGGGATAATTCAGTTATGTCTTGAAAATCTTAAGAAAGAAGGGAAGAATTAAACATTGTGAGCTAAAGAGAAAGGAAGGTTAGGGAAAAATTATCTCACATAATCAGGGCTTGCAAATAAACATTTATAGAAACAATAAGGGAACAAATGGTAGGGTGGGCAGCTAACACTTGCACCACACTCTCACCTGAACTGATTGAAGGAAGGAAAATACACACATACATACAGAGTTGAGTACAGAAATATACTTCACTCAACAGGAAATAAGAGGGAAAAAGGAGAAGGGGCAATTAGAGTATAGGAAGGAACTAGTTCTAAGCAAAATAAATTCTAATTAAGGATGTACAAAAAATATTTATAGCTCTTTTTGAGGTAGCAAAGAATGGGAATCTAAGGGAGTGTCCATCAACTAAGGAATGGCTGAAGGTTGTGGTGTATAAATGTAAAGGAATACTCTTGTGCTATAAAAAATGATGAAGGGCAAGGTTTTAAACAAAGGAGGAAAGTGCAGGTTGATGTTTGGCAAGAGATGAATAATGACAGGAAATGGATTAGGGCTTCTAAAGCATATCATATTATATTTCATATCTTTGAAATGAAATGCCTAATAATGGTTTCAAGATTGGAAAGGGAAGAAAGTCAGATCAAAGCTATTAACTTGAGATTGATGATGAAATTGGAGGTATTTATGAGAGGAAAGAATAGGTATAAGAATAAGAGGAGAGAGATATAGAAAAATGAATGATGGGGTTAGAGTCAAAGAAAAGTTGAGTTTCTAATTAAGGGAATAGAACACTAGACTATGAGATCCTTGAAAGTTTTTCATAGCAGTTAGCACATAGTAGACACAATAAATACTGATAGGCTGATTGTTAACGTGGCTTCCTTATATGAAGAAGACCATGACATGGAGTGAAGGAATAGATCATAGGATTTAAGGAAATTGAGGAACTGGAGAGCTCGTTAATTAGAGTAAGCAGTAAATCCCTTGGAATAAGTCACAAGATTATATTAATAGGTACAAAAAAGTTTTCTACAAAAGTTATTTCTGATTTTAAAAAAATAAAATGCTAAAAAAAAAGCTTTAGAGTCTCCAGCAATTTATTCAATTTTACATGCTCCCTTTTAACTTTCTGATAGATTTGTTCAAATCTGAAAGGGACATTAAAAGGTTCCTACTATTATGTGTCATTATTTCTCATAACTCAATGAGTTTTTTTTCTTTTTCTTTAATCTCCTTGGGATATAGACCTAGTAAGCAGTATCGCTGTCAAAGGGTATACAGTCTTACAGCAGTTTGAGCATAGTTCCAAATTGTGCTTCAGAATGGTTGAACCAATTCATAGCTTTACAAAGAGTACATTAGTGTACTTATTTCCCTTATCCCCTTCAGCATTTGTCATTTTTCTTTTTTGACATCCAAACTGATGGATGTGAGATGGTATATCAGAGTTGCTTTAATTTACATTTCTCTCATTATTACTAATTTAGAGTATTTTTATATGACGATTAATAGCTTTGATTTTTTTTCCTCTGAAAATTGCCTATTCATCGTGGTGAGCCTTGAAGGTAGCAGCTGCAACTTTGGGATTTCTTAGTTTAGAGATGGTGAGTCAGACAACTAGTCAAAAAAGACTATAGGGGATTCTGCTAGGATGCAGCTGGCAATGATTGGTAATTCTACTGACTATACATATTTATGGGTCTCAGTTTTAGGGCAGAGGAGTACCTTTAGTTGGTGGTCACAAGGAAGCAAGGACCCTAATCACAGTTCCAAGGCAAAGAGGAGAGTTAGTTCTTGTCATTCAGAAGAGCAAGGGACCTGGTCATAGTTTCAGGGCAAGAAGAGTGCTAATTCTTGTAGTTGTAGAGGAGCAGAGGCCCTTCCTGAACAAAGATCAGAGACCAGACCAGGAGAGCACTGATCACACTTCTCCAGGAACACACCACTTTGGAAGCACCAAAAATTTGCAGAATCCCAGGGCTAGCTTTCAAAACAGAAGAATGAAAAAATCTGAAACCTAGTCCAGCGTCTCTCTACCCCACAGAGAGCAGAACCTAACTTTGACATAAAGTTCAAAGTTCAAGAAATAAAAAAACACTTAACCCTAGTCAAGCTACTATGACAGCAAAGGAAAATCAAGAGAAACTCAGAAGACAACCATGTGAAAATAAGACCAGAAAGACTTAAAGAAAAAGATTAATTAGAACCTGAAGAAAAAAATAAGAGTGGCAGAAGATTTTTTTTCCCTCATTCTATCACTTCTCTTCTTAATTTAGCACATAAAAAAACCTTTCAATTTCACGTAATCAAAAGTAACTATTTTATCTAGTGGAATTGTCTCTATTTTTCATTTGGTTAAGGATACTTTTCTTACTTATACCTTTTACATAAATGTGAAAAGTATGTAATCTGCTATTTTTTAAGAGGATGATCTTTAATATTCAGAGAAAAATTGAGAAATGAAACTGATGCAAGAAACTGAAAAAGTTAATAGCTTAGTAAAAGAGGTACAAAAAATACAGAAGGAAATAACACCTTAAAAACAGAATTGGCCTAATGGTAAACGAAGCAAAAAATTTCACTGAAGAAAAAAACTTCTTAAAAAACAGAATTGACCAGATAGAAAATGATATACAAAAATTCACCAAAAAAAAAAATTCCTTTAAAAAGAGAAGTGATCAAATAGAAAAGAGGTATAAAAACTTACTGAGGACAATAATTTCTTATTAATAATGATTCTGAGACATTAAAAAATAAGACAAAGTCAAAAGAATGAAAAATATAGAAAAAAATGTGAAATATCACATTAGAAAAACTGACTCGGAAAATAGATTAAGGAGAATTTAATAATTATTATACTAGCTAAAATCCATGATCAAAAAAAAGAGCCTAGACATCATCATATTTCAAAAACTTATGAAGAAACCATAGAATAAAATCAAAATTGAAAGAATACATTGATCATGTCCTGAAAGAGATTCTAAAATGAAAACTTCAAGGAACATTATAGTCAAATTCCAAAGCTTCTCGGTCAAGGAGAAAATATTGCTAATAGCGGGGGAAAAAATCAAATATCATGGAGTTAGAGTTTAGATCATATAAGATTTAATATGTGTCATTATTAGGTCAGTTAGAAGACATTTTCATATAAAGAGGACAGAGGTATGAGTTAATTATATTGAGATGATCTCCAACCAAGAATGTGTGGGTGAGAAAGACAGATGATAGATGGATCTAAAATCCCAAATCATTACCCAATAGACAAGTGATAAAAAAATATTAACAAACAATTATCACAAGAATTGAAAACTATTAACAACTATATAAAAAGTTCCAAAACACTAATAAGATTACTGACAATTAAAACAACTGAAATTTTATCTTAGAAAAACTGGCAAAGATAAAAAATGAAAAGTCAATATAGGAAGGGTTATAGGAAAATAGCTACAGTAGTACATTGATAGTGGAGCTATTAAGTAGAAAAACCATTTTTGAAAGTAATTTGAATTTATTAAAATAAACTAACTAAGATACTCATATATTTGAACTCAGAGGTTCCACTACCCCAAAGGTGTCACTTATATATCCCAAAATATTTAAGAAGTGATATTATTCAGTAGAGATGTCCAAAGAAAGGACTGCCTTGGCACTTAATCTCTTCTCAAAATTTTGATTTAATTGTAGTTTTAGTATTTACTATATGAGTAGTCTTGGACTAGTTCTCTTAACCTTCTGGGTCACAGTTCCCATAATTATAAAATGAGGACTTAGGGTAGATCAGTGGAATCAATCTCAAAAGAAATGGAGGGCCATTACATCCACCATGAATGACATCATGGAAAATTTTCAGTCTTTACCAAAACAAGCACACTTTGTCTACAATCCTATAACATGGTCACAAAAGGAAATGAGGTGATTTTTTAGATCATCCCACATTAGCCCCTTTTCAACAATTCAATTCAGCAAACACCAAGGGCTTGATCAATATGGGACACTTTAACACTGAAGTTACATTTTTCTTAAATGACAATTCCTGCCTTCAAGGAATACATGTAATAGTAAATGATATTAGAGATGAACAAAAATAGCTATGGTAAAAATATAAGCCCTTTTTGTATCTTGACAATTTTATTCATTGAAAGAGGCAAGGGGGGGAAAATGAAGAAAAACAATTAACAAAGACAACCACTTACTTGGGGTAAAGTTGATCACTTAATCATGTCTCCCAAAATTTAATGTGTATATGACCAGCAGAACTTTGAAACTGAAATCTGAACCCCAGAACTTTTTGAGATTAGACAAATAAATGTACATTCCCTTGTTACTGTTTTCAGGAGTGACTCTTCATGATCTTATTTGGGGCTTTTAAGCAAAGACACTGGAATAGTTTGTCATTTCCTTCTCTGGCTCATTTTCCAGAGGAGGAAACTAAAGCAAAGGAGGTTGAATGACTCACCCAGGGTGTCACAGTGTTGGGGCCAGATATAAACTAGGGAAGATGAGTTTTCCTGATAACAAGCCAAGGTCTCTACCCACTGCACCATTTAGCTATCTTATTATTTCTTAGCAAGGAGAAAATAAGGACTTGATTAACCATTGTGAAGTCTCTCACTGAAGGGACCTTGCTTTCTAACAAAAAGCCTGGTACAAGAAGTGACCTCAGAGACTGGAAGAAAGATTTTATCCTTCTCTGTACTAACAATTGACTTGGCTTCATTGGCCAAAGAGAGGATTTACCTCTCTACTACTGACTTTAGAGATGACTACAACTCTCTGCTCAGTCACCTGCTGCCTAGGAGATGGGGATTTCTCAGAGTCCTACCAGAAGAGTCCATAGTAGCGATGGTGGTAGGGGTAATCCAGAGATGGAGAACACCATGAGTAAAAGCTCAGAGGAGAAAGGCAAGGTAGGGTGTGAAGAATGGACTAGTTTAAGAAGCAATATAAGCAACAGCTAGGTGGTACAGTGAATAGAACACCAGCCCTGGAATCAGGAGGACTCAATTTCAAATCCAGCCCCAGACATTTAATAATACCTAGCTGTGTTACCATGGGCAAGTCACTTAACTCCATTCCCTTGCAAAAAAAAAAAAAACCTTAAAAAATAAATTTAAAAAAAGAAGCAACATAAGGTTAGAAAAGTAGGCTGGTACAATATTATAGAGGGCCTTGAATGTCAGGATCAAGAAAACTTTTTTTTTTTTGCTTGTATGACTTAGCACAAAAACCTTCTAATTAACCACACCAACTCAACTTTTTCCCCCACTCCAAGGCAGCTAAAATGATCTTTCCAAAGCATGAGTCCCTGTCATTCTGGGGTTCAATGAGCACCAATGGCTTTCTATTACTTCCAACATTGATTGTAATAAATTTCTGTAATTTAAAGCTTTTCATAACCTGCCCCTTTCCTACCTTTCCTCTTCTTATTCCCCAAATCCCTCTATACTTTATAATTCAGTTTTACAATTTCACAATTTACAACTTTAGCTTTACAATTCAGGTAACTCTTCTAACAGGACATTGCATCTCCCTTGGGCCTTTTTGCTGACTGTCTCTCCCTTCCCTGTCCTCACCCCTCTGTCATTTTCTCCTTCTCCACCTTTGATTTCCTTGGTTTCTTTCAAGACTCAGTTCAAATCCCACCTTCTTCTACAGCTTCAGTATTCCCCAGCTGCTAATGCCTTTCCGTGTGTGTGTGCTTTATTTGTAGTTGTTCTTGCATTGCTATTTTTTTCAAGAGATATAACCTAATCAAGGACATTACTTGAATAGACACTCACAACTGAACTGTCAGGAAGAATGCTTGGAAGCAGTTAAAAGACTAGTGGGGAGGCAAAGTCCATGAAATGCTCTATGATGAATCTAAGTAAATGTGTATTTTATGAATTTGATTTACCAAAATTTGAGTTACACAAAATTTCCCTTGGGGGCACATCTATTGTACATCAAGATCATAGAATCTGAGAGGTATAAGGGTCCTCAAAGACCTTCATACAGCCTATACCTGAACAAGAATTTCTACTGCAAAACCTTATCCAAGCTTCAAGAAAATCTCCAGGGAGGGACATTTTTTTTCAGGATAGAAGATTACTCCCTTAGCCTTCTCTCAGGAAAGGATATATTATCAGTGACTTATACACTAATGTGAATCCAATCTTATTGCTTCTGGAAAGGGTATTAGAATTTTAAGCTTCACATCAACTGGCAGAGAGTAAGATTTATCTCTACTGAAAGAATTTCAAAGATCAGAGGAGAAGTGAAAGGTTTGATTTTAGAGGGGGAGAGGAAGAAAATCAGGGACTACTTGTTATCATCAAAATAACAGGAATAGATCAAGGCAGTGAAATATAAGATGAGAATTTCTTCTCCCTTTTACAATTCCTCAAAAAAAATTAGACCTTAAAAAGGAGCATTAATATTAAAAATCAGATTATTCCAGAAACCTTTGGCAGGTAGAAAAGAGAAATTAACATTTTCAAAGTAATATAGTTTGAACTTAATCCTGATGAGAGGCTAAGACAAGTTCTAAAATTTGAGTTTACAAGTGAGAATAGATATTTGGAGCTTCCTACTTCATTATCTGTTGCTCATTCAATACTAAAGATTTTATTCCTATGGAAAAATTCAAGCCCTGCTTTTGGAGTCAGTAAATTGTTTTCTTACAAAATTGTACTGACTTACAATTAAGGACTGAATAATAATTATACCTAGCCTTAAGGATTGCAAAAGTTTACAAATATCACTTCATATTACCTTCCAAATCAAAGAGAAATGTGCTATGGTTTCCTAATTCTACATGAAGAAATAGAGGTAGATAAAGGTCAAATGATTTGCTCAGGATCACAACTTGTAAATGTCTGAGACAAGATTTTAACTTAGATTTTTGAACATTTATGACCAATCACTATCTGGAAGATATATACTTAGAAGTTTAGTGTAGCAGGAATTTTTATAAAATAATGACATACATGGGGGCAGCTAGGTGATGCAGTGGAAAGAGCACTGGCCCTGGAGTCAGGAGGATCTGAGTTCAAATCTGGCCTGAGACACTTAATAATTACCTAGCTGTGTGACCCTGGGCAAGTCACTTAATTCCATTGCTTCAAATAAATAAAATTAAAAATAAAATAATGACATATTTACTTAGGTTCTATCAGTGGAGTATCTCATGGACTTGACTATGTTTCATATTAAGGAAAATATTGTATTCTATTATTTAATAACCAATATTATTGTGATCCATCCTCTTTCTCATTCTGTCATATACCTTTTCTGTAGGGCATGAATCAAGTAATTTGACAACTCCCAGTCCCCAAAGCTTGCTAAGTTGAGCTAGGTCCTTCCTTAGGAACAAGTCTCTTGTCTTTGATTTTCCTTCATTATAGTTAGGGGTGACTTTTTTGAAAAAGGGGAGACCAAAACAGGGAGAGGACCCCCAAAGAACCTGATAGAATTTTTTTTTAATTTTCTAGCAAAGCTTGCTAGAAGCAGCTGAATCAAAAGAGGGATATCATCTGCCAGTCCACTTTCCCCAACTGCAGACTAATCCATCCATTCACCTTAGGACTAGTCCTGCCCACTCTCTCAACTGAAAGAATAGGGAGGATCTGAGAACTTAACTTACCTTTTCATTAAAATTTCTATCAAAAATTAGAGAAAGAAAAAATTAAAACTCCCTAGTTAAATACCAAATTAGAAATTCTAAAAATTAAAGGAGAAATTAATAAAATATCAATTAGAATTACTTGTACTGTTATGTCAAGTAGAAGGAAGACATACCTAGTTTTAAAAGGTCCAACTGACTGTTCCTCACTCCCATGTCTTTGGCCTATATGGAAGCAATCCATTGTCCCATTTATTATAAGACTTCAAATTCCCACTAATAAATTATAATTGCTCCAAGAATTGCCTGAGTTTACTCTTTTGTTAAATTTCCATCACAAAGATCAGTCTTCCTGCCATTAATCTATCCCTAAATAGATATCAGCAAAATCACTAAGCTAATACTTACAATTATCTACCATGAACACAGGCAATGAAACAAACATTTTTTAAATTGAATACAGATATATTTACTAATCATTGTTTTCGTAAAACAATGTTACACTGTTTTGAAAAACGTCAAGAGTACTCAGAGAGCTATCACACCTAAGTCAGTCCTTAGGGCTACCTTATGTGCTTAATGGGCCATGCCAGAGTTCAGTATGCCAGTATGATCTCCAAGGGCCATCACCATGTCAAAAAGAATAATAAAAGAAAGATTTTAGTGGACAAAGCAATGTAATGTACAAACAGAGAAGCTTCTACTATTTGACAAAACATTTTTATGGTTGATGAAAAATACACCTTAATTTATTTAAGTAAAATTTGGAAAATAATTTGAATATAGTTTACAAATTTGCAAAATAGTATTTCCTATAGAAAGTTTTGATTTTTAAAAAACTATGATTTATTAGGGTCATCTAAACCTAACAGGTTGGGGTATGACTAGGGAAGGCTAAAAATTTGTCTGATTTTAATCATAGTGTAAAGGAAGATTTGATCTAGATATAACCAATATTTGGACTGCCTATTGGGCGTCTATTTTTTCCAGTTTTTATAACCAATCCTAACATATCAATAGAGAAATTGCTTTCTAAAAATTCCATATCACACTATAAAAGATTAAATAATTGAGAAAAAGGCCAGAGGGGTCATTTAGTCCAAATTTCTCATTCTACTTATGATAAAGATGAGGAAATTGAGGTTAGAGAGTAAGAGGAAACATAAAAGTATATCTTCTGATTCCAAGTGATTCATTATAAAATTACAAAAACAAAAGCCATTAACCTCTTAACAACTAATGTGAAGCAAATGAATAGTCAGATGGAGCTTACTATGGAGATAAGTTATCTTGTGAGTGTGTTTTGGGGCCCAGGGCCTAGACCTGTGATTTCATATGATATAGGAACTCCCAGTGATGAAAATTCCTCTACCAAGGTAGATTAGCTCTTACTATGCACCTTAGTCTTAGACAATGATGAGGTTCTACCTCACAACCATTAGATTGGTCAATCAACATTTATTAAATCCCATCATATACCAGGTATATGCTAATAAAAAATGGAAAATGGCAAATGTTGGAGGGGCTACAAGAAAGCAAGTATATGAATGCACTATTAGTTCTGTGAAATGGTCAAGCCATTCTGGAAAGCAATTTGGAACTATGCCCCAAGTCATTAAAATGTGCATACCCTTTGATCCAACAAGGTTGCTACCAGGCCTATATACCATCAAAAAAAGATCAAAGAGAAGATCCATGTATACAAAAATATCTTCACAGTACATAGTAATGATAAAGAGCTGGAATCTAAAGAGGTATCCAGGGCAGCTAGGTGGCCCTGAAGTCAGGAGGACCTGAGTTCAAATCCAACCTCAGACACTTAATAATTGCCTAGCTGTGTTGCCTTAGGCAAGTCACTTAATCTCATTGCCTTAAATGAAATAAATAAAAAAATAAAAATAAAGAGGTATCCATCAAGTGGGGAAAAGTTAAACAAATTATAGCATACTGTACATGAGAAGTGACAGAAAGCAGGATTTCAGAGAAAACTGAGGAGACTTCAATGAATTGATTAAGAATAAGTTATGTAATAACAATAGCATTGTAAAGACAAAAACTTTGGAAGAATTTAGAATTTTCAACAGTGACTGATCATATATGATTCGAAAGGATAGATGCCAAATTGTGCTATCCATCTCCTGATGGAAAGGTGATGGACTAAAGCTTCAAAATCAGAAATACATTTCTGTTCGTGTAATATGTAGGAATTTGTTCAGCCTAATTTTATGTGTTATAAAAATAAACACTGTATGTTTTTTTAAAATTTTATTTTCAGTTGGGTGCTACTGAGGTTAGTTGGGGTAGGGAGAGAAGATAAATACTTGTTAACTGAAAAATTAAACTGAATATTTTAATAACATAGGAGAGTTGCTTGGGCCATGAGAAGTTAAATGAGCTGCCTACACAGTCAGGTTGTGTTAAGAAGAGATGATAACTGAACCCAGATGATCCTGACTCCAAAGCAGATTTCCTATTAACTATGCCATATTGCTTCTCAGAATCTAATTACACTAAAAATAATGAAAGTTACTTCAGAATTAAAGAAAATTCACATTTTATTTAGAATGAAATAAACTATACAAAAATTGTTTTTCCTCACCAAAAATAACAGTAATATTTTCCTCATTACTCCTAGATAAACCACAAAAGCCTAATTTGTAAGTTCTCCAGGTTAGATTTACAAGTCAAGATGAGGCATGGAAAAAAGGCAGAATAAAACACAAACAAGATCAGTTTTTTTATGTTTGTGAGATTGGCTTCAAGATCACAGAACATAATATTTGATGTAAACCTCTGAAAAGTTCATGAAACAGTTACTGTGGAACCCCAACAGAGGAATGTAAACCACAACAATCACTCATTTATGAGGAACAACATTGGCTCTATTACTTAAATTTTAAGTGAATTCATTCATTTACATTCATTTGATGCAGTCAGAGTTGACATGGAAATGTGTATGAGGTCATGGTTTGGATTAACTCTTTTCCAATATATTTTTTCTTTCAATGGTACAACTTTAAAAAACAAACAAACAAACAAATAGGAGTCAGTGGTCAGTAGTGAGCTTCATTTTAACTAAAAAATTTTTCCCACTTCTCCCAATACTTATTTTTTCACAATGACTAAGAAACCCAAAACTTGATAGTTGGATTCCCTGGTAATCACAAATGAGAAGTCCAAAATGAAGTTAACTAAAATATCTCCAGAGCAGTAGCTACCAGTAGAAATTACAAAGAAATGAAAGGTAGCATTTCTACATTTTGGAAGAGCAATTTTCAAACAATTTCAATTCATTTAGTAGTTTAACATACAGATTATCATGGCTAACATATCCAAATGGAGACCAAAAGGCAAACTTATCTTCAATGAGTAAGCAGCCGATCAACATCTCAGGGTTTCTCTTCCAATCCCCAATATGTAAATTCAGGGAGAAAACCTATCTTGGTCAATTTCCTTATGTATTTTCAGTTATCTCTGAATTACTGGTGGGAAGAACTTCTTCTTGGAGGTCCAATTTACTTGTGTAGAGTTTTATATAAGTGTCCACCATTAAATCTAGGTCATGTTTTATATCAAAGTTTATGTTAAGCAAAGCCAAGTTACTTGACCGGTGAGCTGTCAAGGTATCTCTCAGGTATGCCTTAAGACGTTTTCGACCATTTTCAAATCTCTCATTCTCAACCTTCATCACTGGGAGTATGCAGAGGACTTTAAGTAATGCATAAACATTAGGAAAAAATTTGATGTCTGGTAGGTGCAGGGCTTCATAAATTGTTGCTGGAAGTTCAATATCTTTTCCTCTGTGCTTCCATTTGATTCTCCAACAGTGGAGTTCTGCAGAAAGTGTGTCTGGATTAGGAAGGTCACTTTTGTACATATCAGCATGGTGTTCCTCCGATGTATTAAATTTCAGTTGACCCATGACAGAGGGCACTAGAGACAAACATTTCAGTGCTTTGAGGTGTTGCTCAGAGAAGATATCCTTCAGCTCCTGAATGATGTGCTCCACAGTAGGTACACTAAGAACTTCTTTGTAGTAGCTTTCAGATGTCACTTCAGGTTCCAGGTTAGCTTGTTGAGACCTGCGAAATTTTCCAGGGAGTTTAATTTCTATATCTAGCTTAGTGGCCAAGTTTGTAGCTTCCTCAAACCAAAACTCATGATAAACTTCAATATTCTCCATCACTTCATTTAAAGAATGTAATACTGCTGTCAAACTGCTGGCTGCAAAGAAGACATCAGAGGTCTGACCTTGAAGATTCTTCCCAAAGGCTCTTGTAAAAGAGAGTATGTTTTTAAGAACCACAACAGTAACAATGAAATCAAAATCTACTAATGCACTACCAAGTACAAATGCTTGGCCAGCAATAAAATTATCCCATCTAACAGTTGTGTCGCTGTTTATATTATCTAAACATAAAACAAGTGCTTGCAAAAGGTCCACTAAAATCTCAAAGGCATCATGTCTTCCTGTCCATTGTGAACGGCAAATCTCCTTTAGCTCATTACCCTTCTCTTCACTATTCTGAAAGAGGACAGAGATAACACTATCAAGTTCCACCAGCAATTGCTGTGACCGATGGAAAAAAGAACAGACTTCTTCAATTATTCCCAAAGCAACAGACACTCCTACCACAGGAATGGATTTTGCCAACCATGTGTTTAAGGCACAGGAGGAGCAGAGGGTGTAAACGGCTTGGGGATATTTCTCCAAAAGTCTCATGGCCACAACTTTCATCTTTGAAGAAAATCCACTGGAGACAATATAGGCCTGGCCCCGACAGTACTCCATATTCAAGCCCCATTTTTCAGTAATAGTGGTGTGAAACTTTACAGCCAAAATTTCAGCATCAGCTTCATAAGGAAGAAAACCTATGAATTCTTCTCTCAAGTTATGCGAGTCATCCACAAACCTGACTAACACTGGTAAGTGCTCCTCTCCAGCTATGTCCACTACATCATCAGTAACAATGGAAAAGAAATGAGAATCTCGGACTTCCCTGAGTGTCTCTTCCCGGATACAGCTCTCACAGATCTCCAGCATTTGTCTTTGCTGGGTTTTAGAGCAAAACAGCATGTTGACTGCTGTTGTCTCAAAACGTTTTCGCAAAACCTCATCACCAGCATTAATTCTACACTCAAGAAGAGCTTGGAAGTTATCTGGCATAAATATGCCTTCTGGGATTTCATCAGTTTCATGGCCATCTAAGGGTATATTTTGCTTACCCATAAGGATCAAAATTTCAAACAAAGATTTAAGGTAATCTTTGTTTTCCTTTTCTTCTAGTGTTAAAGGTAAAACTTCTTCATCCTGTTCTCCTCCTCCTGCAACTGCATTTTGAGTACTATTACTATTATTTGTTTCTTGATTGCTTTGTTCCTGTTCAGAGGTTTCATCAACTAGAAGACAAAACATTAGGATTAATTTTATAAAAGAGATTCAAAACTTAAAATCAAACACTTTCTTCTATTCTTACTAACTAAATTTAAAAGAAATCAGTACAGGCATTTAATCCAAGTGTGCAATCATATACACATTGCCTGAGCTCACACAGCTCATGTTAGGATCTAGAACAATGCCTTACACATAGAAAGTTCTTAAGAGGGGTTTTTAATTAATGCTTGCTGAGCTTGAAATCAGCAGCAGTGCTAGACTAAATCCAGAGTCTCCTGACATTCTGCCCATTTCCCACTATATTATGTAACAAGCAACTTTTTAAGTCATCAACATTTTGGTAAGAATTTGCATGGGTGACTCAGGGTGGGAGGTATATCTTCTATGCTCCTCTAAAGAAAAATTAATATAGCTGAACTTTATCACAGAAAGTAATCATAAAACCACATGACAGAATATGCTACATATTTCCCATCCTAAAACTGAGTCGTGGACAAAGAAAACATTGTTATTGTCAGATTTTTCTATTTCATATTATTTACATATGATATTAGCCACTTACTTTTTCGCTCCTTCAGTGACTTGATTTCATCTTCACTCTAAAGACAAGAGAAAACCTCTTTATATTATCTCACAGTAACATTTTCTTCTTAACTATTAAATCTCTCAAGATCATAAATATATGTATGAAATATATACTCAGTACAATACCTCATATAAAATAAATCTAAATCAATTTGATACAAAGAAGTTAGCAAAATCTTATTACAGGAATCCTAGAGGGGAGGGACAGGTCCAGAACATCATTTTGTATTACATCTGGCCAAGCACAAATCAACAAGTCCACTGGAGGATAGAGCTACTCAGGGTACAGTGTAAAATGAGTAGTTCATACACCTATAGGGTAGACAAAATAAACATGTAATTCATGGAAGTAGAACTTTATGTTCACAGCAATTTATGAAAATGTATGGGCCCACCATTTAATAATCATTCTACATTTTCTGAAAGTTAATAGAGATGATTATAATATATTTCCTTTATAATTTCCTTATCACTAGATAAAGAAAATACGTAACATATCTCCCTCCTTTCTAATGCCAAGCAGCTGCAAGAATGGGTTAGCATTGTCCTTGGTCAATAATATCAAAGGGAGTTAAGCAAATCACTAAATTTAAGTTAAAATGATATAATCTTACAGAACAGAAGGGGGAATTTAAACATACCAACTCCTTTATTCGTTTTCTATGCCGACTGTGTGGATTGTTCAGATGACTTGTAAGATCAAAAATTGTTGGTACAGCATTATCTCGGAGAACTGTTCTATAAGGGCTCTGAAAAGAAAAAAAAATCAGCCAATATTTTAGATCCAAGTCATGAGAATAAGACACAATTAAATGAAATGCAATTCCTGTTAACCAATCCCACAGCACTCTTTCAACTATTTAAAGGGATCTGGAAGACTCTAAAATCAATTTGGATAACTACCAACTCCTGTCTCCAATCTTCAGTAAACTGTATTTGCTCTCTCAGAAATCTTAAGGGTTAATTAAAAAGAAATCACTTGAGATAGTTTCTGAATGTGCCAGAGGCAAGATCTGAACCCAGTTCCTCCTGATTCCACTGAACCCAAATCATCTTCCTGATTCCGAGGCTGGTTCTCTAGACACAATATAGTGAAGACTCTCTATGATGGACTTTTTCTAAAAAGCAATATGAAGTCTTTGAACCCCTCAATATACAGACTGACAATTCTTCTAACATTAACTACATATACCATTCCTCAGCCTTTTAAATTTCTATGAACTCTTTCTCCAGTTTGTGCCAGACATCACATATCAAACCTCACTGTCTCAAGAAATTACACGGTTTCCATAAGCACCTCTAAAGCCTACCATTTAAAATTCCACTCAAAAATTTACATACATAAAATCCATAAAACTCCCTCAACTCTAATCTGCTTACTCAGCAAACTTCCCTCTGACTTTTTTTGTGGGGGGGGAGAGAAAGAGGAAAAATCAGGTAAGGAATAAACTGGATGGTTAACTTCCTGCAGGGAAATTATTTCTAATCTTCTAAATTAGCATCTGCTCATGAGTCTTACCAGGATCACAAGACCAATAGTGCATAAGAGGCAAGATTCAAAACTGGGTCTGGTATTCTATCAGGTATTCTATCTACCTAAACTTTGTAGTGGCCTACAACTCGTTTGACACCTCTACAAAGTCCCATCTGACTATAATATACACCTCCTGACTTTAATATTTGACCAATGACATCATCATCATCATCATTAATCCAGTCTCCCAGGTTTGAGACCTAAGTGTTTTTTTATTCTTCGTCCCTAACCTTAAATTCTAACAGCTATCAAGTCATTCTATGAATTCTGCCTTCTTCATTATCTCTAATCCCCCTTTCTCTCTCTTTTCCCACTATTATCACCTTTTTTTATCACCTGCCTAATCTACTGCAACAGTCAGAACCTGGCTTCCCGCTTCAACTCTTTCCTCTTCTAATTCTTTCTTTATATGACTGCCAAAATAATTCTTCATATGCATGGATCTGATCATGTTCCTCCTCTGGACAGAATAAGTCAACTCCTTCCTTATCTTGGCAATTCACAATCTATAGTCTGTCTAACATTTTCAGTATTGGTAAAAACTACTATCTGCCTCCAGAACAAACCCTGCATTTTTAAGTCTTTTACTGTTGCTTACTGGTATGCCTACAAATGAAATATGTTCCCTAACTACATTGCTACAAGAATTTTGATGTATTTGGAAAACCAAATGAAACTTTGACTTTTTCCATTAAGTTTTAGCCAATTCCTGGAAATTGAGTGAATGTCCATCAATTGGGGAATGGCTGAACAAATTAGGGTATATGAATGCTATGGAACACCACTGTTCTATTAGAAACCAGGAGGGATGGGAATTCAGAGAAGTCTGGAAGGATTTGCATGAACTGATACTGACAGAGATGAGCAGAACCAGAAGAACATTGTACACAGCAACATGGGGGCTTAATGAGACTTGCTCATCCCATCAGTGTGAAAATCAGGGACAAGTTTGGGGTATTTGTGATGGAGAATATTAACTGCATCCAGAGATAGAATTGTGGAATTTTAACAAAGACTATTACCTTTAATTTTTAAAAAAAATCATTCTTATTATGTAATTTTGCTATCTCTTATATTTTATATTTTTCCCTTAAGGATATGATTTCTCTCTCAACATATTCAACTTAGATCAATGTATAGCATGGAAACAATGTAAAGACTAACAGACTTGCCTTCTGTGGGGGGGGGGGGTTAGGAAAGGGAAGGGAGATTGGGGGAAAAATTGTAAAATTCAAAAATAATTAAATAAATTAAAAAAAAAGTTTTACCCAATTCCCCATAAAAATCCACCCTCCCTTTGATTTCCCCACAGGCCTTTGTACCTCCAATACTCTGACCCATCACATAGTGTAGGCATTTAATAAATGGTTGTTGATTTGACAATGCATTTATCTGTATTTCTCATATCCTCATTAGAATGTGAGCTCCATGAGGAACTCACATAGGCCAAGGCATACAAACACACTGCTTTAAAGTAAACAAAATGCTTCGCTTACAATACTCTCTTCTGATGTAGGTAGTGTGCATTATTATCCCCAAGTTACAGATGAAAAAACTCAAGAAGTAAATCGATTTGCCCAAGGTTCCACAGTTGGGATTGGCAAAGACAGGCCTCAATCAGATCTCCCAGCTCTAGGTCCAGGGTTTTTGTCATGATTTCTGAAATCTACTATATATCTGCTTTAAATGAGCACTATTAAATAAAAACACCTGAAGAATAAAATCAAATAAAATTAAGACTTTCAGACTTTTTTTGAGCTATGGAGGATTATATCAAAGAAAAAATATACTATTTTCTAGGAAAAGCAAAGTTAAATCTTTACTTGGACTGAATTAAAAACAAATACTATTATTTCTTATTTCTTCACCTTGCTTTCTAGTCATGTCACTTTGATTAGGGTGTCACTTTGATTAGGAATTTCAGAGGGGTTGGCAGGATAAAGGGAAAGCAGATTTAATTCAAACAGGCCAATTTGCTGCTACTTTTTAACAACTCTTAAGAACATAAAATTTAAAAATATTGGCTAAAGCTCTTTTACAATATTTATTTTAAATCATTGATGCTATCCTCTAGGTTTCTATTATAATACACAGATAACTGAACATGAATCTGTGATCTTGTCAATGTGGATTTATCAATTGTGCTCTTCAAATGACACTAGAATCAATCTATGCTTTTTCATTGTGTATAATTCTTTCCCATTTCCTCCTAAATCACCTCTATAGGGGATCCACCTCCTTGAATTTCATGGATGCAAATGGCACGTGTAGGTTGTCTATCCATTATTCCTTGCTTTCACTAGTGACCATTAAATATGAGAAAAAAAGAGTAGGCTACAACCAAGTACAGACAAATACACAAAATTCCAAGATTTAATTTATAACATGAATTAAGGCTAATGAACTTCCTTCTTTGATTAGTAAACCCAAGAAATTGTTTCAAAAAAGTAAGATTTTTAAGGATAATATATAATTACAACAAAAATTTCACTTACATCTTCTCCCCTATATACATCCATATTCCTTGTAACAAGATTACATTAAAAAAATTTACACATTTAAATTTATTATATGTTTAAAAGGAATAGCACATCATATATAATAGATCTGCAGTTTTCTATACAATCATTTTATACTATCTTATGGAAATGCTTGTTTTTAGTCCATAAATTAAAAATGAGTAAATGTGGGGGAAAAAAGAAAAGGATTACATTTTAAACAAAAGGGAAAAAAATGAAAGAATCAAGTTTTGTAACTTACACTTTTACAGATCATAGATGTCTCAAAGTGTTTGGCACAAAGTCGATAATGCTTATTGAGTTGATCAGGTGTTTTATCTTCTAAGTCAGCTCTTCTACAATTCTCTACCCATTTTTGACATCTAAAAAAATTGAACAAATATTAACAAGCAGTTTATTGCACAGAAGACCCTAAACTAGCATTAAGGATACAAAGGCAAAATAAACACATCTCTGCCATCAAAAAGCACATACTTTATCCAAATTATGCAGCAAATTAGTCCACACAGCTGAGACTAGAACCCTGCACAATGCTCTTCAACTTAGAGAAGATTTAAAACTCTTCAAACAAATAAGCATTAAAAGGGGCAGCTAGGTGGCGTAGTGGATAAAGCACCGGCCTTGGAGTCAGGAGTACCTGGGTTCAAATCCAGTCTCAGACACTTAATAATTACCTAGCTGTGTGGCCTTGGGCAAGCCACTTAGCCCCATTTGCCTTGCCAAAAACCTAAAAAAAAAAATGAAGGACAAACAAATAAGCATTAACAAGAAAACATGGGTCTATTTGAGTTACTGAAGAGTAACTGTATTCAACCAAAGGGCTGGGCATAAGTAGAGGCCAAATTGATCAGTGATAAGAAAAAACTTGACTGAATGATTTTGTACCTAAATTCTATTTGGGGCTAGACTGTTTGGCCACACAATTCATAGACCACACAGCAAGTCACTCTGTGGCTGAAGAATGGCACAATAAAGATTTCTAGTAACACAATTCAACAAACATTAATGAAGACACTCAAGTCAAGGCACTTGTGAAATAAAAAAATGTTTCTTTTCCTTAGATCTTCTCTCTCCCGGATTAGGGAATGCTATCCTAATGCAGATCAGCACTACTTTGCAAATCAAAGTCCTAGGAAGGTAACTAGGGCCTTGAGAGGGCAAGTGAGTAGTTATATAGGCAGTGTTGGTTAGGAGGCCAGAATCCAGGTTTTTCTAAATGAGATCAGTACTTAATCCCCATTTCCCTAATGCCTTCTCAGAATTTTAGAGTTTAAATAGGCAATGAGCATTAAACGGAAAAAAAAGTTTCTACCTTCAGGGGTCTTATATTCTATCAGTGGAATACAATATGGACACAGAAAAAATAAATACAAGTAATCTAGGAGAGTGAGATCAATTTATATCAACAAGGTGGCTTGTGAGGCAGTAAGGAATGCTATTAGGCGGGAGTGAGGAAGAATGAGTTCTAGGCCTGAGAAACCACCATGACAAAGGCAGAGAGATTGGGAGGTGGGAACATCAAGGGGGCCAGCATGTTTAAAAGGATCATTTGAAGGGAATAAAGTGAAATAAGAAGGGATGGTAGATGGGATCCACAAGGCAGATTTTAAATGCTAAACCAGCTATTTTCTATTTTACCCTAAGGGCAAAGGGAAGCCACTGAAGATTTGTGCATAAATGGGTAGCAGGGTCATCACAATTTTAGGAATATAATTTTGACAGCTGTGTAGAGATAGGATGAATAAGAAAGGGGAGAGGCTAAAAGCAGAAGTCAATTATGAAGTCTCCACCGGAGATAAACTGTGTGAATAGAGAAAGAAGACATGTCATGGATATTACACAGACAAAACTGTCAATATTTGATAAATGAATGGATGAGTGGGCTAAGGGAAAGAAAAGAATCAAGGATGGTTCTAAGATTATAAACCTGAGTGATTGGAAGGAAGATGATGCCCTCAAGGGGAATAGAAGTTTTGTTTTGGATACACACCTGGAAACTATTCTCTATTTATACTTTCATAATCACTATGCCAGTCAGCTCATCCAAGGTTTTTATTTGCTCTATCAATGACTCTCAGAGCACTATCTTCTTTTAGTCTCTCCCCTGTGCTCCAAAACTATATCACCAAATATCTATTAAATATTTTAAACTGAATAACCTTTGGCATTTCAAATTAACCACAACCAAATCAAAGCTCATTTTCCCAAAACCTAGCCCTTTTCAAAGTTTTCTTATTTCTGCTGGGAACTGCCATCCTTTCAGTAACTCTGGTTTGCAATCTCAAAAAGTCATCTTTGACTCTGAATTGTCCTCATTCTTTTATATGTAATCAGCTACTCAATTTTATTGTAATTCTTTGCAATTCTAATTCTAATTTCTTGCAGTCTTACAACCTCTTTTCATTCACACAGCTAACACTTTCACCTGGGCCTCCTAATTGGGACTCTTAACTAGCTTGTTATTTAGTCTCCCTGCTTTCAGTACCTTCCCTCTGAAAACATTAAATAAAATTTCCCATGAAAAGGAGCAAAATGGGATTAAATAAAATAGACCAATGTGGATGGATAGTAAACTTTTATGTTAAAAAAAGTAACAGAGTATAAAAATAAATCCAGATAAAAGAAAACACACACAAACATGGCACAATACTTCAGTGACAAGAGTGCAAAAAGCTCAGCATGAGCTACGGAAAACACAAAAGGTTTTTGTCTTGAGCCATAGTTAAAAAAAAAGGAAAATTTAAAAAATAGATTCTGCTTAGGGTGAATGAGATCATGAGAAATGATAACAGAGAGAAGGCAGAGCTTTTCAATTTTTATTTTCCTTCTGTCTTCTCTGCCAAAGAGAATGGCTCTTTGTCCTGGAAAGGACAACAAAAAAGGCTGATGGGGAGTTGATTAATTTCATTTCTCAGGCCCTAATAAACAACATCCTTTGGGTGTTCAAATAAATGTCAGCTGTCATTACTGAGCCACCATCAACAATATTTGAAAGATAGTGGACTGTGAATACCACAAGATTAGAGAAGGGCAAATGTCATCCCAATATTCAAGAAAGAGAAGCAAACATAATCTGCAAACTACAAGGTAAGGAGTCTGAATTGAATTCCTGGGAAATTCTTAGAATAGATCATTAAAGACAAAGCTAAAGAACATCTCAAAAGGAAAACATGGCTTCATTAAGAAAAAGTCACTCAGAATAAACTCATTTCCTTTTTTTTAGGGGTTTTTTTTTTTTTGCAAGGCAATGGGGTTAAGTGGATTGCCCAAGGCCACACAGCTAGGTAATTATTAAGTGTCTGAGGCTGGATTTAAACTCGGGTATTCCTGACTCCAGGGCCAGTGCACTAACCACTGACCCACCTAGCCACCCATCATTTCCTTTTTTGACAAGGATTACTAAACTGGAAGATGAGGAAGAATGTTATAAGAATACAGTTTACCTAGACTTCAGCAAAGATAACAATCAAGAATTTCATACTATTTTTGGAAAAGATGGAACAATGCATACTAGATACAATTAGGTTCAGAACTAGTTGGATGATGAGATACAGAATAGTTATTAATGGTTTAGTGTCATTGTGGCAAGAGATCTCAGGGAGTATCCAAAGGACCCTGTGCTGGAGCCTATGCTTGACCCCGAGCTGAGCAATGAGTATAAAAAGGGAAAACAAAGCATAAGAAGCTTGGAAAGGTAGAAGTTTTTAAAATGCCAAAGGGATAAGTAACAAACTGAATGACAGACTCCAAAAAGATCCTGACATGCTACAGCAATGGGCTGAATTTAATTTGCAGGAATATAGGAGGATCAATGTAACATTTTACATTTGGAGCAAAATTTTTTTAAAAAATGAACTTTATTCTCACAAGAAGAAGGTAGGGTGAGATTAGTAGTTGGTCTGAGAAAGATCTGGGAGTTTCTGTCATCTGTATGATCTGTCAGTTAAGAAAGCAAATGTGATCTTGGATTTATTATTTAGTAAAGGAAGCATGGCTTTCAGGAATAAGGAGGTGATGATCCCACTAAGTTGATAAAAATAAGAAATACTTGGAGCTTTAAATGCTTCTAACTGATGGGAAAGAAATAAAAGACCACCCTCCCTCCACCCAGAAGCTGATAAGAAGGGAAATGGAAAGGAAAAGGGATGGGAAAGAATTGAAAGCTGTTAGCCAAGAAGGGTATGCGAGTCTTTCTCCTAAGGTAAAAGGATGATCTGTCAATTAGAAGGAGGATCCTAGTTCAGTGGCTTCTAGCCTAGGCTGACAAGTATCTTAGGTTTAAAAGATTTTCATTTTCTATAACTTAACAATTCTATTCTCTATATAATTCTACCTTCTTTCTCTTAATTACTACTAGTAAAAACCTTTGAAAACTAAAGCTCTGTCTCTTAACCTTAAGGGGAAAAGAAGACTGGACTAGAGTAAGTTAGGCAATGACTAGAGAAATATGTATAGTCAACTATAATTAGGTCCCAAAGTGGGGGTGGAGAAGTGAAGAAGAGGGAAAAGAGTGTAAGAGAAGCCTAGGTAGGATTAGGTTGTCTACCAGAAGTTAAAATAATTGGCCCTAGGTCTATAGATTTTCAGTCACTAGCTGGGAAAAAGAAAGGATTTATATAACATCAGGAATTTGAATAGATCTTAAAAAGCAGGGAGGTATCTAAGGTCAATCAAAGGGAACGTGGTCCACCAATTAACTCCTGGGTAACAACTGGCACTTTAACTTAAGTAGAGAAATTTTCATATGTAAATAAGATGTATGGCTACAGAAGAGAAACAAAGTCACACCAGAAAAGTATATGTGGCCTCGGTAAGCAACATAAATCCTCTCTAATAATTCCAATCAAACAAAAAACCAATAATAGTAGTGACCAGACAAACTCATTTTCTGGACTATAAAATGAAGGGATGGGGTAAGGTAAGGTAAGGTGGGGTGGGAAATGTCAACCTTTCTGGTCTTTGATCCCACTCCTTCATGCACTGAGGATTCTACTTCTTGAATGTGCTCTATAAGGCTTAGAGTGAGATATGAAAAGGAACTTAAAAGCCATTGAACCCAGCCTCCAACACTTTAAAAATGAGGAAACTAAGGCTCATGAGGAAAAGTCAATAGACATTTAGTAAATTCTTGTCATATGCAAAGCACTATACTAAGAATTGAGGGCACAACGAAAAGTAAAAATAATCCCTACCCTCAAGAATTGGACATTTAAATGGAATAGACAATATGTAAACAACAAAGTAGGTGTTGTTTTGTTCTTCATCAAGGAAGTGATATCATATCAGGCACAAGACTTGGATATGAGTGGGAGGGTGCTGTGCAAAGCCACTAGTCTCACTTTCTCCTCCAGAGCCATCTGGGTCCAGGGACAGATATGAATCATGAGATGGCCCTAGATGTGAGGCAATCAAGGTTAAATGACTTGCCCAAGATCACACAGCTAGTAAAAGTCAAGTGTCAGAGGTCAGATTTGAGTTCAGATCCTCTCCAGAGCTGGTGTTCTATGCAACTATAGCACCTAGTTGCCCTTAGAATCACATTAAATAAGTAGCTGAAGGTAATCTGAAGGGATAACAAACACATCAGCAGTTGGAGGAACCAGGAAAGGTAAGTTAAGTCTGGAAGGAAACCAAGCAAACTCAGAGAGGGAAATGAGGGGGCATAGCATTCTAGAAACAGGAAACATCCAGTAAAAAGGCACAGATGAAGGGGCAGCTAGGTGGTGCAGTGGATAGAGCACTGGCCCTGGGAGTCAGAATGACTTGAGCTCAAATCCGGCCTCAGACACTTAATAGTTATTACCTAGCTGTGTGACCTTGGACAAGTTACTTAACCCCATTGCCCTGCAAAAACAACAAAAAAGGCACGGGTGAAGGGAATTGCCAAGCAGGGGATTGTAGCAGAGTAATTTGGAGGAAAGGGAGGTTGTAAGAAGTCTAGAAAGGCAGGGAGGAGGCAAGTTATGAAGAGTTTTAGATGCCACATAGATTTTACACTGATTCTGGAGGTGAAGGGGGGTGAGGGGAGGAAGGGGAAGGAAAAGAAGGGAAGAGAGAGGTTGTGATATGAGTAGACTTGGACTTTAAAAAAAAATCACCTTGCCAGCTAAGTGGACAATGGATTGGAGTTGGGAGAGTATTAGGATAGAAAAACTAATCAGAAGTTTATTGCAACTGTCTAGGCAACAAGTGATACAGTAGTCTTATAAGGAAGGAAGTGGAGAGAAGTAAACACAGATATATTGTGCAGGCATAAACAAAAAAGATTTGACAATTGACTAGATATACAGAGGGAGTAAGAGGAGCCAAGGGTGATATTAAGATTGTGATTATGGGGGCGGCTAGGTGGTGCAGTGGATAAAGCACCAGCCCTGGAGTCAGGAGTACCTGGGTTCAAATCCGGTCTCAGACACTTAATAATTACCTAGCTGTGTGGCCTTGGGCAAGCCACTTAACCCCATTTGCCTTGCAAAAAAAAAAAAAGATTGTGATTATGAGTGACAGGGTAGATGATAGTGCACTTGACTGTAATTTGAGAAGTTTAGAAGGAAGAATTTTTTGGGGGGAGAAAAATAATAAATTTTATTTTAGATAACATTGAGTTTGAAATATTCAAGAGACAAGTGGCAATAGGTGATTATAGTACAAAAGAAAGACTAAGGGCTGGATAACATATCTGGAAATCATCAGCACAGAGATAACTGAAATCATGGGAGCAGATGAGTTCACCAACAGAGGGGGCCCAGGATAAAGCCTTGGGAGTCACCTAGGTTGAATGAATCTAGGGTAAAATAGTAAATGAAACTGGATTTGACACACTCAGTAGCTGCTTGACCCTGGACAAGTCACAACTGAAATGACCAAACAACAACAAAGTTCTGACTCAGAGGGCAGGCATGGTCTTCTATTTCACACTCCCTACTCTTCCAACTGTTCCTAGGTCCCATATGGCTTCTCTCCCCCTCTTCACCTGGCAAATTCCTATTCATCTTTCATCTCTTTCCCTCAGAAAGGAAGCTTTTCCTTATTCCCATAAACAGTCTTCTTCCTCTTAGACTTGGAAACATAACATTTTGGTATTTTTTATCCCATTTTTCTCTCTGTTGTGCAGTAATCTGTTTTATTGTTGTTTTGTCATTTAATTCATGTCTGACTCTTTGTGACCCTTTTTGGGATTTTCATGGCAAAGATACTAAAGTTTGCTATTTCCTTCAGATCATTTGCAGATGAGCAAATTTTAATTACTTAACCAGGGTCAGACAATTAGTAAATGTCTGAGACCATTTTTGAACTCTGGTCTTCCTGACTCCAGATCTAGCACTCTATCCACTTGCTACCTAGTTGCCCAGTAATCTGCTAGTTAATCAATAAATTTTTTATCGGCTCATTCATGATCACAAATGTCAAATTACACCAGGAAATTTGCTTTTCTCAGTATTAAAACCCTAATAATAATAGCTGTGCACAACAGAATATTATCAATACCCCATAAACTACCTCATTAAACTATTAGAAAGTTCTCCTAGTTAGTCAAAATCTTATTTAAAGAGATAATGAAATGCTAAATCATTCATTCATTAAAACTATTTAGTGCTTGAGAGTCATCACTCTCCAATTCACTATAAAAGAGGACATATAAACACAATAATAAAATAAGGTAATACCAAAGTAGAATAGAAGAAATGAATAAAATACTAGACAGTACAAGGAAGGGAGAAAATCCCATAAAGAATATTAAAATTGGTCAGGGAAAAACCCACTTACATTCAACTCTTCTATCTATATCTGTCTCTAAAAATCTTAAAAAATCTTTTGATATTCCACTTAATAAAAAAAAGGAATAGTGCATAATAGTCATGAAAAAGGCAACTGTTCATTCAGCAAATATTTGTAGAAATAGCTTCCAGGTTTCATCAATCATAGGTTTAACAAAGAGAAGGAAGTCATCCAACAGAGGGAAAACAGGATATCATGGTGTCTGAAAACCACATCTGAAAGACTGCCATGAGAAAGAATACAAGTTCTGCTTCCCATTGTTCTGAGGGAAGAACTAAAATCAATTATCAGGGCACAAGAAGCCCCTGTCTAAGGGTCAAAGATGCCTTCTTCTCGAGCCAAGGTTGAGTAGACATCTGCCTACAAGACCTCTCAGCACAGTTCTTCGAAGATACATAGTAGGTGCTTCATAAACACTTGTGGCCTAAGGAACCTTCTCAAGGCTGTCAGAATGCTAATGTTGTTCCTCTGAATGGAGTGAGAGGTAAGGCTTAACATCTATTATCTCATTCAATCTTCATCATAATCCTATGAAGTGAACTATCTTCCCATTTTTGCAGACAGTAAATGAAAGCCTGAGAAAGATGAAGTAATTTGCCCAAAAAGTAAAAGTCTGAAATAGTATTCAAATTCAGGTCTTCCTGACTATCCATCACAACACCACCTGACTTCCTCCAAGAAAATTCATTAAGGTATGCAAAGATATTAAGATATACATTTTTTTATCGAGAAAAAGAAAACTTAAGTTACTTATTAACAGATAGGCTGCTCACATGCCCCAGAAGGAAGGCTGAGGAAAGAGCAGTGAGTGTTTTTTCCCATTATTCACTTCCGACACACTGAAATGTATTGCAGTTTACATGTGCCTGGTTAAGTGGGTTTAGGGAATATATAATCTAGTTTAAACTAAACTGCCCTTCACAAAATGGGCAAAGGGCTTAAACAGATTCTGCAAAGAAACCAGGTTAAAGACAACTCTAGTAACAGGATCATGAGTGAAGACAAAAATGGCAGAGCTGACACCTTTCTTACATCTGGTACAAATTCTTTAGCCATATTTCAATGTAAAAACAATGTTAAACTACTCAGATCTGGCAAGAAGTCGGCCAAAATATTTAAACTTCTCAAAATTATGTGAAATAGTTTTATAGCTACTACTATTAAAGAAAAGACCTTGCCCTAAATGTGTATTTTTTTTGTTATGAGAATTCTAGTTAGAAACAGTAGACAGACTTCATAATTAGGTAGGCATTCAAAATGCCTTTACTGACAAAAACAAAGTCAAAATGTCATTTTCTAACCTATTTAAAAAATCTAAAATAAGAGTTTTGAATCTCTTTACTTTTTTTTTTTAGGTTTTTGCAAGGCAAATGGGGTTAAGTGGCTTGCCCAAGGCCACACAGCTAGGTAATTATTAAGTGTCTAAGACCAGATTTGAACCCAGGTACTCCTGACTCCAGGGCTGGTGCTTTATCCACTACACCACCTAGCCGCCCCAGAATCTCTTTACTTTAAATAAAAAAAGCAACATCTTCCAATTAGTTTCAAAGAACAATTGATATTACGGAAGATGGAAATTTATGAGCCAAATTTCAATAAGAGCAGTATGACTGGTGGACAGGACAAAAAGTATCAAGATTTTAGTGAGTACAGACAGCAATGTTCTTTTTCCCTTTCAATTGATGGATCTTTTGATAAAATTTTAGTTAAAAGAGTCAGGAAAATCAAGTTAAAACAAACTGAACTTAGAACCTGTCCTTCAAATCTCTATCAAAGTACTGAGCCAAAATTCTCAAATATTAAATTTACTCAATCATATTGTTCAAATATTTTAATGAATACAGAAGCATGGAAAGAGCTACATGAACCTATATGCAGAGTGAAGTCAACAGAACCAAGGAAACAATATACACAAGAACTGTAACAAAGCATGGCTTGAAAGAAGAAACATGACAGACACTTCCACCTTACTACCTCTTGCAGAAATGGAAGGTCTATAAATGTTGCACATTGCATATATTGTCAGATTTTTTCAATGTACTGATTAGTTACATGTTGATTTTTTTTCTCTTCCTTTTGTCTTAAAAATGCCACTTGTTTACATGGGATGGTTCTCTGGGGGGGGGAAGTTTGTTATAAAAAAAGACATTAATGAAACTTATTTTAAAAATATACATATATTAGCAATTTTTTTTTATTTGATGAGGATATAAAACAGTCTGGATGGAGCAAGAGGCCCGGAGTCAGAAAGACCTGGCAAATTCACTCTCAGCTAACTTAAAATCTGTGTGATTTCTGGGCAAGTCATTTAACCTTGTTTGCTTCTAAACTGTTTCATATCCTCATCAACCAAAAAAGAAAATCATATTGCTCATCTGTAAAATGAACTGGAGAAGGAATTTCTACTATCTTTGCCAAGAAAACCCCAAATTGGGTCACAAAGATTCAGATAGGAACAACAACAACAGCATTGCCATCACTGACAGAAGACCAGGAAATTTATCTTAGGCCATAGCTATAGAGCTGGAAAGGACAGCTGAGCAAGTATCCTCTAATCAACCCAACTCCCAACTATTTTTTTTTTTTAAACTAAGGCTCAGGGAGGTTAAGTTGCCCAATTTCATACAGGGAGGAAATGGGAAAAACAAAAATTGAACCCAGATTCTCCAAAAAATGACTAATACTCAGTTCATTATATCACATTCTCTGTCAGGGAGAGGATGAGGTCTAGGGGAAGCAAAAGAAAAGGAGAATGGTATAGATGTATATTTGCCCTACTTTGGAAACACAGATGGAGACAGAAAGAGGCAGGGAGATGGATAATTCGGCTACATTAAATTCAGCAACTAAGCAATGCAAGAATGAAAGTTATATCTCTGAACACAAATTTTTTATGACCTGGTGGGGAAGATAAAACTGTACAAAAATCAAGGAAATCACCAAGCAAAATAATATAGAGGGAAAAGAAAAGAGAGTGCTGGATAAACTCTTGGAGAATGTCAAAGGCAGCAGCGAGGCTAAAAAAGGAAAAATAAGAAAAAAGCCTTTAAACTTGGCAATTAAAAGATCATTAGTAACTTTGGTGGGAGAATTTTCATATTAAATGAGGAGATTGGAGTGAGACTATAGGAAATTAAGACAGTGAGAGAAAAGGCACTGATTAGTCTGCCTTTTCAAATTTAGTCACAAACAGGAGGAGAGACGTGGGGTAAGAGATTTGGGACAAAACAGACCAGAGACAGAGTGAGGAGGGGAGATGTGAGTATCTTTATTGACAGAAGGGATCACAGAGAGCAGGGATGTGAAGAGTGACAATCCAAGGAGAAGAGGGGATGGAATGGGTCAACATACTTAGAAGTTTGAGAAGTTCAACTTGGTAATGAGAAGAGGTCACCTACTCATTCAAGATGGGTGAAGAAGATAATGGCATGATATGAGATGAGGAGGGAATAGAAAGCACTTAATGAATAGTCTCCATTTTTTTTCATCAAACAATGAGGCAAATTTCTCAGTTGAGAGAGACAGGAGGTGGGAGCCATGAAAAATTTGAGGAGGGATTAAAAATTGTGGAAAAGTTATTGTAATACTGAGCCCCAGGGAATATGAAGAAAGGCAAAAGACAGCCACTGCTCTAGGGAAGCTCAGTCTAATGGGAAGCTTGCAAATATCTATGTACAAACAACAAAGACACAGAATGGGGGAAATCTCAAAGAGAAAGTAAGATTAAGGACTGGGAAGGCTTTGTGCAGAAGGTGGGTCTTTAGTTGAGATTTGAAGTAACACAGGAAAGTTGTTTTGTGTCCAAGTATCTCCACTCCCACCTCCTCTCTAGACTATGATCATAGCTTTCTAATTAATTATTTTTCCTGCCTCAGGTCTCTCCCCAGTCCAATCCATCCTCATTTAATTGCCAGAGTCATTTTCCTAAAGCTCCCCTATTCAAATTCCAGTGCAAACTCCCTCTTAACTTTCAGGATTTTTCATAATCTAACACCCCATCTTCCACTCTCATACTTAATGCCCTGCCTCACAGACCAGTGCCTCTGGTCTCCTGGTTAAGTCACCCTCCCCCAATTTCTCCTCCCTCCCCTTTCCTAACTTCTGTAGTAAGTCTTTCTCCACCCCTTTTAATTCCAGTCCTTCCCACTCTATTTTATGTTGTATATATATATATATAGCTTGTTGGAACTTATTTGTTTACCCATGAGGTCAGGTACTGTCTTTTTGTCTCTTTTTGTACTCTTTGCACATATTATGACTTAATCAGTGTTTACTAACTGAAACATTAAATCCTATGTTAAATGTTCTTCCTTTTCACCTAGACCTTTTAGTTTCCCTCCTAGTTTCCTCCAAAACAGTTCAAAATCCACCTTCTGCAGGTCTTTCTTCTATTGCCTTCCATGTAGTCTCCACATACCTTTTTATATATAGTTCTACCCATAAGAATATACATTCCTTTGAAAACAGAGACTGTTTTTGCCTTTCTTTGCATCACCATTACTTAGCATGGGCCAATAGTAAGTGTTAAATTAATAAATGCTTACTGACTGTTTGGAGCCAGTCTGCGGAGGGCCATAAATGTCAGCCTAAATCTCCATAGCAAGGAAAAGCTGAGAATTAAGAAAATGGGGTATGTGGTATCCCTCACAATGTGGGAAAGTAGGAGGGAGAAAGTAGCAGAGAAATTATGAGGTAGAAAATGCATTTTAAATCCTGCTCTTAGACGAATGTCCTGTCCCTTCCATACCTCTCTGTAAAAAGATGAGTTGAACTAGATGATCTCTATTCTCTTTCAAGTTCTTGGAGTCTTTTTAAAATTCCTTAATTTAGTAAATATATTAAGTGTCTATCATTTCCAGAATCCAAGTTCAGATACTGGGGAAGAGGCAAAGTAAGACTTGGTATAAAATGTCAAAGAACAGTCTCTTAAAGAAAAAAAAAAGTAATCACACAGAAATATCCATAACTAAAAATGTTATAATGCTATAAATATCCATTGCAAAGTGTTGCATCAATTGGAAGGTGAAGCAGGAAGAGAGCTAGATCAGAGAAGGATTCCTGGAGGAGTTGGACAATCTATTCACTGAAATAATACCTATTAAGCTCCCACTGTGGGCAAAGTATTGTGCTAGGCAACGGAGGATATAAAATGTTTTTTTAAACAGTAACCCCTGTTTTCAAGAAGTGACATTTGAGTGAAGGGGTAAAGAGAATAATAAATGTATACTTATATGTATTCTATATTACATGTTACATATGTGTACATACACACATATATTACCACACTCCTTGAGTGTGATGAAAGCAAGAGACATCCAAAGGGTAGGGAAGATATGTTCATTTAATCCTCATAATAGCCCTAAAATCTGAGGCAAAGGTGGAGTGACTTGCCCAAGGTCATCCAGTTAGCACAGGCCTAATTTACAGAACTTGAACTCAGACCTTCTTGGCTCCAGGTCTGTAGCTCTAGACCACTATGCCACCCTGCAGCCTGGGGAATGATCATTTAAAAGTCTAGGAAATTGAAGCTTAACCAGCCCCAGTCACCCAGGGAGTAAGAGGATTCAAAACTAGGCTATCCGTTGGCCCAGTGGGCAGAGCACTGGCCTTGGAATCAGGGCCTGAGTTAGAATTCAGCCTCCACACCTGACAATGAGCTGTGTGACCTTGGGCAAGTTACTTAACCCTGGCTGCCTCGCATCCGGGCCACGTCCAGTCATCCTGAGTCATGTGCGGTCACTGGACCCAGATGGCTCTGGGGGAGAAAGCGAGGCAGGTGACTCGGCCCAGCCCCCCTCACTCAGACCTAGTTCACGTGCCTGTCACGGCATCACCCCCTCATGTTGAGGTCTTCCTGGAGAAGGAAGGACCACCATCCAACTGACGTGGAGCCCCGTTCTGCCTGCCACCCCGACGCCCCCCCGCTGTGGCCTGCGACTCACTGTTACCTCGTGTCCCCGGGCAGTTATCTGCCCCAGATTAGCTGTCCCCCCCATTCCGTCTCCGGCCGTGGCCTCGGCGGACGTCAGTAAGCCAGTGTCCTGGCTGTGTTTACATGTCTCCTGGGGAAAAAGTCCTTGGAAGGCGGGCCACGGGGCCGCCCCCATCCCGCAGTGCCCGTACACAGCAGGCGTCTAATAAGCGCCTCTTCTCCGAGCTCCAAGAATCACCACTGAATCGGGTCTCCCTCGGCGGTGCCAGGCGGGGGCCCGGGGGGCGCAGGCCTACCCGGCGCACGTGCCCAGCCCGGCGCGCCCGCCCTGCCCTCCTTCCCTCCCGGGGCCGTTCCGAGGTGCGGGGTCGGCGCCTGCGCACTGCGCTCTCCCGCCGGGGCGGGGGGCGGCTCGCGCCGGGCAGCAGAGGCGGCCCGCGGTGCCCGCGGTGCCCGGGGCGCCGGACGTACTCACCGGGCCGGGTCCCGCGGGAACCTGAAGAAGGCCAGGTCCGACTGCGTGCTCTTCCACGTGCAGTTCGGCGCGCCACGCAGAAGTTGGGCATCGTGGCCCGCGCGGCCGGCCGGGCCCCCTCCCCCGGCCCCCCGCCGGCCGCCCCCCGGCCCCCGGCCCCCGGGGAGGCCGGGCCGCCGGGCCCGGCGGGGAGGAGGAGGAGGAGGGGAGAGGAGAGGGGGAGGAGGAGGAGGAGGGGCGCCGCGGGCCGCGGCCGGGCTGGGGACGCGGCGCCACAGTGCTGTGAGCGGCCGGGAGGATTCACCGCCGCCGCCGCCGCCGCCGCCGCCGCGCCGCCCGGGCCGCTGCCGCCTCCGTCCCACAATGCACTCCGCCGGCCTCCCCCTCGCCAGGCCCGGCTCCCTTCCCTCGGCCTCCCCTCCCCGCCTGGCCTGCGGGCCCAGGCCTGGGAGCACGCGCAGTGAGAGCCGGCTTGGGGCGGCGGAGCGCGGCCGGGGAAGGGCGGTGTCGGAGCGGGCGAAGCGCTCTGGAGGCGCGCAGGCGCGCAGGCCCGGGAAGCCGGCGGGGCGAGGGGCGGGGCGGGGTCCTCACCCACTCCTCCCGGGGCCGCCTCGGGGCGCGGCTCCCTGCCCTCCGAGCCCCCCCACGGGCCAGCCGCTCGGTGTGTCTGCTGCTGCTTGTTTAAAGACAGCCGGGCAGAGGCCGCCCGCCGGCCCTGGCGGCTCCTCCCAGCTCCCCCCGGCCCGGCCGGCTCCCGTTCCCGAGCCGCGGGGCCCTCCCCGGCTCGGGCCGGTTGCATGGCAAGGCTGGCCCACGTGGCCGTGCTGACAGCCTGACTCCCAAGGGCGCTCGACTCGTCTTCATCCCGCCGGCCGGGCCGCTGAGTCCCGGCCGGACTGGAAAAATCACCGGGGTAAGGCTGCCCCGGCCCGGGCCAGCCTCCGGCTCTGCGGGTCGCCCGGGCTCCGAAGTGGTCATTGTTTCAGGGAAAGAGCGAAAGTATTTGAAACAAAGTAATCGCCTGACACTTGTCGGCAGCTTAGAAGCGGGAATGATTCTTTAGAAGCGCGGCCCTTCGATGAGTACAGAAGGGAAGGAGGGAAGATGTGATTGTGTGATCCATCCATCTCCCACCAGGAAACACTCAAAATGTCATTCAAATTGATGCTTAACTGAACGTGAAGACTGAAGAGATACATTTAGAGAAAAATTAGATAAAAAAAACCTTTAAAATGGAAAAACGGTGATTACTGAGATGGTATCTTGTATTTTGAAAAGTGAACAGAAACTGTTCTCATAATTCAAAGAAATCTGTTCAAAATGCATTTTTGATTAAGAAAAAAGAAGCAACTTTTGGGAAAATAGCAGTTTATCTTAACTGGAAATGCTTTTCCTTCCCCACTACTCAGCTATCCAGGTTATAATCATCACCAGTAATCCTCTGGTCTAGGCACACTCCAGAAGAGAATTAGCCTTTGCCTGGATGAGATGGTTTCAGAGGTTTCAGCTCAAAGTTTGCTGAAAGTCTTATCTTTGCTACTGGTATTAGAACCTTTTTTTTCCTAGCTTACATGAGATAATGACTTGCCTTTTTTTTTTTGCATATGATTACATATCTCACCCTGGTCCCAAAGCTGTGTGCTTTGATTTGGTGCTTACCATCTGCCTTCCTTGTCTGGTTTTTATATATTTTCAATGACCATTGTTTGCCTGATCTGTGATTCATTACCATCCTATCATTTCAGGGGAAGGTAATGCCAGGCCAATGTTTCCTATAAATACCTTTCTGAGACTATCCCTCAGTCTTTAACAATGAAGCACCTTGAAGATCCCCATATCCAAAAAATTCTGGACAGACTCTTTATCCTGAGAAAAGAGGTTCTGTAAGCATAAAAAATCATCTCTCAAAACCAAGCTTACCGTGCCTTTGTCTTAAAAGTACCATCTTCAACCCTTCCCTTTCTAAACTTTGACCCAAGTTCAAATCTGGCCTCTGACACCTACTAGCTTTGTGACTCTAGGCAAGTCACCTAACCCTAATTGCTTCTCCCAAAAAAGTGTTCCTTTTCTAAAACAAAGAAAACTGGGGCTGTATTATTATTGAATGTTCCTTTTCAGATTTGCCATCTGAGAAAAGCTGGTTCAGCCTCTGTCTATATCCATGCATTAGCATTGCATTTACCTGGATCAGTGGTTTTACTTTTATGTTATTGTCTATGTAAGAGGAAACAGGCTGGTAGTCGAAAAAGGAGAATGATAGATGGGTGGATGTGAGAGTCATTGGAGAAATAAAAAAGAAAACTGATTGTCAATATCTAAGTCTGTGAACCAGACTCTAGGCCTAAGACTATGAATCTATAACTGAAAAACAGAATATCATACAAACAAAAATATAGTAACATAACACTTAAAAATATTTAAATGCAATTTTTTTCAGATCAAAGTAATCTTAAGATTTTAATTTTTTTAAGTGCTAAGATGACTGTTTAGGAGTAGATTACTAAATTGATTGTGGTCAATGATGAAAAGAAGTGAGAATTACTGAATTCCTATTTCACTTTTGCTCTTTTTACCAGAAAGATTTGTAGTCTTGAGAGGATTAAACAAATAAATAGTTAGCAGTGAGATAAAATCCATCATAAGTGTGAAAGTAAAAAAGCATCAAACTTCCTTCAGTGACTTTAGGTAACCAAACCTATATGTCAGGATACTAAAATAATGTAGTTCTAATTAAAATTGCATATTTGTTATGAGAATTTTGTTTTTTTTTTCAGTGAGATGAGGAGGAAAGAAGATGGGGAATATTGATTTTTGTTCATTTAAGAAATTAATTTTAAAAACCTAATAGAAGGGGGTGGCTAGGTGGCACAATGGATAGAGCGCCTGCCCTGGAGTCAGGAGTACCTGAGTTCAAATCTGGCCTCAGACACTTAATAATTACCTAGCTGTGTGGCCTTGGGCAAACCACTTAACCCCATTCATTGCCTTGCAAAAATCTAAAAAAAACCCCAAAAAAACCTAATAGAAGAAAAGATTCAATAAAAAAAGAATATATGTATGCATGGATAAGGGAAGAGGTGTCACCACAAAGAATAGAGATAGGTAAGTGTACTGAGGGAGCAGCTATAGTGGAAAATGCTGGATTTTATATCAAAAGAGATAAAAGTCAAATTCTTCTGGTTAATTATAAAGAATTATGAGCAAATTATTAAACCTTTCTGAACTTCACTTTATCTCTATAAAATGTTAATTTTATCTATAAAATGAGAATAATAATAATAACTGTATTATTTATTACCTGAGGCAGCTAGGTGATACAGTAATAGATTTCTCAGTCTGAAGTCAGGAAGACTTGAGCTCAAATTTAACCTCAGACACTAACTGCGTGACTCTAGGTAAGTCATTTAAGGTCTGCCTCAGTTTCCTCAACTTGTAAACTGAGGATAATATAGTACCTCTTTCTCAGGGTTACTGTGTTGATCAAATGAGATATTTGTAAAGTAATCATTCATTTTCTCCCCCTCCTTTGCTCCTTTCTGGTATCTATACTGTCCCTCAAAAGAGTCTGGCTTAACTCCTCTCAGAGGAAAAAACAAGTGGATGAAAAAATGTCTACCGGCCAGGCTATGACAAACAACTAAATTACCTAACTTTGATATATAAACCTTGGTTGCTTGGTTGGTTGTCCTTCTTGAAGAGGATCCAAAATGGCATCACTATCTTAGAATCAAGGTGCAGTGTGTGACTGGTTGATCAGACCAATATGAGCTCAGAAGCCTCTACCACTGGTCACGTACAAATAATAAACCTTGGATAGATACCATAAATGGACAATTGAGTCCAGAATTAAACAAGAGGTGGAGAATGGGCATAAGCATCAAAGGGAAGTTGCTCTTTTAATGACCTTGAACTTCTCCTTGATATCAAGGCCTATCTTCTCTAGTAACAATACAGATGGTAGTACAATACAGTTATGTAATACTACCATTTCTACAGAATTAAGATTGAGTATCCCTATCGCTCAGAGGGCAGTGGAAAAAGCACAGGCTTCTTAGGAAGAAGCTTCATGAATTATTTGGAATGAGAGAGAAAGAATCAGAGTAAAAGATATCAAAGAAATATATGATCAAAAGATCATAGCTGTTCATGTGGCAACATCAAGGGAAAGCCACTGAATGGCTTGCATATCCTATACTGGGTAACCTTGAAATTCAAGAGAAATCAAGGATGCTATATCCTTATATCCACTATAAGGGAACTTATTGGGGGACACAGGTTTTATAGAATGGGAAAGTAGGGCTGGATTGCTATCTGCATCATTGGAAGTAAGATTCACAACAGTGGAATCTCAGATCCATTTGAGTATTTTTCTGCTTTTTCACATGGTTGCTATGAGGCTCAAATTTGAATTTATGTGAAATAATTTACAAATCTTAAGCACTGTATAAATGCATATAAATAATATATTTAAAAAGGGAATAGCTTGGAGTCTTTATAAGTTACTGATTAAATTCCAGGCGAAGTCCTGAAATCTATTAGTAAAAGGATAGTTTATGTGCATTTAGGAAAGGGATTTGGTTCAAATTGTGTCGGACTAAATTAATTTCTTTATATAAATAAACCAAAGAAATAAACTAGTAGATCAGAGAAATGTTAGGCAAATAAATACTCCTAGATTTCAGCAAGTCTCTCATGCTATTTTTGTGATAAAGATGGAGAAAGATGGATTAGACAATAATATGGTTAGATGAATTTAAGTCTAGTCACTGGTTCTAAAAAATAAGTATTAATGGACATTCAGGGAGACTGATTGATAGAGTGCCATTCCCTCTCTAAACCACCCCCATGCCCACCCAGGTTTTATTCTTTAAAATCTCTGTATTTTAGGGGTGGCTGGGTGGCGCAGTGGATAAAGCACCTGCCCTGGAGTCAGGAGTCCCTGGGTTCAAATCTGGTCTTAGCTGTGTGGCCTTGGGCAAGCCACTTACCCCATTGCCTTGCAAAAACCTAAAAAAAAAAAACCAACTCTGAATTTTAGTGGACTTGATACTGGATATAAGTGAATAGTGTGATAACATATTTACACTTGACAAATATAAAATCATTCATATGAGCCAAGAGAGAATAGACATAACAGATGTTGAGATTGAAACTGTAGGTCAGAGCAATCAATGGATAAAGGTAATATGTAGAAATATCATTGTTTTCTCCAGACAAGACACAGGGAGAAAGCTAGGCCTGATTGATTTATATTCTGAAGTCAAACCTTAAAACATGATCACTTTTAGAATTGACACCTATGTGATGCTTGTCTTAATATATACTTTTGACTTAGTAATTAAGAGATTAAGAAAGCATTTAGGGGGCAGCTATGTGGTACAATGAATAGAGCACTGGCCCTGGACTCAGGAGGACCTGAATTCAATTCTGGCCTCAGACATTCAATAATTACCTAGCTGTGTGATCTTGGGCAGATCACCCCCTCCCCCCAAAAGAAAGCATTCAAACAAAAACCATGTTATGATACAGGAACATAAGTCTCTCACCCCATGGCAGCTAAAGAAAGATAAGTGCTTCTTTGTCAAGAAGGAAAAAGAGAATTATTATAGATACCCCCCGGGGTACACAATAAATATGTTAAAAATTTATAGAAAACCTTTGAAGTAAGCTGTCTTACTTCATAATAGTAAGGCTGACCATAGGTATTTATTGTTGGATTTCTTAAATATAATAGAATATGATTTAGTTCCAGAGAGAGCTAATGAAACGGTTAAGATTTCAGAGTGAAATCAAAATCCTTCTTTGGTGACATCTGCAATAACTCAATCCTCAATAACTCATTTTTTTGCAGGTTGAAAAACATGTAGCATGACACTCTAGACAGCTAGAATTATACTCCAGAATCTCACTGTCCTTTAGGTAACAGATCTTCATGCTGCAAATACAAATCTCAAAATAACCTTGAGAATGCAACAGAATGTACAGGAATGGGAGCATCATTATGGACAGAACTGACTGCTGCCCACAATCATCTGCTCAGCATTCATCCATAATAATTTTAGAACAATATTCTAAATAGATTTTTCTATGCTGACTACCTATAACATCCAAACTGCATGGAGTGAAAAGCTTTCTAAGTATAGAAACCTAGCAGAAGACATTAAAACTAAGTGGTAATAAGACAAAGTATATGTCATTCCAGTCTATTTCCTACCACATACTCTTCCATCTGGTAACATGGGCCTCCTGGCTGTTCCCACAAAAAAAGACTCCATCTCTTGGCTCCAGGCATTTTCTCTGGAGGCATTTTCTCTGTCTGTCCTTCAGTCCCCCAACTCTCTCCCTTGTCTGCTCAGATTACTGACCTCCCGGATTTCTTTTAAGTCCCATTGAAATTCAACCTTTTGGAAGATGCTTTCTTTAGTCCTCCTTAAATCCAATGCTTTCTGTCTTTTATTTATTTTAATTATTCTATCTTTTATTTCTTTTTACCCTGTATATGGCTTGTTTTGTATATATATTTATTTGTAAATATATATCCTTATTAGATTGTAAACTCCTTGAGGGCAGGGACTGACTTTGTTTCTTTTTTTATCCCGCCCCCCCCCCCAAACACTTAGAACTGTGCTTGTTACAAAGTAAGCACATAATATGTTTATTGATTGACTGGTTGATTTTTTGACTGCTACTAGAGTTGTCCTGAGGATACTTTAAAGTTAATCTGAAGATAAGTTTGTATCCAATAATTTTATTCAACTTTAAAGTAGTCATTTTATCCATTTTACAAAAATCTACAGACTATTAAGCATACAAGAATAATAGCAGAATAATGACTTGTCCTGGAACCATTTCTAGCCAAATCTGATCAAAAAAGATAAAAGCAAGATAATAACAATAATCCCTTCAGTGGTCAATCCATCAACTATATTATAAGGGGTGAGCAAATGCAAAGTAAAATAATAGGGTGTTCCTTGAGGTGGATAAAATAGTGATGAAGGCATTGCAGGAAGTTTAAGATGCAAATTAGGCTCTAGAAATAGCACTTATTGGATGAACACTCTGGATAATGTGATGAAATTGCTCTTAAGACTCTAAGATAGGCAGAGAACCAAGATGGTGAATTAGGGGCAGCAACTCAGTTTAATTATCCCAACATATTCCTCCAAATTCCTTAAAAATAATTACTCGGGTCAAATTTTGGAATAACAGAGCCAATAAAAAGATGGGGTTATATAGTTTTATGGCCTAAGAAAACTTAAGAGATTAGAAGGAGAATTCTAAAACACTAAGGTAGGGTCTGTCCAGACCCCACACAAGCCTCAGTGGCAACAACAGGGACAACATCAGCTTTGAGAACTTTCAGCCCTGAGACAGTAAGGGGATCATACAAATTGGTCAGAGATTAACAGGACCCTTTTTTTGGCCCTGAGGAGAGCTAGCACTGATTGGCAACTCTTATCACCCAAATGCAGTTCTGGATTATAGTTCCAGAGTAGTTTTAGGGTGGAGAGGAGTGCTAGGTGGTAGTCACAGGGGAGCAGGGACCCTGTTCACAATTCTAAGACAAAGATGAGTATCAATACATTCAGCTACAGTAAAGAAGAACCTCTTCCTTGGCAAAGACCAAAAAGCAGACCAGAAGAGCAGTGACCTTACCTTTCCCAGGATCATATCACCCTGGAAGTACTCCAAACTTTGGAAGTACCCAAAACTTGCAAACCCTAAGAACTGGCTCTAAAAACGGCAATACAAAAAAGTTTGAAACTTGGACAGGCCCACCCCACTCCAAGGTGAAAACAGTTCAACTTGAAAATAAAGTTAAAAGGGCAGCTAGGAGGTGCAGTGGCTAGAGCACCAGCTCTGGAGTAAGGAGGATCTGAGTTCAAATGTGACCTCAGACACTTAATAATTACCTAACTTTGTGACTAGACAAGTCACTTAACCCCATTGCCTTAAATAAATAAAAAAATTTAAAAAATAAAAGTCAAGAAATAGACTAAAAAATGAGCACATAATAACAAAAAATTAATCATCAAAAGCTTGGAACACCAAGACATAAACGTAAAAGAACAACATGGAAACAGTTACCAAAAGAAACCTCAAAGGAAAATACTATTTGGACCAAGATCAATAAGAATTCCTGGAAGAGTTAAAGAAAGTCTAAGAGTGGTAAGAGGATAATTGGGAAAAAGAAATGTGTGATGAAAGACAATTATAAAAAAGAATTAAAAGCTTGGTAAAACAGGCACAAAAATATTGAAGAAAATAATATCTTAAAAAAAACAGAATTGGCAAAATGGTATGAGAGGCCTAAAAATTCTCTTTAGAAAAGAATTCCTTTAAAAGCAGAATTGGCCAATTGGAAAAGGAGATCAATTGGAAAGAAAACAATTTCTTAAAAATTGAAGTAGAAATTAGTAGAAACTAATGATTCCTAAGAATTCCTAAGAAACAATAAAACAAAGTCAAAAGAATGAAAAAAAATAGAAGAAAATGTGAACTATCTCATTGGAAAAACAGTTCATCTAGAAAACAGATTAAGAAGAGATTATTTGAGAATTATTAGACTACCTGAAAGCCATGATCAAAGAAAGAGTCTAGATATCATATTTCAAGAAATTATAAAAGAAAACTGCCCAGATACCTTAGATTCAGAGTGTAAAATAGAAATCAAAAGAATATACTGATCACCTAAAAGAGATCTAAAGATGAAAACTCCTAAGAATATTATAGTCGGGCAGCTAGATAAAGTGGATAAAGCACCGGCCTTGGAGTCAGGAGTACCTGGGTTCAAATGCGGTCTCAGACACTTAATCATTACCTGGCTGTGTGGCCTTGGGCAAGCCACTTAACCCCATTTTCCTTGCAAAAACCTAAAAAAATATATTAAAGTCAAATCCCAGAACTCCCAGGTCAAAGAGAAAATACTTTAAGCAGTCAGAAAGAAACAATTCAAATATTCTGGAGCAAGAGACAGGATAACATAAAATTTAGAAGCTTCCACTTTAAAGGCACAGAAAGCTTAGAATATGATACTCGAAGGATGAAAAATGGATGTTTAATGAAACAGAGGACTCTCAAGTATTCCAGATGAAATGAAAAAAAAAACTTCACAGAACAAAAACCAAAAAACCCTGGGCTGAATAGAAAATCTAATTTTCAAACACAAGATTCAAGAGAAGAATAAAAAGCTAAACAGGAAACCACAAGAAATTCAATAAGATTAAATTGCTTACTTTTCTATATGGGAAGATTATATGACTCCTAAGAATTTTATAAATTTTAGGGTAGTTAAAAGGAATTTACTCAGTGGGCATGTGTGTGTGACAATTATGTTGGAATGACCTCCAAAAATAAACTTTTAAAGGAATGTGAACAGGATGAACTCACCTATAAAAATGGAAGTAGATAGCAGAATGGATTAGAAATCAGAATCCAAAAATGTATCTACAAGAAGCAGCGTTTAACATAGGGTCAAATACAGTTTAAATAAAAAGTTGAAGCAGAATCTATTATGCTTTAGCTAAAGTGAAAAAAAAGCAAGAGTTGGCAATCATGATCTCAGGCAAAACAAAAGCAAAAAATAAAAATAATCAGGGAAACTACTAAAATCTACCATAGTATTTAAAAAATGTAACTGAGTAATAAGGAAACATGCTTTGCATGATTTCACACATATAATGCATATCATTTTGCTTGCCTTCTCAGTGGATGAGGGAATGATGGGAGGGAAGGAGAGAGAATCTGGAATTCAAAATTTAAAAAAGAAAATAACATCTTAAATAAAGAATAATATTTTTAAAATTGAGTAAGTGAAAGAGACACAGAACACATGATTTCAGGCTAATCTTACTCAAAAGTCCTGATAATCAGTTCAACAGGGAGGAGTGATGCTCCTTCATATTCTGGTACCACAAGAAGGCAGGATAACTTGGAATCAGAAATAACCATACCCTACCCACTGTAAATGCTTTAGTAGAAATGGTGCCAACTATAAACATGAGTGAGGCAAAGTGCTCATAAAATAGGCTGAAGATATGAATGCCTTCTTTTTGTACTAGTCCTATATCAGAGAAAATTGAAAACATTTTACCAGGTAAAAACTACATACTGTGATTGCTACCATTACTCTTAACTCTAAGTCATATAATAACATATGCAGACCAATACAGGGTAATCATAAAAAAATAATTTCTTCCCTTAACTAGATGAACTAGCAACTAAAACTGTGGAAAAATAAAACCTGAGGTAACTGAAAATCTTTACAACACAAACACCAGAAATTGGGTGGGTGGGGAACCTTTTTAAAGTGCTTATTTGTGTCTGATAATGAAATGTATGATTAAATATGATACTAATGTCTCAAATGATTTTTGAAGGAGAAATTGTCACACTCTAAAGTGTGTCTGAATTTTTGATTAGCTTTTTTTGAGTTTGAGGGCAATAAACCAACTGGCAGATCAATTATGCATAAAAGAGTAATTTTAAAGAACTATTCTTTGTTAGATTAGAAACCAGCCCACAGGGATTCTTTATAAGAATCAAATAAAATAACGTATGCAAAATGTTTTGCAAACCTTAAATGCTCTATAAATGCCACTAGCTATTATAACCATCATAAAAACTCATGCATTCTCCCATACTATTTGACAAAACTATTAAAAAAAAACTTTTAAGTCCTAAATTTCATATTGTGTGACTTCATTCACAATAAGAATTATAGGAGAAAAAGTAGAACTTTGTTAAGGATGGACATCAAATACCACTAGGGCACAGGTGACTAAAAAGCTAGTTAAGAACTGCAAGAAATAATCAAACATTACATAAATTTTGGGCCCAAGATGCAAGAGAAAGAAAGCATTTCTTGAACAAAGTACCAGATTTATTTTGCTTAACTATGCAGTTTTGTTACAAGGGGTTTTTTTTTTCCTTTTTTGATTGGGAAGAGGTAGAAGGGAGAGAAAATAAATTTTTGTTAATTAAAAAAAACCTAAAAATTAGATTAAAAATGTCATATGATTATTATAAAGTTAGGTGGAAGATGCATAGACTCAAGGAACTGTACATGATTTTAAAGACCTAGTCCAAAACTCTTGGAGTAGAAACAAACCCAGGGATCAGATAGATAGCACAGTGCATAGAGCACCAATCCTGGAGTCAGAAGGACCTGAGTTCAAATCCTGCCTCAGATACTTGATATTTGGGCAAGTCACTTAACCTCATTACCGCACAGAAACAAAAAAAAAAAATGAACCCAGGTCTTCTTATCTAACATCCTTTCCACTGAATTTTTTCCCATCTTCAGATGTTAGTTGATCCTCAGCTTCAGCTGTTATTTCATCTAATCTGGGCTAAGGGGTGAAGTTATTTCTTATGATTGCTCTGCCAACATGTGGTTTTTGTGTTTTGGAGATGGAGAGTCAACAATAATTCTAGCTTGCTTTTTTTTCCTCTGGTAGTGCTATTTCATCCACTCTTCTACTGAGCACCTTCATATTAACTATTTGGTGATGTGATTTATTTCTTCAGAATCACTTTATCTAAAGTGTCAATAGCTTAGTGTGGCAGCATACCCACAAAGTTCAAGTTCTTGTGCTTCTGCCATTTATTAGTTGTCTTATCTTAGAAAAATCACTTCACAACTGAGTCTCTGTTTCTTTAATTCCACAATAAGGATATTAAGATCTTTCCAATTCTACATTTATCTATTTTAAGGTATGTATTTATCCTAGCCCTCTCAAATTTCCTTTAAAATAGGCTAATGCTTAACTGTGGTATATGTATGTCATGGAACACTATTGTTCTATTAGAAACCAGGAGGGACGGGATTTCAGGGAAACCTGGAGGGATTTGCATGAACTGATGCAGAGTGAGATGAGCAGAACCAGAAAAACAATGTACACCCTAACAGCAACATGGGAGTGAAGTTCAACCTTGAAGGACTTGCCCATTCCATCAGTGCAACAATCGGGAATAATTTTGGGCTGTCTGCAAAGGAGAGTAGCATCTGTATCCAGATAAGGAGCTGTGGAGTTTGAACAAAGTGCAAGGACTATTCCCTTTAAGTTAGGAAAAAAACAGACATCTTATTGTCTGATCACACCCAATTTGGATCAAGGTACAACATGGAAACAAAATAAAGACTGACAGAGTGCTATCTGTGGGGGGTGGGGGGAGGGAAGCAAGATTGGGGGAAGAATGTAAAATTCAAATAATATCTTTAATAAAAATAAATTTTAAAAATAGGCTAATGCTTAAAATGTAAATAGTTGATGTCCATTTATGTACTGATATAATATTTTTATCTTTCTATCTATCTATCTATCTATCTATCTATCTATCTATCTATCTATCTATCTGTATGTGTGAGACAGTTTCCATTTGTTTCCAATGGTAAATCCCTGAAGAGCAAGGAACATGGCTTTGTAGTGTAATGTATAATTAAGTTATCAATGAATGCTTAATGAGGAATCAAGCTTTGTTTGAGCATTCAAAATTGTGGGATTAAATGGATGTTTATTTTAAACAGATTTTAAAAAGATTACCTCAATATTTAGCGGTTCTTGTGGCAGAAAATTTTAATACTACACTGCCCAATTAAAAGTAACCATTAAGAAAAATGAAACAGAATCTGGAAAACAAAATTATATTAGGAATTCTATATTCCCTTAATTAACAATTAAGAGCAAGAATTTTAAAATTATGATGATTCTCAAAGCATCATAAAGAATATAAACCAAAATTAATTTGTAAAAACTTTCTATAGAGGGTTGAGAAGTAAAAAAAAATAGGAGAGGGTGATGGGAAGGAAAGAGGGAGGGAGAGAGAGAAACTGAGAACCCCTGATGGAGGATGTAGAAAAATGACTTCCATCTGAACTCCTTTTGAAAAGACCTCCAATGAGGTTAATTAACAATAATATCATTAATAGTTGAAACTAAATATAGCCCCTTTAGATTAAGTAAATATTTTATATATATGATTCAACTTGAGCCTCATAACTATGAGGTAGGTATCATAGATATTGTCCTCATTTTAAGATTAGGAAACTGAGAAATGGATCAAATGCCTTGTTTATAATCACATAATTTGTAAATGTTGGAGATAACATTCAAAGTCAATAAGTTTCCATACCAGGAATTCCCCATATTGATGAAATCATAGGTCCAAACCACCAAAAAATGTTCCCTAAGTCTTTTCTTCACCAGCCTAAATGTCCCCAGTTCTTTCAAATGATTTTGATATGGAAACCAGGTTCCATATCAATAATAATCCATTTAAGTCAAACTAAAATAACTCTTAGATTTTACTTCATGTCCAGGAAATTGGCAAAGTTGCCAAAAGATGGAAATAGTGCTGGAAGGGGTATGAGGAAATAGGCACACTAATTCATTGTTTGTGGATCTGTGAATTGATCTGCCCCTGGAAAAACCATTTGAAATTATTCAAGAAAATGCCAAAAGTTTTTGTACCCTTTGATCCAGGGAATCTATTCCTAGGTACCCTGTGGATATAAAAGACAGAAGGAAAGTTGCATGGCGTGGTAGATAGTATATGAAATTTGAAATCAGGAAGTTCAAAGACTGCTTCAGACATACTTGCTATGTGATCCTGTGTAAGTCACTTAACCTAATTCAGTTTCCTTAGCTGTAAAATAAGGATAATAATGGCACTTACAGAGTAGTAAGGAGAAAATAAATGAAAAGTTTTTTTTTGACTGCTGCATCACACTTTCCAAACACAAAATGCCTAAGGTTTTTTTTTTTTTACATTAACTGCTATCTAGGATCATCTTCATTTTGTAGTTGCATGGCTGAGTTTGTTTTTATCCTTATTAATTTTCATCTTAGCCTCATCCATTCTTCTAATCTAGTCTTTCAGATTCCAGTTCTGTTATCTAAAATATTAACTATCTTTTTCAACTGTCATTCACTTGAAAAAATTCAGATTTCATCTAAACCTTCATCCAAGACATTGATAAAAGTGTCATGGAGAAAAATAGAACAAAATCATATTCCTGCCAGGATTCTACTAGAAATGTCCTTCTCCATCTTAAGATTCACTCACTCATCTTGGAGTCAGTCAATAGATTTCAGACCCATATAATTGTTTTATTACTTGGTACATTTCTATATATTTTCCAAAAAAATATTTTGAGGAACTTTGTCAGAAAGCTTCCTTAAATCTGGCTGTAATTGAAGGGGACACTTTGTCAGGTGAAACCTTTTTCACTGGCACCAACTCTGATTCCTGATCTTCTAGCTGTCTCTCCTGGCTCTCAGTTTGTTTTTTTGTCTCCTATCATCCTGGTTTTTTCTTCACTTTGTTTAATGGGATGGAACTATTGCTCTACATTTCATCCTTTAGAATAAGGTTTGTGTTTGATTGCCACACCTCCCTGTTCCCTGGAAATTAGGGTGTTCTGACTACCTTCAAAATTAACAGAATAGGGGGTGGCTAGTTGGTACAGTGGTTAGAGCACTGGCCTTGGAGTCAGGAGTACCTGAGTTCAAATCCGGCCTCAGACACTTAATAATTACCTAGCCTTGTGGCCTTGGGCAAGCCACTTAACCTCATTGCCTTGAAAAATCTAAAAAAACAAAAAAAAATTAACAGAATAACCATTGCTGTTATGTCACATGCTATTCTGTAGCAAATCTTAGCCTTTTATGAAAGAGTTTTTGTTTGTTTCCAGGAACCCTATATTTTTGTATTTAGGATGCAGGATCAACATTTCATGGAATTTTAAAACGAGGAATGTACATATCAATGAAATCAAGTCTTCTGGGAGCTTGTGGTTTGGGATGGTGTCAAATGGTATGTTACTTAGGATCACTGTTCCCAATCTCTAATGCTAATATCATTGACAGTATACTTTTACTATAAAAATGTGTAATGAAATTTAAAATCAATCAGCATTATGTCAAGGCACTGCAATTACAAAGATAAAGATGAGCTATTCTTGAGGAATTTAATGTTCATTTGGAAGAGATAGCATGTCGTATATTTTATAGATATATACACATGTTCATGCATTATTTGTGCACATGTGTATACATACATATATAAACAACATGTACTGTATATAAAAATAATAAATAGGGGGAGAAGCCCTAATAACCAGGGAGAGCCAGGAAAGGCTTAATATAGAAGGCAGTTTTTATGCTGAGTTTTGAGGGAAATAAAGAATTGTAAAAGGTGGGAATAAAGAGGCCTGCATTTGGGGCATGGGGGACAGACTGTGCAGAGATATGTGAGAAACTGCATGAAAGCCAATTTGTCTGGGCTGAGGCCTACTTGAAGGGAAATCATAACTAGCAAGGCTGGAAAGAAAAGTTGCAATGACTTTTAAATGCCTGATAGAAGAGTTTATAGTTGTTTCTAAGGATGATAGGGCATTACTGGAGTTGAGTAAGGGAATGACATGGGCAGACCTATGCTTGAAGAAAATCACAAAAGCAGTTGTGTGAAGGAATGAATTAAGAGTGGGAAAAGACAAGAAAAGGTGACTAATGAGAAGGCAATTGAGAGGTTTTTAAAGGGCTGAACTAGGGTCAGGGATGGGGCAAGAGAGAAAAAGGAGACATTGTGAAGGTAGGAAGTAGGTATTATTAAGCACCACAATATCTAAGCTATTGAGCTAAGCACTTTACAAATATTTCATTTATCCCTTACAACCCCAGGGGATAGTTTGAGACAGTGGCACAAAAAAGAGGTAAAAGGACTCAATGAAGGTCACACAGCATTACCTAGTTGCCTCAGATTAATTAGAGGGGAAAATGAGGAATCTTAGGGATGACCTTGGGCATCTGGAAGGATGGACTGGGAGAATGAATTTGTGTACCAAGGAGAGAAGAGGAAATAGCCAGTGATGGGGAAGTCTGGCCAGTTTGAGGAAAAAGGCTGGGGGCTGATGCAAAGGATGTGGTGTGGGGACAGGCAGGAGATTGGTATTTGTTTAGGTCCTTGGCAATAAAACCAATATTAAAGGTCAGTCTGAATGGCAAATCTGAATTCTCTCTAGGTGACCTGTAGAGATGTACAGTTTCAGGAAACTCAACTGAGTGACCTGTCCAGTCGAAATGTTGCGCACAAAGAGAACAGCAAGAGGATATTGGGGTGATTCAATGTTAGAGTCATGGATTGACTGAGTATACTCTATGTTTGTGGGGTGACTTGCCAGCACATATTCTATGTATGTGCTCATTTTCTCACCAACACTTTGTATTTATGGGAGATTATAGCCCAGGTTAAGGGGAGAGGGGGAGGAAGAGGTGTTTTGGAATCACTGCTCTCATGTACTATCTCAGTAAATACCTTTGATTTGAGCTAATTGTGTCCTCTGGTTGACTATTAAAGGTAAAAGTGCTAATTGGGGTTTATGAGCTATACTTATAGGAGTGCAGAGACAGAGAATCTTGAATCTTCCCCTCCATAACTAAGCTATGTGGGTGGAGAGAGAGCTCCCAGAGGGGATACTATATTATGTTTAATATTTTTAAACTTTGTATTGTATTTTTGTTTTGTCAATGTTGTAGGCCAGGGGTTCTTAACCTTTTGTGTATTACAGATTTCTTTGGCAGGCTGAGAAGCCAAAGGACTCTTCTCAGAATGTTTCTAAATGCAGAAAATGAAAAAAAAGTAAGATGACAAAGGAAATCAATTATATTGAAATACAGTCAAAAAATTAAAAGAAATTTTTTTTAAAAGTTCATGAACTCGAGGTTAAAGACCCTTTTCTAAAGAAGCAAAGGAGTCCTAATAAAGCTCTCAAAAAAGCTCTTATCTGTGTTTTCTCATTTCTGGGTGTGTTCATAACACAATCTGCAGTCATGAAAGTCATCCCATAATGAGAACATTTCCCAAGGCATCAGCTCATTTCCAGATGTCCTGAAATTCATCTTTGTACTTCATTTATATATGCCACTGGGCTATGCCTCTGTGAGTGACGTTTCCATAGTAACAATTGTATTTCAGACAGGAAAACAGAGAAAGACCCTAGGGAAAGAGAGAAACAGTTTTCAAATGCAAATAGCAATAAAATGAGGTTAAAAATAAGACATGTAATCTATGGGGTAAAGTATGACTCTACTGTCATTAAGTGATACAAATTTATTGATTAAAATCCGTTTCTCTGGATATCATTATTCAAAATCTTTCTTTGGCACAGAGGTGACTATTCTGAGATTAATATGATGAAGTACAAGTTCTGGTAGTTTCTCTTTAAGATGAAAAGGCTTTGGGGTGGCTAGGTGGCGCAGTGGATGGAACACTGGCCCTGGAGTCTATAGAGTACCTGAGTTCAAATCCACCCTCAGACCCTTAATAAATTACCTACCTGTGTGGCCTTGGGCAAGTCACTTAACCCCTTGCCTTGCAAAAACTTAAAAAAAGTTTCTTGTAATATGAAAAGGCTTTAAATTCAGGCGCTGTGATTACTGTCAATCATATGAGGCCCAGTCTAGGTAGAGAAGCATTTGCAGAAAGGCTTTTCTTTTTTTTAGGTTTTTGCAAGGCAATGGGGTTAGGTGGCTTGCCCAAGGCCACACAGCTAGGTAATTATTAAGTGTCTGAGGTAGCATTTGAACTCAGGTACTCCTGACTCCAGGGCCAGTGCTCTATCCACTGCGCCACCTAGCCGCCCCTGCAGGGAGGCTTTTCACCAGAAGGTAAACTACCAGTTGATGAATTTTTTCAGATAGTGCCTCCTACTGAACCCGGATTCTTAACTGTTAGAGGCTACAATCCACACAAGTGAAAGTGTACTGGAATAAAATCCATACTACTTAAGAAAAAAGAATGAATTCACAAAACCTGAGTTGAATGCAACTCTATCACTTCAAATCTTGTGTCAGGAATCAGGGTTAGAAAGTAACAGTTTTAACTAGATTATGCAGTCACTGTTACAAGTAAAGAAACTGATACACAGATTGGTTTCCTTTATTATGTCAATAAATATTACTTAGAGCAATGTACTGAGTAATTGGGAAAGACCAAAAGTTTAGCTAAGATGTAAACCTGCCCTTATGGAGCTAGCAGACCTAGTTACAAACCAGTATCAGAAAAAATATATTGAAAAGATCTAGGGGGAAAAAAAAGTGCTATAGGAGGTCTAAGAGGAAGGCATTACTAACCAGGGCAGTGAGGGAGAACTTCCCTGGATGGATGGGATATGAGGTCTTTAAAGGGCAGTATAAATACCAATTACAAAGAAGGAGTGAGCACAGGTATGGAAATAGGAAAGTATAAGGCAAGTTCAATGGGGGCAAAAGTGGTTCATAGGAGCATAGACCTATTGCTTCAAAGGATCTGAAAGGGCATCTAATCCTATTCCCTTATTTCACAGGTGGGGAAATTAAATTAAATGATTTGCCTGAGGTCATACAGATAACAAGCACTGATATTAATACTATTACTACTAATTCCACTTCACAGTTAGAAATGAGTTTATAAAGTTCTGAGGATATATCAGACCTGGAGATACTGATGAGGACCAAACTTCATAGAAGTGGTAGCTGAAGCTATGAGAGTGAATGAGATTGTCAAGGCAAAGAGGAATAGTCCAAGGATGGAACCTGAGCCAGACTCATCTGTAAGAGGACAATGAGGACTGTGACAGCAGAATCACCTGAATGTGTAGATGATGGAACAGGGGCTAGTTGCAGAAATCAGATAGCAAGAGGCTAAGGAAATTATAGAGAGTGCAAGGAACTGGAGACATGGGGTACTGGCAACTTTTTGCAAGGAGAAGAGGAGAAATAGGAAAATAGTTGGGTGGGTTTAGGAGTATCAAAGAAGAATTTTTAATTTAGGATTGAAAAAGTTGACTATTTGTAGGTAACTGAAGAGCAGCAACAAGAAGAAATTGATATACTAGAGAAGGAGTTGCCCAAAACCAGATGATAAATACATGGCTAAAAATCTCTAGACCTCCAGTTTACCTCAATTTCCATAACATGCTTCCTCTCAAGATTCATTGAATCATAGACTTAGAACTGGAAAGGGATCAGAGCCCATATAATGCAACTCCCTCATTTTATACACGAGGAAAATGAAGGCCTGAGAAGATTTTTGTATCCATCAAGTGTTTTAGAAATCTTAAAGGACAGATTTAATGTAGTTTAAAGTAGTTTCGATTCACTTTTCTCATTAAACTATGCCCAGGTCTGCAAGGCATAACCATAATTTAACAAATCTATAAGAGATCATTTCCTTGGGTGGACAATCTATAAGAGAAAAAAAGTAATTTGCTAATACCATCAATAAATAACCAATTCAACAAACATTTGTTAATTACTTCCTTTGTATATTGTGCGAAGTGTTGGAGACAAAATGATTAAAAAAATAAAGTACCTAACTTTGGGAAACTTATTTTCTATTATAAAGATATGACAAGCACACAATTAGTTATCCTATAAGGTAGAGTCTGATGGGAACAAAAGAGAGACAAAGTACTCTAGGAAAATTTGAGCAAGGAGGAATAGTTGCAGTTGGGGAGGGAGGAGGAGACTATAGTCACAACCATAAACAAACATTCATTAAGTGTCTATTAAAAACTAAGGATTGGACTAAGGTAACAAAAAGAAGGAGAAACTAGTCCCTGCCCTTAAGGACCTCCTAAACTAATGGGGGAGACTACAAGCAAATAAATATGTGTAGACAAGCTTTATACAGGATAAATAGGAAATAATTAAAAGATAGAAGGCACTCGAATTAAGTGTGGTTAGAAGAGGCTTCCTTCCAAATTTTATTTGGAATTCAAAGGAAGCCAGGAAGATGAGATGAGGAGGGAGAGCACTGGGACAGCATCAGGGCCAGCCAGAGAACATGCCTTGGGGGCTGGAGAGGCCAGTGTCATTGGATTAATGAGCTCTTGTCAGGGAATAAAGTATACAAAACTGGAAAGGTAGAAAAGCACTAGATTATGAAGGGCTTTAAACACCAGAGAATTTTGTGGTTGCTCCTAGAAGTCATAGGGAGCTACAGGTATTTATTGAGGAGAGTGATATGATTGGATCTCCCCTTTAGGAAAATTACTTTTGTGGCTAAATCAAGTGAGTAGAGACTGGATGCAGGCAGATCCCTTAAGAAAGCTAATGCAGTCTTTCAGAGATAAAAACTGAGTTCAGGGGAAAATGGAGTTGTATGTATGCAATGGAATGATGAATTTGGGAAATTAGGTCACAGCACTGAATAAGGCTGAAGGTTCAGAGAGGGATAAACTGGCCATTATCTTGAGTCAAATATAGTGTTAAGATTACTAGATTGGGAATCAGGGAACTATGGTTCTAATCCTGATTCTGCCACCAAATGACTGTCTAACTAAGCGAAGGAGTTGAATTAGAATAACTAAGCTCTTGTCCAACTCTGACATTCTATACCTTCCTCTCAGGGCAGGAGGACGGTAACTACTGAGCAATAAGGTTTTTGGCTTTTAAAAGGTACCCCCCAATTGATGGTGACCATCTCCTCCTAGAAGTCCTCTGGGGTGGACATACCACTACTTCAGACAATGTTGTCACTGCACAAAACATTCTTGGAACCTCTTGGGGAATTTGCCTTGAGACCCAGTTTATGAACCACATGAAAAATAAATCAAAGTAATAGGATGTCAGTGCTGGAAGCAATCTTTGGAGATTATCTGGTCCAAACTTCTCTTTTGACAAATGAGAACTCTGACGACCAGAGCACCGCAGCAACTGGCCAAGGGTCACGCTCTGAATAAGTGGAAGGGTTGGAACTAGGATAAAGTTCCCCTGGAAGTCTCATTATTTCATATTCACCTTATTTTTGATCCAAATACCAATTCCCAGATCAGTCACCCAACATATTATAACCAAACTTGCCTTTGAAAGACTTTTGATTGTTTTGAAAAATCGAATTTGCTCTCAAAGGTCAAACATTCTCCAGCACTGGAGAAAGGCGAAACAATATGTTAGAGGCCTAAGGAGGAGTTACAGAAATATTTTGAGCAATGACAACATCATGGGAATAATCATATGGCATCCCAAAGGGAGTAGTTTGGAGGGGGCAGCACTCACTTGGAAGTGATTTCTGGTCTTGTTGACTTGATAGTTCCACTTCATGTAAAAGTCCATCTATTTCTTCTTGTCATTTTCCAATGGCCCTGGATGGGAAGCAGTATGGTCTGAACAACCACACAGCCATGTTGCAGCAGCACCACGAAATCAAATTAGGCAGTGAAATATAACCAACTGAAGCAGTACATTCAGGCCAGTAGAACACCAGTTTGTTCTGGGATCTATTTAGGTTGGGCAAATGATACTAAACTCTGATCTTATGTCTCTGGTTCTGAGTTATGTGAAAATAAGCAACTGGAAGGATGATAAGAACTCAGAGTATCTCAGGACTTATAACAGGAAGTAGTGTTTAAAACACCACTACAAACTCCAGATTAAGTAGAGAGGAAAGCAAGGAACTAGGAACCAGGGACCAGGGCCAGGAATGAGAGATGAATGAGTGTTTGCTAGGCAGGGAGCAAGACACAAATATTCAAGGGAATTGGGATAAAATCTTATGCAAAATGGGGAGTAGCAGTTGGAGGAAGCTAGTTTATATTTAGTGCCTCTTCACAATTCCATTTTTGTCTGCCCCTCCCCTCCTCTTTGGTGATGTGCTCCTTAAGATACTTAAGAGATGCCCCTGGGGTGGCTCACTCCTGCCTACCCTCTCCTGGCAGTAACTTAGGTTCTGAATTAAAGAGTCTTGCATCACTAGATTGGATTTTTCAGAAGCTAAAATTGGACTCTAAGATGATATGATGATATTTGTCCTTCATTCTCGAAGAAGAGCATGATATCAGGGAGGTAAGGCCATAACAAACACATGAATTGGATTTGAGTAAGGTGGTGCTATGCTAAGTCACCAGCCTTACTTTCTCCTCCAGAGCCATCTGGGTCCAGTGGCTAGATGTGAATCAAGATGACTGGAGATGGCCCTGGATGCAAGGCAATCAGGGTTAAGTGACTTGCCCAAAGTCACACAGCTAGTTTCTGAAGTGTCTGAAGCTGACTGGAATTCCTGGCCTCCCGACTCCAAGGTCAGTGCTCTATCCACTATGCCACTTACTCATTCTCTCTCCTTATATCTCCAAAGTCAATCAATAAACATTTTCTAAGGACCTACTAGAGATCAAGCACTGTGTAAACACTAGGGAGACAAATAGGAAAAAGAAGTCAGACCTTGCCATCAAGAAGCTTAAAGTCGAAAAAAGGAAGACAATAGTCAGGCAACAAACATTTATTAAATGCCTCCTATTTGTCAAGTACCCTTTGCTAAAAACTGTGGATACAAATATGAAAAAGAAAGATGGGACCTGTCCTTGAGAAGCTTACAATTGAATGGTGGACAATAATCTACAGAAGGAAGCTGCAAGTTAAGTGTAAAGTCAAATTCTCTGGCCCTAGATTTAAAAGTCAAGAGGTCATTGACTGGAGGGAGCAAGGGGCTATAGTGATTTGAGTGCTCAGACACTTGCAAATTATGTGACCCTGGACAAATTGGTTTGCCTCTGTAGGCTTCTACTATGAAATAAAAATGGTGTGAGGATAAAAGACAATATATTTGTAGGGTGCCTTGCAAATCATAAAGCACTATATAAATGCTCACTTTTATAATAGGAAATGGTGTGTCAAATGTCCTTGCAGCCTCTAAGTGGTTAGAAGGAACATTTTGGGAAAAGACAGTGAATGTAACAAGAGCGAAATATTTTTAGGGGAGGGAATGGAGTGGAACACTTCTCGAAATCAAAGACTGATTTAAGGCAAATTGGGGTTGGGAAGGAAACAAAATTGGTCTTTAGTGCCTCCCCACAATTCCCTTCCATGCCTCTCCCTGACACCTAGAATTATGCCTGTTGGAGGTAGTACATTGCGAAAATCAAGTCAATTAGCTCTCTCTATCCCCCAAGGTGATCCAGGTTTTTTCCAGGTACCCCCAGCTCTAAGTCAGGTTAATTCAAGCTGATTATCACCCATCACCCATCTACATTCCTTTTTTATCTCCAGCTCCAATGTTTTGTCTTCTGCCATATTACTATGTTGCTATATATCAATATACTTCCCCATCACCCTCCTAGTCATATTCAAGAAAGCAATACAAGGCTGCTCTTCATTGACTGGCTATGGAATTTTTCTTCACCCTTCTCCATCCAAATTTCCCTATTATATGTGTCATTCCTTCAGAATTCAACTAGGACACTGAAGTTTAGCTAATAAGACTATTCACAACAAGGTTATCAAAAGGCTTGTCTACAACCCTACTTTGGGAGAACACATAGCAAATAAACATGAGAAATGCTGGAACAGGAGCAGGGGTGGGGTGAGGCAGTTGTTCTGGAAACAGCCCATAAATTCTGTGGACCAATGATTCAATTATTTGGACAAACATGTAAAAATCAAATAAGAGAATGAACTCCATTGATGTATGTTTTGATCAGAATAAATGACTAGAGATTAAAATGTGAACAATGAACATGAATAAGTTCCCAACAGTCGACAATATATAATTACTACTTCCAGATATATTTGCATTTTAACATCTTCAATGTCATAACACAAAGGAATGACTTCTAAGGATTATAAGTTCTGTGGTAAGGGCCAGCTAGGTGGCGCAGTAAATAAAGCATTGGCCCTGGAGTCAGGAGTACCTGAGTTCAAATGTAACTTCAGACACTTAATAATTACCTAGCTGTGTGGCCTTGGGCAAGCCACTTAACCCCATTTGCCTTGCAAAAACTTAAAAAAAAAAGTTCTGCGGTAAGTCTAAGGCAGTTGTCTCAAACCATTTTTGTTCATCCTTAACTCACACTAGTTACTTTACCTTCTGTACTGTTCCCTAAAACCATCCCATTCTTTTCTACTTCTCAGTCTTTACCCCATATCAGGTCAACCAATGTATAATTTGGACTGTCCATCCATCCCCTGGACATTTCTCTATCTCTCAAATGTTACTTATTCTTCAAGGTCCAAATCAAATGTCATGACTTCCATGAAGCTTCCATTGATTCACAGATTCATAGGGTAGTATGAGTTAATTGTCATCCCTCTTTTAATTATCATCTCTCAAATTTATTCAGTAAATATGGAGAAGAAAAATATAATCTTCCCTTTTTGCTATTTATGTATTTTATGGGGGTCTTAGAGATCATCATTTTGTCCAGAGAGGGGTCTCAAGTCACACAACTATTCTTTGGTGGGTCTGAACCTTCACCCTTGCTTCTCTAATTGCTAGGTTAGTGCTCTTTCCCTGTACCATAGGGCATACTAGCCCATATGTCAGCTAGAAGGTCCCTCTCCCTTCTTTGAACTTTCCTGACCTCCATTCATAAATGTCTCATCCATTTATAAAACACTGACTTAAATAAAAATTATTTTTGCATGTATCTCACTTACTGGATTATAATGTTCATTTAAAGACAGAGAGCTAGTTTCATGCAACATTCTGTCTCCCCTTTCAGTTTTGAACCTTGCAAATAAACAATAGGTCTTTGATAAATGTTTGTTGATGAAGTGTCTGGTATGAAGAGTAAAGGAAAGGCAGTTAGTGATTCTTAGGCTATAGCTCCCAGGGAAAGACAACTGAGTATGTAGTGTTCCAGTGGTCCTAACAGCTCTCCTCCCTGCAGCATCCTACCTTGGCCCTACAAGCTTAGCCCTGACTTCTGTGGCAAAGGCTTTGTCTAATTCCACATATCAGCAGTAAACTGTGGTAGATATGCAGGGGAATTCTCAACTGTTTTCTTATCAAGTAGCATCAAGGAGAATTGGTTTTCAATTATTAAAGGTAAAATTTCATCTGTTCTTCTCATTCTTCTGCAAATGCCATCTGATTACATTTTTTCCCATTTCTGGATGACTTATCCTTGAGGGTCTTAAGGATCACCTTGTTGAAATACTTATATTTTACAGATGAGGAAACATGTCTAGAAAGGAGTTAACATAGGTCATTAGTAGCAAGGAAGGGCTGGAACCTTTATCACCTGAAATTCTCTGTTAAAATTCTCTATTCCTAATTTTTCATCGGCTAGAAGACAAAGAAAAAAGTTGTTTCAGTTTTTAAAACAAACTCACACATAGCTTCACCATAAAATACATAAATAACAAAAAGGGAAGTTTATATTTTCATCTCCATATTTACTGAATAAATTTGAGAGATGATAATTAAAAGAGGGGTGACAATTAACTCAAGCATAAAATATAGAAATAATAGAACTTATAGAGCAATCTATCCCAATTCCCTTCAATTACAGATGAGGAACCTGAAGTTTAGAAAGGTTATGCAATTAGTTTGAGATCCTACATCAAGAATGCAGCAGAATCAAGAAACAAAACTCAGAAGTTCCACTACATGCATTCTAATCCTCTTTCTATCATGTAGTAAATAGGTTTTCTGTTCTAAAGCATTTGTTGACAATGAGGGTGGGGAAGGGGATGGGGGGAGTGGAATAATGGCATCATTTATACTCCTGGGAAAGATCAATATATTCAAACTTCACAAAATATTTAAAAGGCACAGGAAAATGCTTGTGCTCTCCCTTTCCCTTTGCTTCTCTCTATATTTAGAGAATCAAGCTTCTCTAGGGACTTTTTTTAAGCTGTAAAATGGACAGTTTTTATTATATCATATTTTAAAAGTTTTTGCTCAAACAAAAACAATGCAATCAAGAGTAGAATGAAAAAAATCTGAGAAACAATGTTTTGCAAGAAGCATCTCTGGTAAAGGTCTCATTTCTCAAATATAAAGAAAACACTCAAATTTACTAGAATACAAGTGATTTCTCAATTGGTAAGTGGTCAAAGGATATAGACAGATAATTTTCAGATGAAGAAACCATAGCTATCTATAGTCATATGAAAAAATACTATATATTACTATTTTTTTAGGTTTTTGCAAGGCAAACGGGGTTAAGTGGCTTGCCTAAGGCCACACAGCTAGGTAATTATTAAGTGTCTGAGACTGGATTTGAACCCAGGTACTCCTGACTCCAGGGCTGGTGCTTTATCCACTATGCCACCTAGCTGCCCCTCTATATTACTATTGATTAGAGAAATACAAATTAAAACAATTCTGAAGTACCAAATCATACTTGTCGATTGGTTAATATGTCAGAAAAGGAAAATAATAAATGTTGGAATGGATACGGGAAAGTTGGTGGAGTGGTGAACTGATCTAATCATTCTGGAGAGCAATTTGGAACTTTGCCCAAAGGACTATAAAACTGTGCATATACTTTGATCCAACAATAGCATTGTTAGGTCTGTTTACCCAAGAGAGAATATTGTGGGAGTGGTGAGGGGAGAATCTATGTGTTCAAAATTATTTATTGTAGCTCTTTTGTTAATGGCAAAGAATTGGAAATTGAGGAAGGGATGCCATTAATTGGGGAGTGACTAAGTAAGTTGTGGCACATGATTATAATGGAATATTACTGTGTTATAAGAAATGATGAACAACTTCATTTCAGAAAAAAAAACTTGTAAAGACTTTTATAACTGATGGAAAATGAATTGCAGAACCAGGGGAATTTTATACAGTGTAACAGTAATACTGTATAATAACAAATTGTGAATGATGTAGCTACTCTCAGTAATAAAGTGATTGAAGACAATTACAAAGGACTCGTGATGAAAAAAAAATTCTATCCATCCCCAGAGAAAGAATTGGAGTCTGAATCCAAAGAATACTATTCTTTATACATTTTTTTTCCAGAATAGTAAAGACATTCATACATTTGTGAGTCTGCAAATTCTGGGGAAAAGGCACAAGATCTGGAGTTAGAAGACTCATACCTGGATTTTTGGTTTTACTATCTGGCACCTGTGATCAGTTACTTTACTCTGTATTACTCAGGTTATAATAATACTTCTACTATCTACCTCAAAGGTTCTTATAAGGAAAGCACCTTGTAAACCATATAGTATTATTATTATTAAGTTGTTTTTATTAGCATCATAAAAACACCCCATTATATATTCCCTCCTTTAGTGCCTCGATTTCATCTTCATTTTAGTAACAAGAAAGCATCTCTTTATAAAATGATTTCAAAATTGTCAACTAAGAATGATCAGTTATCTTATTTTTGCCCACATATAATTTTTAAGGTAATAAATTCCACAGATTGGACATTTTCACCAAAATACATTAAAAACATGAATTTAAGGAAAAAAACAAAAGGCAATTTACTTTTATGCCAACTTACATTTACTAAATGACTCAGTGAAGATTTACTGTCCTTATTTACCTCTCCTAGAAGAGAGAAAATGCATTGATATTGAATTGACTATAAAACAGTATCAGTAACAGTACATTATAGACAGCAAAGTCATTCTCACCTTCATTCCTCTTTCTCATCTCCTATTCCTCACAAATGCCACTACCCCTATCTCCCAGGATGAAATGGCTTCACTCTGTACCAAGGCTAACCCCCTGTACTTGTCAAGTGATTCCATTCCATCCAATATTCTTTAGCAGATCAGCTTTTCTGTCATCTCCACTCTTTTGCTTACTTTCAATCTCCTCCCCTGGCCTGGTTCATTTCCTTCTGCCAATAAACATCTCATGCCCAAGCCTCTCCTATTCTGAAAAGACTTTCTCACTGGATCTTTCCATTCCCTGTTATAGTCATAGCTCTACTGTACTTTACAAGGCTGTCTGTTTTCTCTCTTTTCACTCTCTTCCCCTTAATCTAGCTTCTGACCTTACCATTCCACTGAAACTACTTTCTCTAAATTTATTGATGTTTGTCTTTCATTCTCAAAGAAGACCTTGATATCAGAGAAGTGATGGCATGAGAAACACATGAATTGAATTTAAGTGAGGGGGATGCTGTCATAAGTAATCAGTCTTACTTTCTCCTCCAAAGTCATTTGGGCAGTGGTCAGATATGAATCTGATGTGAGGCAATTAGGGTTAAGTTATTTGCCCAAGCTCACACAGCTAATTAAGTATCAAGGTGTCTGAGGCTGAATTTGAACTTGAGTCCTCCTGACTCCAGAGCCAGTGCTCTATCCACTGTGCCAATTAGCTGCCCAAACTTACTAATGATCTCTAAGTTGCCAAATTCAATGGTCTTTGCTCAATTCTCATTTTCCTTGTTTTTTTTCCCCCACAGACTTTGATACTATTCATCATTTGCTCCTTCTTGATACTCTCTTCCCTCTAGGTTTTTGGGATACCACCCTCTCTCCTGATTCTTCTCCTACCTCACTACTCCTCTATTTTCTTTACTTGATACTTTTCTAGATCACATCCTCTAATTATAGGTGACCTGTAATGTTCTGTCATGGGTCCTCTTCTTTTCTTCCTCTTATCAATTTAATGTGGCAATCTCACCAGTTTTCATTATCATCTCTATGCTGATGATTCTCAAATCTACCTTTTTTATCTCTCTCTTTCTCTCTCTTTCTGCTAATATCACATTTTCAATTGTCTTTCAGACCACTTGAACTGGATATCTCATAGACATTTTAAATTCAACATCTCTAAAACAAACATTATCTTTTCCTTTTAATTCTCCCCGTTCTAATTTCCCTAGGGCATTACCATCCTTCCAATCTCTCAGGCTCTCAACCCAGAGTTCATCCTTGATTCCTCACTGCTCCCTCTTCCCCTCAAGCCAATTTAATGGCCAAGGCCAGTTGATTTCACCTTTGCAACATCTCACATATATTGCCCCTTCCTCTCTTCTGTTATTGCCTGGATTATAAAAGGTGGCTCTGCCTGAATCAAGTCTCTCCCCACTCCAAACCATTCTCCACCACTAAAGTGATTTTTCTAAAACAAAGGTCCAATAATGTAACTCTCTTCTGACCCTCCCCCTTCCCCCCCTCCCTTGGTAAGCTCCAATGGTTTCCTATTGTCTTCAGGAGCAAACATAAAATATTTTGCTTAGCATTCAGTCCTTCAAAGTCCATTCAACGTCCTTCAAACCTAGTCCTTTCTACCTTTCCAGTCTTCTTATAGCTTACTCACCAACCCATACTCTTCAGTCTGGTGATAATGGCCTCATGAACGCTCCACAAATAAGAAATTCTAATTCCTGGGTCTGGGCATGTTCTCTGACTCTCCCTCAGTCTGGAATGCTGTCTACTTCACTCTGATATAAGTTCCCTGGCTTCCTTTAAGACTCAACTAAAAATTCCATTTTCTGCAAGAAGACTTTCCTAACCTTTAATTACAGTGCTTTTCCTCTTTTAATAATTTCCCTATTTATCCTGCACATAACTGGCTTTGTATATTATATTTATTTCTGTACTAGCTTCCACATTAGATTGGAAGCTCCTTGAGGACAGGTACTATCTTTTGCCTCTTTTTGTATCTACAAAGCTTAGCAAAGTATGTGGCACACAGTAGGCACCTAATAAATGGTTACTAACAAAGTACGGAGATGCTTGGAGTAGAGTGAAGAATACCATCTAAGACTGTGTAAAAGTCACCAAACCATGATTCTACTACTGGGCAAATATTTTCAGAGGATTAAAGAAAAGAAATCATTCATATATATCAAAATATTCATGACACACCTTTGTGGTAGCAAAAAACTAGAAAAAATGGGTACCTTTTGAATGAGAAAAGGTTAAACAAATTATGATATAGAAATATCTGAAAGGAATTCAGAGAAACATGGCAATATGTGCATTAAGTAATGCACAGAAAGAAAGCAAGACCATGTGATTTTAGTCTAATAACCTTTCTTAATTCTCATTAAAATATTATAACTATTCCTTCCTTCAGAGTCCTTCAAACTCTTAAGGAAAAGAGAAGTTCCATGGAGATTAAAGAATTTCTTTAATAAATTTGGGTTTCAGTTTCCTCATTTGAAAAATGAGAGAGTTGGAATAAAGTCTCTAAGATTCCTTCAAGAATTAGAAATATTATAAAATTGTACAAAGAGACTATATTACATGACTTCATCTAAATGAAAATAATACAAAAAAAGCAGTTGAACTCAGATTAGCCCACTTAATTTTTCTCAGATTAAATATAATAATAGTCTTGATTTCAGAGGATGAATCTCATCACACTCCTCTAAGAAGAGATGGGAAACCTTGGGCATGGAACTCTGGCATATGTCTATGGAACCACAGTATCTCAGAGTGGGAAGCAATTTTAAAGGTACTAAATCCAGTCCAGTCCAGAACAAACAGGACCCCCCATGCAACACCATTGTTTTGGCCTTTGCTTCAAAACTTACAGTGAAGGGGAAGCTTCTACCTCACACAACCTGCACACTTCATCTCCCATTCTCCTTTGTGACTTGCCCAAGGTCATGTTTTGATGTCAAATTTGAACTAAAGTCCTTCTGACTCCAGGTTGGTTGATGCTCTATTCCACCCAGCTTACCCCACTCCTTATTTTTGAAAATAAAATTATTTTTTTAAGAAATCACATAAAACTTCAGGTTTTTAATAGATAAATATATTCATAATCCAACTGACAAATAAAAAGATAAAAAATGCAAACCTTAAGAGTCTGGCACACAATCACTCAGATTGGTAGGAATGCGGGCCTTTGCTAGGGCTGTTGGCAGAGGGAACAGAGAGGAGGATTAAGGTCTTTACAAATCCTTCCAGCTCTAAAGTGATGATTATAAAACTTCATTAGATAATTTAAAAAATGCTCTATGTGACTGCAGAATCATTACAGAAATGTCAGCTAGTTACATACTTTGATCTAAGTTCTCTTTCCATCTAACTCTGCTGCCAACATTAACCTTGACTGACATCACTTCCCTCAGCCTTCTCTACTGTCAACCTGAAGGGCTACAGGGTGCCATACCAACCCTCTCTTTCAGCACCATTACTTATGGAGAGCAAACACTGGATTTGTGGCTCACTCCATGTTATACCTCCCAGAAACAAAACTCCCTCCTGCCAGGTGCCCCTGGAAGGACCCCTCTTTTTCTGACTCCTTTTGTGTGTTATCTTCCCTACTCTTTATTCCTATGGGTTCTGCTTCTGATTAGTTGTTTTCTCTCAGAACTTCCATTTTAAGGACTCCCAGTCTACCCATATTTTATTCCTCTCCAGCTGCAGTCCTGATTCTCCTCCTGCACCTTCTTATGACTATCTTCTTCAGCACCTTTACTCATTTTCTTTCTCTCCTCCTTTTCAGATTTTTTATGCTTTGTTCCCTCTCTCCTTCCACATTTCCCCCGTCCCAGTTTTTCTTCACTTCCCACTCCCAGCAAACAATATGTGACCAAATAAGAGAAAAGATAAAAATGCTGAAGAGGGAGAGTGGAAAGAGGGAGGCACTAATCTAGTTATTTGTAACCGTTTTTGTGCCATGGATCCCCTCTGTCAGCCTGGAGATGCCTAGTGATATCTTCTCAGAATCATGTTACAATGTAAGCTCCTTACTCTCATTAGTCTAAATTCCAACCCCAATTCCACAGGATTAATGATGAAACATCTTTCTCATATCCTGATAGAGAGGTGAAAGACTCAGACTGCAAAATGAGACAATTTGACAGAAGGGGGAGACATGGCCTATGTGGAAACTTGTTTTAACTGACTTTACATCGATTTTTCTTTTGGTTTTAATCTGATAGGGCATGGGCTGTCTTTCTGTCTGTATTTGAATTTCCAGACCTTAATCCATAGAAAAGACTAGAATACATGCTTGTTGATTTGATCCGATGCAAAATGGGACCAAACTTCACCCCCAATTCCCAATCATGAAGAGGGATGATCTAACCAAGTTCCCTCTGCTGGAGGCGTAAGGATTTGAGACTGCTCCCTACGCGGCTGCCGCAGCACCAGGACTGCGCGGGAAACGAGGCGCCGCGCACGTGAGCCTCTTCGCTTTGCCCCGCCCACCCCTTCGCTTCCGCCCCGCCCTCCGCACCTGCGCACTCGCTCTTCCTGCGGGCGCTTCCTCGCGGGGCTCCGGGTTTTCCGAGGCGCGAGAGCTCGTGGCCGGGATGAAAGCACACACACACACACACACACACACACACACACAAACACACTCATCCCCAGATCCTTGACCGCGGGAAGCTGAAGACCAGGTTCAGTTGCGTGCTGCTTGGGGCTTCGAATGGCCACCAGCCCCCCGTTTTAGGAGAAGTCCGCGGGCTGCGTTGGAGGGAGGCCCCCGGCCTGGACTGGATCGGGAAGGCCCGAGAGCTGAGGATGGGTGACGTGTCTGGTCCTTCCCATGATGCATTCCGGCCTCGCTGTGGGAGCGCCCTCCCTCGCGCGAGTGCGCATGCTCCGGCTGGGGTTGAGGGCAGCAAGTGTGAGCGTGATTGGGCTGAAGAGCCCGCACGCACGTTGCGCAGGCGCACGGACTGGTTCGGAGCCAGCCGAGGAGAGCACGCGCCTGGCCCAGGACCTTTGCTTCCCGGAGGCATCAGGGCTTCCGCGGATCTGCGGGGCGGGACCTCCCAAACTTTTCCCCTCCCGGCCGGCTTTTTTTTGTTCTGCTTTTGTCAGTGCTTGAGAAGTTAGCCCGGGGCTCACCTGGATCTTGGGATTGTGTATTCATTCCCCTTTGCTGTTATCGCACCTTGCAAGGGCCACTTGGCATCCCTCTGAGGAAGAAACTATAAGGAAAGCTGGATGGTGTGACTAACTTAAAGAGGGAAGAAAAAAATGGAATTGGAACTGATTGTAATCTGGGCTGCCTGGGGTCACCCTGAGACTCCTCCTCTTTCTAATTCTTCACCCTCCACCTCATCTCTAGGGGCCTTCAGTTGGATCCCTATTGGAGAATCCTGTGGAAGAGATTTCTGCTCAAGGAGCGGGGTGGACAAGATGCCCTCCTTAGGACTTTCCAATGCTGGGATTACAGGTTTCTGAATTCCAACTGGATACAGCCAATTTAACAAAGTTGACCAGTTCATATTGTGCTGGGACCTGTAGCACAGTGTCTGATGTAGTAAGCATTTAATAAATGGGCATTTCTTTCCTTTTTTTGAGTGACTAGAGAAGTGCCTATTAATTTCAGGTGTCCCACACAAAAATGAGTAACCAATATTTAGAGCAAAGGATTAGTATCAAATTTTGTGCGAAGTTAAACCTGTAAGTGAGACACATGATATGGTTTATTTTTTGTTTTTTAGGTTTTTTGCAAGGCAACAGGGTTAAGTGGCTTGCCCAAGGTCACACAGCTAGGTAATTATTAAGTGTCTGAGGTCGGATTTGAACTCAGGTACTCCTGACTCCAGGGCCGATGCTCTATCCACTGTGCCACCTAGATGCCCTTACACATGATATGTTAAAAGAAGCTTATGGAGATGAAATAATCAAAAGCAAGGGTTTTTGACTGGCATAAAAGGTTTAAAATCGACAGGAAAGATGTGCAGGATGATTTGTCACTCATTGGACCAAAGAAAATAGTAAAAAAGTCAGATATTTGATTCATTCAAATAGATGCTAAACTGTAAGAACCATGTCTGAAGAGTTACAGTTAGATAAGGACAAAATCAGACTCATTCTGAAAGATAACTTGAATATGAAGAAAGTGTCTGCAAAGTCTGTGTCAGACCTTTGGAGGGATCAACAAAAGCAGCTAAAGCTTGATATTTCTTCTGAGAGTTCAGGGGAAGCCCCACCAAATGATGCTTTGTTGAGAAAGAATGTTCCTGCTTCTGGAATACAAGGTTATCCAGCGGGATTGTGTCAGGGAACTACCTCTGCCTCCTTCATCCTCCCTCCTTCACTCATCTGAAGGTCAGCTGTGGAAATCATCGCCAGTGAGCCTCCCAGCAAAGTTCACTCAGGATTGGTTATTCCCATGGTAAGAAGAATAGAAAAGATTATCTGAAACTTCCTTCCTTAGTCCCTTAGTAAATCCTTCCTTAGTTGTGTCCCAGTTCTGATGGCTGGTCTTAATTTTTTCCCTACTGCTTCCTCAAGTCCTTTGGACTTCCTGGTTACCTCCTTTTTGCAACCGTGCATCCCATCCCAATTTGTGTTATCTCCTGATTGTTGTTTATTTTAATGAATTTTGGGTGTCCATTCAGTAGGGCCCTTCTGATACTTGTATACAATACTCTTGATAGCTTTTGCTTATTAGACTACCAGTGCATCACTACTTGCCTTTATATTGCTGTTCTAATTTCGTCATCTTTCCTGGTGTTCCCCAGATCACTTGCCAGTGTTATATAGTCTGTATAAATGCAGAAACCATCTTCATTCCTGCCACCATACCTCTTCCTTTTATTTCTGGGAACCTCTCCCTCCCCAGACTGAGTATTCATCAACCAATATTGTTTGTTCTTCTAGCTCTTTCCCTTAAAATGCAATTTGGTTAGACTTAAAATTAGGGCATCAGTTGCCTAGGGCCTCTACTTGCTGGAAGGGAAGAAAACTTAATCCTAGGAAATATGGACCAAGAATTGGATGTTTGAGGAAAAGGAATTGTTTTTCTTTTGTTTGTTTGTTTAAGAGGAAGCATTCCAAGATCTGCAAATTGGAAAATGTTTAATGTTATAGTACATGTCAGATGTTCTTGTCTCTCTGTAGATAACAATTGTAATAATTATGTGAACTCTTTTGTTGTATCTGACTCTTTGTGGCCCCATTTGGTATTTTCTTGGCAGAGATACTGGGGGTAGTTTGCCATTTCCTTCTCCAGTTTATTTTACAGATGAGGAACTGAAACAAAAGGGATTAAGTAATTTACCCAGGGCCACACAACTCCTTAAGTGTCTGAGATTAAATTTAAATTCAGGTCTTCCTGACTCCAGGGCCAGTGAGTCACCTAATTCAGCCTTCATTATAAATGTATTATAAATATTATAAATATAAATTATAAATATAAATAAACAAGGTTCTCCCTGCCCAGATTAGAAATTTTTCCAATAAATCAGTAAGTGGCCAAGTGAATCTATGAGAATCTAGACCAAGAGCTGTTTAAGTTTTCCAGCTATACCAGCTTCTAGGGTCACTGTATGACCTAGCTGATATGGTGAGACTCTGCAAGTCAGTCCAACCTGACCAATATTGAAAGCTACATTACCTTCAATATATCATGACTGCAGAATCGGGATATTATTTAGCAGGTGGTCCCATGAGCTCTGCCTAGGAAAGCACTTTGTGGAAGGGAAAAGGGACACTTAAAAATAAGGGTGGAAATCACAAATAAAGCAGAAAGGTTATTCCTGATAGGAGCAGTGATAAATTGGCAGGTACAGAGGAGAAAATGCAAATTATAAGCATAGGGAAGAAGGAATAGAAAATTTGGCTACTGTTGAAGGTTTGTATAGTTGGAGATTATATAAGAAAATTATATATAAGTCATATTGTGGAGAGCATTGATATCACTTTGTCCTGTTAACCTTAGGGATCTGTGGGATTTTTTTAAGTGTGACAGTGAAAATGGTGTTTGAGGAAAATAAATTTGGCAATGGTAATGTAGGATGAACTGAAAGTTGGGAGACCATTTAGGAGACTTACAGTAGAGGTGATAAGGATTGAGACTAGAATAGTGGTAATGGACAGGTGAGCTCTACTATTTATTTATATGCAGGTATCTATAAGACTGGAACTGAATAATATTCATTTATAGAGAAAAGTCAAAGATGAATTTAAGTTTTTAGATCAGGGTAGAATAATGGTACTTATTAGCAAATAGGGAGATCCAGAGCAATTTGGGGAGAAAGTCCTTTGATCAGTATAATATCTTGCTACATTTCAGATAGAATTTTTCAGCATCTAATATGGAGGAACCACTATCAAAGCCGAGTGAAGCTTAATTGTCTTCATTAAATTCAAGAGTTTTGAGTGACATAGAATCTATGACTTGTCCTGGGTTACATAACTAGTCGTCGTCAGAGGTGACTTTTGGGCAGTTTACTTCATTTGAATAACTAAATCCCACAGAAAAAAAAAAACATAATATGAATTAAGCAAGTACTTATTAAGTATCTACTGTGGGTCAGGTAGCAATTAACTGGGGGAGATAAAAATTTAGAAGACATGTGCCTGTACTCCCATTCTTATAATTACCAGTCATTTAAGCTATGTTTGTAGGAGATGAGCACCTTGTTGAGAATGCAAAAAGGAAGGAAGAAAATAGTATCTATGAAGGCTTTACTATGTGCCCTTCAGAAGCTTATGTCCTAAGGCAGTAAAGGCAACATACATAAAGAAGTGAAAAGGGGGCAAGGAGAAAGTAGGAAGGTGGATCTGGGGCCCTCCACAAATTGAGGCTTTCAGAATTCTTACCAATGTGCAGAGGGCCTGGGTTTTGGCGGATATTCCAGGAGTGGTGGCCAGGCAGCAGAGGAGGCAGTTTTTGAGGTGGGGGAGGTTCAGCTTATATTTGTGGGAACATTTATACCTTAGAGAATCCTTAAATCCTATACTTTTGATTCCTTAGTTCCAACAATTTGTGACCAAGGGAACAAGATTCTTGTCTCCCAAGAATGAAAGGGATTTAAGTTGTAACAATTTTGTCAGTTTCTAACATGCTGGATCCAGATTTCCTTTGGGGTGTTTCTTACTTCAATGGTTCAGCCCCCATCCAGAAACTCAATCACTACTTGATAATATTCTGTATGCTGATATTATCTCCCCTTTGCAAGTATACAGCTCACAGAATTAATGCAAGAAGATTCTATTAAAAGAAAAAATAAAGACATCAAACTAGACACTATTCAGTGAGCAGCTCTATCCTGAAGATCTATAGAGCATCTCAGTCCAATCCTGAATAAGGTTCTGCTTTCAATGTGTCAGTAGGCAAGGCTTCCCTTATCAAATATTCCCAGCTATTGCTGTGAGTAGCGGGCTCCTCACTCCTCTTGTTTCTTTCCAGAAAGTACATATGTTGGTGTCTCAGATACTTCCCTCTCTGTGGTCTGGATGGCAGTGCCATGTTGTCTTTAGCAGGTGATACTTCCCAGTTATTGCTTTGCCTTCTCTTCCATGAGGCTCCTTTGAGATGGTGTTAGCCATTATTCTAAGGCAAAGCTGAAATCCTCTGCCAAGGAAAATCCCCTGCCTGGGCATAGCACTCACCACCATAGAGGGGAATGCTACCAGGCAGACTTTTCCTTGTCTGGAAGAAAATAGTCTCTTTTCATTACACACAGCTCTAATGATGCAGGACCATATTGGGACTTCCTTTCTTATGCATTGCCAACACTGGTTTCACAAAAGCCTACCTTTAGGTAACAGGACCCAGTTACCAAGTTTTTAAATGTTTCTTTCTCCATTTCTGGGTTAGCTATGCTAACTACTGTCCTTAATCATTTTTTTGGTGACTTGCATGAAGACATAGATAGTGTGTTAATCAAGTTTGTAGGGGCCACAAAGCATCAGATTTTTATTCCAGCAAAGAGCATGCACCTTTCAGGAATGTAGATCATCTAGACCAGAGGTGTTACACTAGGGCTTAGGCTATAAAATTATTGCATTCGGCCTGAAACAGATTAAAATGTAATTGGGAAATATTTAACAAAATTAATAAAAAAAAATAAGGTACAACATAAATAATGTTAATTTGTAGTTTTCTAAATAAATATGCAGCTGCAAGGATGCCTTTTTATTTGAGTTTGACACCACTGGTCTAGGACATATTGTCTCCTTAGAGATTTCAGATAAATGAGGGACCCCAGTTCACCTATTATTTTTGGAGAATATTATTATCACTGTCATGTGTCCAGAACTGCCTGTGTACAGGGTGATATTATCAAGCTGAAAGCAGATCATGCCCACATAAACAAAAAAAATCACAATATCTTACAGGTTTCCTGAATTGCTCAATTACTCATTACTCAGTTACTGAATCATGTCCATCCTAGCATTGCCATGTACCTATATACTAAGGCTGCTTTACAAAGAAATCTATTTAGTATTTTATTTTTCCCCAGTTACCTGTAAAATAATTTTTAATGTTCATCTTTAAAGCATTGAGCTCCAAATTCTCTCCCTTTCTCCCATGTCATCCCACCTCCATTGAAAAAGCCAGCAATTTGATATAGCTTATACATGTATAGTCATGTATATGTCTTTCATGCAAAAACTTTCCATAACACTTAAGTACAAGGGTTGCTTGACATTACTTCACTTAATCAGTCAATCACCATGAATACCACTTCACCTAATCAAGTGGCCTGCTTTTATGCTTCCAACCTAAATTATGCTTTCATCCTAAGTTACTTTTTTTTAAGGTGTATTTTTTTTTTTTGCAAGGCATTGGGGTTAAGTGGCTTGCCCAAGGCCACACTGCTAGGTAATTATTAAGTGTCTGAGACCGGATTTGAACCCAGGTACTCCTGACTCCAGGGCCAGTGCTTTTATCCACTGCATCATCTAGCCGCCCCTCTAAATTACTTTTTGAAATTTAATCTAATTTACTTTTTGTTACTTAAGTTCCCAACTATCTTCCTCCCTCCCTGTCTCACATTAAAGAAGGCCATTATTTGATACAGATATATAAATATATGTGAAACCATACTATGCAAACCTCTAAGTTCTTCTCTGGAGGTAGATAGCATCTTCCTTCATAACTCCTTTGTAGTTGATTTAAATATTATATTACTCACAATAATTTGGTTATTCATAGTTTTTCTTTGAACAAAATTGTTGTTACTATATACAAGAGGTAATAATGACCATGCCATCCTCTGGAATTGCCAGGTTCTCTGTCTTTTTTCCTCTAGTCAAATCTATCCCCACCCCCCAACCCAGATGGCAGAATCCCCAGTTTCAGTTCTACCAGTAGCAGGAATTTTGGTTTTCCAAGAGAAAGCAGAAGTTAACCATGTTTCCTATCATGAATCAGAAAGAAGAATGTAACATGTACTCACTTTGGAGAAAGTTATTATTGCAAGATTTTTACTCAAGGAAAAGAATAACATTTTAAAACTAACCACCACAGATCCCATAATTAGCCTAGCTTGCATTTCTGTCAGGGAGATAAGAAGGCCATTGTATATACCTATTTTACAGATAAGGAAAAAAAGCTCAATGATTTAGGATCCTTAGAGAATTTAGTGCTGCAAAGAGCCTTATTCTCATTCATGAGTAAGTTGAAGTCTAGTGATTTGACTAAGGATTGGGTATTCTTTAGGCAGTTGGGCTGCAGCTTTCTCTGAAGAATTTAAATCCTGCATAAAAATTACATAAAATAGAAGACATCCTTAGTTGGGATAAATCCAGTTTCCCGGATCCTTGAAAAGAACCTGGGTTCAAGTTCTATGCTTGCCATAGACTGACTTTATGATCTACCAAACTCCTTGCCTCCTCTGAGCCTCAGTTTCCCCATCTTCAAGATGAGATGTTTGATTTTTCTAAAGTCCCTTCCAACTCTGATAATTTATAATTTCTGATCCTTCCCTATTCCAAAACTACATTATTTTAATCCAAAATTTCAGCAAGTTTGTGTCACAGTTTTGGAAGAGCAACTATCTAGGTTGAACCTTGTTATGACAATGTGAGCATCATAAAATAAAATTTTAAAAAACCCAGTGAACAGTGAATCATCTTTGTTTTTATTCCAGTTTATGTAGTTGCTGAACTTCAGTACTGGTAGGTCTCTTAGAGACCTTCAGTACCATCCTGCCATTTCACAGATGAAAAAACTCAGAGTAGGGAAGTAATTTGACCAAAGTATAAACTAATTCAAACTTTTTTTCATATAAAAACATGATAGTAATTTTTCTGTGATATTAATTTCATAGTAGAATATTTCCTATTTAAACACAAAATGCATATGTGAAATTTATTTCCATTTAACATATATTTGTTAAGTTTCTTTATGTCAGAAGCAGCTTGGCAGAAAGGAAGAGTAGAATGCAGCAAGACTTGGGTTCAGATTCTGCCTCTAACATCCAGTTGTATTTCCCTGGCAAATCACTCAACCTTCAATATTCCAGGTGACTCTCTACAACTAATAGTTGCAGGGAAATATTGACTTCCATTGGCAGAAGGAATTCCCTCATCTAGAAATCCCACATACCAATAAAATCATAGATGTGATTCTTCTCCCCTTCAGCTATTGGTAGAGCCTTCCAAGCACCTTGTGATGCTATTTTGGTCTTCTTTGAAATGAAGGATAACAATCTACTAACAGGGTGATAGGGTAGGGGGAAGATCCCTTCCCTCTGGAAGGTTGTTATCTAATAGGGAAGATAAAACATGAATCAGAAGCCATCAAACAAAAATGGTAAAGATCTCCCTTGTCTTCAGAGAGATTGTATGCCACTTGTCAAGCAGATTAAATGGGGATTCTTTATTTTTTTTGGTATAAATTGAATTAAGATAATCTTTGAGGTGCTTTGCAGCTCTCATATTCTGTGATTCTGGTTTTTTTTTAAACTTAAGTGTAATTTTGCTTCTCTGGAGAATATACTGATGACATTGCTTTTGTGCTTTTTCAAAGTAAAGTATATTTCTTATTTATTCAATTGGTTGGTTGTCCTTTGTTCAAGAAGGGTCTACTATATGTACAGTACAGTAGGACTAGGGGAGCTAGAACATACAATAAAGACCTCCTCACTCGAAGAGCATATTATTACTCCTGACTTCTTACTGTTAGGTAAATGAGACAGGGAAAGACAAAACAAAAGGAAAACAGAAAAAAATTGTACTGAGATGACCTGATATGATCCTTGTTCCTAGGGAGTTAATCATCATTCATTCATTCGACCACCTCTTTTTATTATCTATGTTCCTCATAACTTTCATAAGTGAAAAAATAAAGTGGGCCAGTTATCCATAGCCAAAGTCATGTCCATTGGCAAACGTAATTTTTAGTGAATCAGAAGCTCTGGTTTTCCATTTCTTTTTGATTATAGAGATCTGACCTGATTTTGTGTTTTACCTGGAGCTGCCAAAATAAAGGAAAATAGAAATAAATAATAAAAAGTGCCACAGCCATGTTGATGGATCTGCCACAGAATTCTTGGATGTCTTAGAACAAAACTGTATTTGCTTTATCATCTCTTTTTGGGTCTCTTCCCATTTATGATGGCATCAACTGGTTTGTGCCCAAAAAGCTAAAAGATGTTGCACAGGGTGGTTTTCTGTTTGACCTTTGCAGATGAATTAGGGTCTTAAAACTGGCCAAATGGCCTTGAGTCCTAAAGCTGGGCCATTTGGCAGCTTTTGGATCCAGCCTAAAAAATGTGCAGTAAAAGAAATAGAGAATGTGAGAATCATCTTGCAAGTACATGAGCTTAAGCAGGTGTCTGAGTCTTGGGGAAGGAAAACTGAGATAAACAGGTTTTGTGAAAGGAAACAACTTGTCTTCCAATGGACTATGCCAACTGTCAGGAGAAAAAACATTTCTATTTTACCATATTAGATTGGTGGTATCTTTACACAGTGTGAAAGGGACCCTTGATTCTCTGGGGAATATCTAGCAAAACTGGAAGGATCTGTAACATAAATTTAATGATAGACTATATATGTTCTTTGTCCTAGTTCAGTTCAGAAAGTCTCATCACCACTCCTACTTCACTCCTTTGTATGGGGTGTCTTTTTTTTTTTTTTAGATTTTTCAAGACAGTGGGGTTAAGTGGCTTGCCCAGGGCCACACGGCTAGGTAATTAAGTGTCTGAGGTTGGATTTGAACCCAGGTACTCCTGACTCCAAGGCCAGTGCTCTATCTGCTGTGCCACCTAGGTGCCCCATGGGGTGTCTTCTCTCAATAGAATATAAACTCTTCAAGGTCAGGGAGTTTGTATTTGTACTTCCAGCACTTAGCACAGTGCCTGGACACATAATAAGCAATGTTTTTTTTTTGTTTTGTTTTTAGAAAGCAATGTTTCTTGACTGACTGATGGACCAAGTTGGAAGTAGTTTATGTATGTTTACACACATCTGATGGCAGTTTGAGGGGTTGTCTCTGTGCTGGGGAAGGAGGGTCACACTGAGAAATCACATTCTTCAAATTAAAAAATGTTAGAGATAGGTAGATTGTGCAAATTCTGCATTGGGTATGTAGTTTTCATGAATGAGCATTAACCATCAGATTGGAAGAAAAGGATTTAATTCTACTTTTTTATGGTTTCATCATCATTAGAAATTAAGTTAGTTTCTTATGATGATTTTTCTAAAACTGCCTTAAAATCTGTTCTCTTGGTTTCTATGACACTTTTAAAAATGTTGTTTGTCATACCATAGAACAAAGCAAGTTGAAGGCTTATTTCTATGTAGGTGCTTCTCCTACAGTGTTGAGGGTAGAAGTGACCTTCTAGGTCATCTAATCCTACCCCTAGATCCCATTTCTAGACCAAAAAAATTGTAACCAGAGAAGAAAGCCTCCTTCCTCAAAAAATCTACAACTAGTTGGGAAAATTATAACAAGTGTCTCTAATAAAGACCTTATTTCTCAACTATATATAGGACTGAGTCTAATTTATAAGAATCCAAGTTATTCCCCAATTGATAGTCAAAGGATATGTCTAAGGACAGTCAAAGGTTTCAGATGAAGAAATTAAAGCTATCTATAGTCATATGAAAAAGGTTCTAAATCACTGTTGATTAGAGAAATGAAAATTAAAACAATTCTTGAGGTTTCTAATATGGCAGAAAAGAAAAATGATAAGTATCGGAAAAGATAGGAGAAAATTGGGACACTAATCCACTGATGATGGAGTTGTGAACTGATCTAACCATTCTAGAGAGCAATTTGGAACTGTACCCAAAAGGTATAAAACTGTTCAGAACCTTTGATTCAGCAATACCATTACTAGTTTATCCCTAAGATATTAAAAAAATGGAAAAGGACCTATTTGCTCAAAAATTCTTAGAGTAATTCTTTTTAGTGAAAAAATATTGGAAGTTGAGGAGATGTCTATCAACTCAGGAATGGTTGAACAAGTTGTGATATAAGATATACTATTGTGCTATAAGAAATGACAAGCAGGATAACTTCAGAAAAACTTGACTTACATGAACTGATGCAAAGTGAAGTGAGTAGAACCAGAAGCACATTGTTCACAGGAACATTAATATCCTATTGTAATCAACCATGAATGACTTAGCTATTCTCAGCAATGCAATAATCTAACACAATTCCAAAGGATTCCTGATGAAAAATGTTATCTGTCTTTAGAGAAAGAACTGATAAAGTCTGAATGCAGATTGAGGCATTCTGTTTTTCTCTTTATTTTGTGTGTGTTTTTGTCTGTGTCTTCTTTCACAACATGACTGATATGGAAATATGCTTTCTATGATTGCATATGTTTAATCTCTGTAAAATTGCTTACTGTTTCAGGGAGAGGGAAGGGAGGAAGAAAACTTGAAATCAGAAAGAAAAAATTGTTAAAATTATTTTTGCATGCAGTTGGGGAAAAATAAAATAAATGAAATTGAAAATTTTCTTAAAAGATCATAGTCAGTTGGTGTCAGATCTAGGAGTTCTAACTCCTAGTGCATACTTTCCCTCTCTTCTTATCCCCAACAAAAGAATGCTTTACAAAACTATTCATTATAGAATATTTTTATCAAACTCCAATGGTGCATTTTATGATTTCTTTAACTAAGAAAACTTAGATTTTCATAAAACTTTTCAGGAAAATATTTAATGCACTGAATGATAGAATAATGGAGCGAGAGTAGACTTGATAGGTCACTTTTCCAGCTATTTCATCTTTACAGATGAGGAAACAGAGGCTCAGAACTCTCAAGGAGGTTTCTTGTCCAAAGTCACCCAGCATGTCAATGATGAGATCAGAATTAGAAGCTAGGTCTTCCCCCTTGCAATCTAGTATTCTCTCCTCAAAACCACATCTCCCCATATTTTCCTAAGGTGTATTCTTGTTTCATCCAGTTGCTTTGTGTTTAAAAGGATATTCTGGCATCCAGTTTTGCATTTTTCCAGATGTTCCTCCCACCTTGTTGAATGATGTTCCCTTCTGTATACTCTATGATGTATTTTAATCCTCTTCTCCTGTCTCTGCTCTGTGGATGATCTAGGCTTAGGAGAACCAATAAAGATCGTAAAGCTCTCAGCTGTTCCATCTCTTATTTCTGGGTGTGTTTATATTCATGACACAGTGTCTGCAATTGTGAAATTTACCCCCTAATGAGGACATCTATTTCCTGAGCCATATTCTTGGGTTTCCAGACATCCTGAAAATGGCCTTTGTACTTCATTTGTGGCCACCACCAGCCTTGCCCCACAAGAGTGATGTTTCCATGGTAACACATGCTCCTCAAATGGGAAAACAGAGGGAGACTCAGGGGAAAAGAGGGAAGGGGCTTTCAAATGCAAATAGCTAAAAAAAAAAAGGGACATAAATAAGACACTTGATGGTGTGTGGTGAGATCACATTCCACTATAAATGACATGGATTACTGACTCTCATCCATGCTCCAACTTAAAGTGTTCTCTCAAGTTTTCCTAGCCTGTTCCTCCTTCCTCTCCCTCTCAATGTACCTTTCTACCTTCTGTCCAATGGCTTTATGCATATCATCCCTCTCATTTGGCAAAGCAAAGGCAAGGACTGCATCTTGTTCTCATGTTTTACCAGAACTGAGCCCTTCACAGAGTGGGTGCTTAAATTTAGTCAGTTAAATATTAAGGCCCTACTATGTGGCAAGCACATCCAAACACTGGGGATATTTTTTTTAAAAGGAAAAAGACAGTTCTGTAGAGAAATTCACATAGCATATTGTAGCTATGTACAGAAAAACTATGTGCAGGATAAATAGGAAATAACAAAATCTAATTGTATAGCATTATGTATCAGACAGTGCTGTAAACTCTTAGGATATCTCTTTTAATACCCCCAACAAACCTGGGATTTAGGTTCTATAACTCTCTTTTTAAATATTTTTTTAAGGCAATGGGGTTAAGTGACTTGCCCAAGGTCACACAGCTAGGCAATTTTTAAGTGTCTGAGGCTGGATTTGAACTCAGGTATTCCCGACTCCAGGGCCAGTGCTCTATCCACTGTGCCACCTAGCTGCCCCCTATAACTCTCCCAGAAGTTGGGAAGATCTGAGTCTAAGACACATTTGTGGTTTTGAGCCTCAAGCTGGGATTTGAACTCAGTTCTCCTAGATCTAAATTGAGTACTCTTTCCATTAGCCCATGTTGTCCCTTCCCCAGTATCCATAGATATACATAGACTCTAGGAAGGAAGCATCACCTGAATAGCCACTTTGCATCAGGGCCATGAAACCAAGTTAGGCAGTGAAGTGAAGGCAGCAGAGAATCAGGCCAATAGGATACTAGCTTGTCCTGGGGCCCATCCAGGAGACATTGTTTGGACAAATAAAATTTCTCTCCCTGTCTTGTGCCTCTAGCTCCGAGTCATGTGGTGATAGCCCCCTGGAGGTTTGATTAAAAACTTGGAGCATCTCATAGCATCTTAGGTCTTATAGCCACAGAAAATGGTATGTAAAATGTCTCTACAACCTGAGAGGAGAAGGTATCAGAACATGGCAAGAGATGAAGTCTTTCAGGGCAGGGAATAGGACACATTATCCCTGGAAAGGAGGATCTGACCCTAGGCAAAATGGGGGAAGGACAGTAGAAGAGTGCTGAATGTGTCTTTAATTACTCTCCATAATGTGCCCCTCCCTAATACCTAAGAAACCTGAATTTCCCAGGTATCTTACTGTGGTGTCCAACTCATGCCTACCTTCTCCTGGAAATATCTTAGGTTCTGCATTGGGGTCCTCAGACATCAGTTTGGATTTATGAGTACAGTTTGAATTTGTTCTTCAAATTAGGTGCTACTCATTTTCTCTTGGTACTACCTTCCCTCTCCATATCTAAGGCTTTACTGGTAATCTAATGGTGAAATGAAAAATTCACTGAATATAGATTTAGAAGTCCAAAGTTAAGTACCAGGTAGACCATTTACTAGATAGAGGCTTCTAGGTGGTTCAATGGCCTTGGAATCAGAAAAACCTCAGTTCAAATCTACTCTCAGACACTTACTAGAATATGTAACTCTAAGCAAATCACTTTATCTCTGTTAAACTTCAGTTGCTTCATCTGTAAAAATGGGAATAATAGTATTAATAATAATTCTTATCCCTGAGAGTTGTGGTGATGATAAAAGGAGATGTTTGTAAATTGTTATACAGAAAAGCTACATCTTGGGGAAATTCATTCACCCCTCTGAGCCACAGTTTCCCCATATATAAAAATGGGGGAGGGTTGAACTAGATGATATCTAAGATTTCTTAGTTCTAAATGCTGTGATCCTTTTCTGAACTATTTTTTTAGGGGTTTTTTTTGCAAGGCAAATGGGTTAAAGTGGCTTGCCCAAGGCCACACAGCTAGGTAATTATTGTCTGAGACCAGATTTGAACCCAGGTACTCCTGACTCCAAGGTCGGTGCTTTATCCACTATGCCACCTACCCGAAGGAGAACCTTCTAAAGTGAAGACCAACTGTTCTTGACTCTTTCCACCATCAAAACTTTTCTTCTAGGAAACTCATCAACTTTCTTGAATTCAATAGGAAATAAGTAGATAGCCATTCAAGTTCTCTGAATAGTGAGTGCTACATGTAGCTCTATATTTAGAAGACTTAGGTTCAAATCTCACCTCTGTTTTTGATGATTTGTTGAAGTCTGGTAAGTCACAACCTCTCTGGACCTATTTATTTGTAAAATGAGATGGTTGGACTAGATGATCTGAGATCCAGTGATCAGACTGAGATATTAGGAAGGTTATCAGAAGCACTGGGGGATGATGCCTTGGAAAAGAAATTGACTACTGACAGGGAAACCACTTAGAAATATAAATTCAGTAGAATCTAAGCTCCTTGGAGGCAGAGGCTAGTTTTGTTTTTGTTTTGTCTTTGTATCTCCTACACTTAGCAGAGTGCCTTGCTCATAGTAGTTAACATAAGAAATGTTTTTTGGATTAGCTCAGAGAAAGCTAGGTAAAAAGAGCTGAGGGTCCACTAAAAATTAGATAAATGCAAATGAAAACAACTCTGAGGCTTCATTTCATACATATTAGATTGGCAAAAAAATGACCAAAAAAGGAGCAATGGCCATTGTTGATGGAACTGTGAGAAATTTGCTGTTGGTCTTGCCATTCTGGAAAGAAAGTCAACTCTCTATCTGAGAAGTCACTAAACTGGGACCTTGATTCAGCAAATACATATGTGCCCCAGAGAGATCAAAGGAAGAGGAAAAGGATCTCTTTGAATACATTTATTTTTGGCAGCTATTTTTGGTTTATAGAAAAGAACTGGAAAATGAAGAGAGTGTGCATCAATAGGGGAATAGCTGAAAAAAATCTTTTTAATGCCTTAACCTAATGAAATGAATCTCTAATGCTAGAATTTCAGACGCTGGTGACAGATTTGGGAGTGGGGAAGATCTTTTGATCTTTTGAAGCAGGAGAATCTTCTAAAATGAAGACCTCCATAAGGCTCATATTCCCCAGTGATATTGCAATCCCATAACTTTTTCAAGGAGCTATTACTTCATTGTGGGGAACCACTGATACAAATCCCAACCCCCTTCAAGCTCTAATAGTTTTGTGAACTGCTGTGACTAAAACAGTGTGACTGTCCCTGCTGGGAAGTAAGGAGGTACCATTCTAGTGATGAAGAACCTCTCAGAACTTAGCTAGGTTGGTCCTTGGAGGACAGGGATATACCCAAACCATCACCAGGCCTGTGCTAGAAAAGAAGACTTTCCAGTCAGGGGTGCTTTTCTCTATTTGGCTAGTTGAAATCTTTTTCTTCCTTAAAAGCTCAAATAAGGTGCTAACTCCTCTTTCTCCCCATGATTCATTTTTTTTTCTGTCCTCAGATTTTCTAAGATGAAGTAATAATTTTGTTTTTGTTCAGTTATGTCTTATTCTTCATGAGCCTATTTGGGGTTTTATTCAAAAAGATACCGGAGTGGTTTGCCATTTCCTTCTCCAGCTCATTTTACAAAAGAGGAAACTGAGGTAAACAGGATTAAGTAATTTGCCCAGGGTCACATATAAGTATCTCTCAGGCCAGATGTTCCATCTACTGTGCTACCTATTTGTTTCTACATTATGATGATGATGATGATGATGTTTGTCCTTCATTTTTGAAGGCCATGACATTAAGGAGATGATGACATGAACAAGCATGTGGCATCAGTGTTAAGTGACTTGCCCAAGTTCACTTAGCTAGTCTATCAGGAAGAATTGAACTCAGGTCCTGCTGACTCCAATGCTCTATCTACTGCACCGTCTAGCTGCTCCAGGATTCAATCTTTATATTCGTGTGTATAAATCATTTTCTTCTTCCAGTAAACTATGAGCTTCTTAAAAGCAAGGACTGGATCATTTTTCATGGATGAAAATGCCATTGTTTATTCTGTGTTAAGCACAGGCTAAATTCTGGGTATACATATAAAATGCTGGGGATACATATATCTTGCCTAAAGGACTTATATTTTAATGGGGGAAATAAACATATTAAGGAGTGGTGACCCAGAAGGAGAACTTTTGTCTTCAAAGTTCCAAGGCTAGTGATTGAGTCCTAGGGCACAGTTTAATGTAACCTATCCAGGAAAAAATGGCAGGATTGATTTGCAAATAGTTCATGTTTCCAGAACTGAAGGTATTCTGAGAGAAGAAAGGGTACTTTCAAGGAAAAGAGATGGCGCAAGGGGGCTATGGAAGAGTTGGCTAGAGAGAAAAATACTGCAAATTTCTTAGAGGCAGGGATTAAATAATTTTTCACGATTGTATAATACCAACATCAAGCTGGGGCCTTGGTACTTCATTAGGTGTATGTTTTTTGAAATGAACTGAACTGAATTGGTCGAACCTGCCAATTGTTTTTCAGAAATTCAATTAAGTTCAATTAAAAATATTTCTTTTTATTTAAAATTTTTTTTAAAATAAAGGCAATGTGGTTAAGTGACTTGCTCATGGTCACACAGCTAGGCAATTATTAAGTGTCTGAGGTTGGATTTGAACTCAGGTCCTCCTAATTCCACCATCTGTACTCTGTCCACTGTGCCATTTAGCTGCCCCTAAAATTTATTTATTAAGCAATTATGTGCCATAGGTCCTAGATGTATAATGTTAAAATAAGACCTCAATCCTGCTGCTTTCAATAGACATGGGGGAGGGGAGTATTTAATATTTTTAGTTATTTCAGTAGTGTTCAACTCTTTGTGACCTAATTAGGAATTTTCTTGGCAAAGATACTGGAGTTTGCCATTTCCTTCTCTAGCTCATTTTACAGATGAAGAAATGGAGGCAATCAGGGTTAAATGACTTGCTCAGGGTCACACAGTGATTGAGAGTAGATTTTTTTTTTTGGTAAGGCAAATGGGGTTAATTGGCTTGCCCAAGGCCACACAGCTAGGTAATTATTAAGTATCTGAGACCGGATTTGAACCCAGGTACTCCTGACTCCAGGGCCGGTGCTCTATCCATTGCACCACCTAGCTGCCCCCGAGAGTAGATTTGAACTGAAATTTGATGAGTTTTCCTGATTCCAAGTGCAGTGTTCTAACCATTGTACCACCTAGCTGCCAGTATAATTGGGTTGATTAGTTATAAAACATGTCAACAAGAAATTGTTATGAAAGGCAAATTTAGAATGTGTAAACATAAAAGTGTAAACATAAAAGTATAAACAGAAAACATAAAAAGTAAACATAAAAGGAATTTGTGGTTTCATAGGTACAAAGTCACCTTAAAAACTGTAGGTTGGGGTGGCTAGGTGGTGCAGTGCACCGGCCCTGGAGTCAGGAGTATCTGAGTTCAAATCTGGCTTCAGACACTTAGTAATTACTTAGCTGTGTGGCCTTGAGCAAGCCACTTAACCCTATTGCCTTGCAAAAACCTAAAAAAATAAATAAATAAAAAACCCTGTAAGTTGATACCTCTGTGAAACTTAAGTTTAAAAGAATTTCCTAGAGAACCCAGAGGTAGGTGACTCTCAGGGTCATACAAACTTGTCCCTAGATTTTCTTTGCTCTAAGGCCATTTCTATGATCATGATGGTTTGTTAGAAATCATGCTGGTAATATGAGCCTATACCCAGTTTGTTCGAAGATGTCCCTAAACTGAGGATATTCAGTCCTATCACAATTTCAACACTATAGAACCAGTTCACATCTAGGCTCCTGCCTGACTTCTTCTGGACTCCTCTGTTTTTGGAACCAATGTTTCACTCTTTCTCCACTGTCTCTGTTGGCTTTGGTCCTCTGGAGAACTTGTGGATCCACTGTGGACTCTGATTTTTCTTTCTTAGATTCTGACCAGAACCATGACCCTTCTCTTCTCCTCCAACCCCAACAGAGTTTTTTCTTTCTCCCCCATCCACTGCACCCTCTTTAATGTCCTGCTGAATACCTTTAAGTGTTGTTGTACCCTTTGTTGCCTGACCTAGGGGTCAGGTATTGATTAGAAATCCTGTCTTGAGTTTGCTTCTGTATTCTTTCTATTTTGGTCTGACCTAGTTTGGGAACTTTTGGTGGAGAAACATCCTCCCCTGGTGAAGATCAACAACTCTTCTGAAACTTAAGATCTTAGTAAGTTACCTGGGACCCTTGGGAGGTTAAGAGACTTATTTGCCCATCCATGCAAGGTAATGGAGAGAGACTTAAGCCTTGAGACATCTAGCTCACAGATTAACTTTTTATTTTTGTTCTTGCCTTGTGATTTCATCAGGGGGAATATCTCTCTCCGTCTATACTAGGTAGATTCAGCAATTCATTTGCAACTAAATCTTAGAGAGTTTTCAAGGCACTGAGAAGTCAAGTGACCTGCCTGTAGTCACATAGTTTATGTGTGTGTATCACAGGCATGACCTGAGCAGAGGTCATCTCAACTCTGAGTTGGTGCTTCTATCATCATCATCATCATCATCATCAGTAATCCTGCTCTTTCATATTCCTCCTTCTCATCACTAATGGTACTATGTCCACTGCTTTACAGCTATCTCATCAATCCTGGGAGGTAGGGACTGGTTTGATTTCCTTTTTACAGATGAGCCAACAGGCAAACAGAGTTTCAGTGACTCTTCCAGGGTCATACAGTTTGTGAGTGTCTGAGGTCAAATTTGAACTCAAGTCTTCTTGACTCCACTCCCAAGGCATTTGGGAGTCATCTTGCTACCCCTGGATCTCTCCCTCTCTGTCTGTCTTTCTTTCTCTGTATCTGTCTGTCTATCTCTTTCTGTTTTTTCTCTGTCTCCATTCTTTCTCTGTCTCTTCTTTCCCTTTTTTTCTCTCTCTCTTCTTTCTTGTCTCTGCATCCCCCCCTCTGTCTTTCTTTTCTCTCTCCCTCTTCCTTCCCCCTCCATATTTCTCTTCTTTCTCTCCTCTCTCTGTCTCTCTTTTCCTTCCCTCTCTTTCTCTCCCCTCTCTCCTTTCCCTCTTCTTTCCTACCTCTTTTTGTCTCTGTTTCTCTCTTTCCATCTGTCATTCTTTGTCTCTCATTATTTTCCTCTCTGAATAAATTATAATTATGCCTTAGAAATCAAAGTTTTTATACTGTTCTTCACATAGTAAATATTTATTAGTAGTAGTATTATTATTGAGAAAGCATCCTAACTTAAGAGAATCAGTAAGACCTGTGTTTATTTATGTCTTGCCTCTGATGCATATACCCAAAGCCACATGAACCCAAACGCTGTAGAAATCACTGCTTGGAGGCCACTCTGCCCATAGTGGGTCCTTTAAAACTTGATCAAATTATAATTTACTGCAGTAGTTAGGGACTCATGGCCTTGGGTGTACAGAGGAGACCCCTGCACAGCTTTGGAGAGCAGAAGGAATGGCTTCAGAGTCAGTCAAAATGGAGATATTTGTGTTTTCTGGGTCTTCATGGTCAATAAATTTTGAACTACAAGTGATTCTTTACCCCATCTTTCATGATTTTATGTGACTTAAGGGAATGAAAGCATAACATCCTGCTTCCCCATAAGCTCTCTGGCAGTGATGTTGGCACCAATTAAAGCTGAGTCTGTGTAATTAATCAAAACCAATTTGGAAACACTAGTGATTGGTTGGTCTGTTGTGCTGCCTGCTGCACATACAGTAGTTCCTCTGATTAGATGAGGAGACAGGCACATATGAACTTTTTACGGGTTTGTGGTGCTGGCTGAAAGTGTTGGCTATGTCATCCGAAAATGACTAATGAGGCCAGAAACTTAATCCTTGTGAGTGAGCTTATGAAGAAGGCCTGCTGTCTATACTTGGCTCCAGTTTTGTAATACAGATGGAAAAGAGACTGAATGGGTAGTGGAAAAAAAAACATGGGACTGGGGAGTCAGGAGACCTGCCTTTTAGCTCTGGTTTTGCTGCTAAGTAGCTGTGTGACCTTGGGTAAGTCCCTCCCCCTCTCTGAAATTCACTTGTTCCTAGCAAACTAGAGAAGGGCACTGTAGTGGAGAGTAGGCTTCAAGGTTTTGAGGGTTGATGAGGAAGCTGGGGGAAGCCCTTTCCAAGGTGTGAGACATAAAGGGAAGCCATCCTTAAGTCCTGATGAGACAGACTGAAGCCTACCCTTGCAGGGAACAATGAGCTGCTGTATCAGGAACAGCTCTGTGTGGACCACCAACAATAGTCACAGGCAGCTGCCATCAGAGGAGGCTCACTGTTCTGGACCCCAAACTCAGTCCAGGAGGGGAGACCCATTGAGAGACAGCATGTAGGCCCTGTTTAAGGGCTTTAGAAATAGTATCTCATTGGAATCTCACAATAACTCTGGGAGGTAGGTACTGTTATTATCCTTATTTTACAATTCAGGGAACTGAATCAGAAAATCAGTGACTTACTCAGGGTCTCACAACTATTAAGGCAGCTATCTCAAGATCATATATTTAGAGCTAGAAGGTGCCTTAGAGGTCATCCAGTCCCATTCCCTCATTTTACAGAAGAGGAAACTGAGGTCCAGTTATGTTAAATAATACATAAGTAATAAGGTTGTATGCATGGGAAACGGACAGAGCTGAATTTTAAACTATGGTACTCTAATTTCAAATCCAGCACTGACAAAGACAGCAAAGGTTTTATATAACAGACCTTCAGGAGTGGAGCAATTTCTGGGGCCACAGTAAGCCAACTTGTAGCTTTCCTGAGCAAAAGCCACCTCTGCCCCCTTCCTGACAAGCTACCATCCAGGTTTTACTCCTCCAGGGGATAATGGGGGAAAGTGGCCAAGATGGCAAAGGGTCTCAGGACCATGCTGGTTGAGAAGCTGTCTTATTCAAGGAACTGTGCATGTACAATCTAGAGAAGAGAAGAGAAGATTGGGGAGGACATGATAGTCTTCCTTAAGCATTTGAGGGACTGTCTTGTAGAAAAGAGATTAGCCTCATTATGCTTTGCCCTGGAGACCATGGATGGATGTACAGACTGGCAGATTTTGGATGAGTGCAAAAAACCAAAACCAAAAAACCCTTCCTAACAATTAGAACCATTTAAATGTGGAAAGAACTGCCTGGGGAAAAAACTGAGTTTCCCCTCACTAGAGATTTTTCAAAGAAAGATGAGATGATAATTTATCAGGTATAGAATGCCTCCAGCTACTAGAATGTATGCTTCTTGAGGACAGAGACTGCTTGCTTCCTTTTATTTTTTTTATGTTCTATTCAGGGCCTTCAGTACCTTGAAAATGTGTTCTCTCCTCCCTTCCTCCTCCCTTTGCTCCTCCTCATTTATCTATTCTTCTATCTTTCCATTTAGTTATCCATTTATTCTCTATCTTTTGTCTGTTCTTTCATCTACTTTCTATTCTTCCATATATCTCTCCATCTTTGCATCTTCTATCCATCCATTCCCCTCTTTTTACATCTTCTGTCTGTTATTCTCTCTCTCTCTCTGTCTCTCTCTTTCTCTCTGTCTCTCTCTTTCTCTCTGTCTCTCTCTCTCTCTCTCTCTCTCTCACTACTACTAGTCCTTCGGTATTGAAGAGGATCACACCAACCAAACAAGTTATTGGGGACATGAGTTGCACAATTTTGTTTATTAAAGTGAGGCATATGCTGGGCAAGGCATTCTTATCATTTGCCTTTACTAGAGTAGTTCCACTCCATGACCTGATTGATAGAAAACAGGACTATGGAATCTCTTGGCCTTAAATTGGTTTGCTTCTTCCTGGATCATGAAGGCACCACAGCACATCAGTATTGATATCTGGCAACTGGGTGTGATGACCCAACACATCCTAACTTGTCTCTTGATGGACTGCCTAGCCATTTTATCTTTCTGTTTTCTTTGTAACCTTGGTGCTTAACATAACTCCTGGCCCATAGTGGGTCCTTGTTTACTAACTTGTTCTGATATGGGTTGGACTTCTGTAGTCAAATCTGATGACAAGATTTTGGGCTTTTGGGGCAGAGCTCATAGCCTGCTGAGTTAGTCATTGGACTTTCAGATAATTTTTAACAGAGGTAACTCTAACTCTTCCATAGAGAGAAAGAATATATTCCAATCATGGAGAACATAAATGTGTTCCTAGGTGTGGCCAGACACACTCTAATTTCTCAATTTTGTTGTTGTTTTTGTCTCATTTTGAAAGTTGAGTTAGCTGTTCATTTAAGAACATTGAATTTAATTAAGTTTCAGATTTTTTAGTCTGATGAATAAAAATTAATGTTGCTTGTAATTGAGTAGTGAATAAGTACTCATCCTAAAAAACCCTCAGTATACCTTATAATGAAATGTGATAACAACAGTTAGAGCTCACATTTCTATGGTTCTTTAAGATTTTTTAAAACCATATATACATATATATGTATATACATACACTTTTTTTAATGACCTCGGGAGGTAAATACTATTATTATCCCCATTTTACAGATGAGGAAATTGAGGCTGAGAGGTCAAGTAACTTGTCCAGGATCACACAGCTTGTAAGGATCTGAGGTCAAATTTGGACTCAGGTCCTTGTATCTTCAAGTCATACCCTCTATTCAATGTTAACACATTGCTGCCTATGATAGGAAATCATGTGCATGAAAACACAAAAGCATGATAGCACAAGGGACATCTGGGAGACAAGGAGAGATCCCCTTTTGCCTAAAGCATAGAGTGTGCATGGGCAGGGGGGAATAATATAAGAAAAGGTTTGTAAGGTAGACTGATATCAAGTTGGGAAGCCTTGAATGTCAGGCAGAGTCATCCCTCTATAAAAAGTCACCTGAAAAAGTATATGCCCCAAATGTGGTGACCTAAGTAGATGTCTGTCTGGTCTGTCCTGCCATGGTCTAGTTCTGGGACTTATTGGAAGACTTGGCCCAATAACTTAAAAGGTGTATGAACTTAACTTATTTCCCCTGAGTTGTTTGGTTCTGAATCTCAGTTTTGTTGTTGTTGTTGTTGTTGTTGTTTTTACTGAAAAATGGCAATACGACTATCTTTCTTAGAGAATTGTATGACTCAGGTAAGACAACATGGAATCATCAATTACTAAAAGAAGGTGAACTCTCATCACAATTATCTTCTTTTTTGTAATTTTATTTATTTTTTTCTAAAAGAAAGATTTTATTTATTTTGAATTTTACAATTTTTCCCCTAATTGTGCTTCCCTTCCCCCACCCCCACAGAAGGTAGTCCGTTAGTTTTTACATTGTTCCATGGTATATATTGATCTAAGTTGAATGTGATTAGAGAAAAATCATATCCTTAAGGGAGAAAAATAAAGTATAAGAGATAGCAAAATTACATAAGAAAATAACTGTTTTCTTTTAAATTAAAGGTAATGGTCTTTGGTCTTTGTTCTAACTCCACAATTCTTTCTCTGGATACTGATGTTATCCTCCATCACAGATACCTCCAAACTGTGCCTGATTATTGTACCGATGGAATGAGCAAGTCCATTAAGGTTGATCATCACCCCCATGTTGCTGTTAGGGTGTACAGTGTCCTTCCGGTTCTGTTCATCTGGCTCAGCATCAGTTCATGCAAATCCCTCCAGGCTTCCCTGAATTCCCATCCCTCCTGGTTTCCAATAGAACAATAGTGTTCCATGACATACATATACCACAGTTTATTGAACCATTCCCCAATTGAAGGTCATTCACTTACTTTCCAATTCTTTGCCACCACAAACAGGGCTGCTATGGATATTTTTGTACAGGTGATGTTTTTACCCTTTTTCATAATCTCTTCAGAGTATAGACCCCCCCAGTAGTGGTATTGTTGGATCAAAGGGTATGCACATTTTTTGTTGCCCTTTGGGTGTAATTCCAAATTGCTTTCCAGAAAGGTTGGATGAGTTCACAATTCCACCAACAATGTATTAGTGTCACAGATTTCCCCCATCCCTTCCAACACACAATTCTCTTCTTATGGAGCCTAAGAGCCCTAGAAGAAATCATGTGTCTCTGAAGTATAAAATGGGTCCTAGGAAAGCCTCTAAGCCTTCAATGGGGCAGTATCACTTTTCAGATCTTGCCAAGGGTGTCCAAAGACTTTGTCCAGGATTTGGCAACTGAATATAGGACTGGGAACCTTTACACTGCTTTACATTGCCTTGTAAAAAAACAACTGACCATGTGTCTGCAGACTTAAGGCATAGTATCTAAGTTTCCTAAGATATAGTTCTGGGAGGATCTTAAGAGATCATTTAGATAAACTCTCATTTTACAAGTGGGAAACTGAGACCCAGGTTTTAGGGGAGTGACTTGCTGAAGATCCTGTAGGATGTGGGCAGGAGAGACAAGATTCTAGTCCAAAGTTTCTGATTTCAAAGCTTTACTCTTTCTTCAGTGTCCTGCCTCCCTATGCTTATCATAAGGTCAGAGTCAATAGGTGCAGGGCAGACAGGGAGTAAGGGAGTGGGAGTGGGGCAACAAAGAAAAATCCTTGAGATTTTACTTGGGAGTCCTGGCATGGATGGCTTCTTTTTTTATTGGACTCTTTATTGGTTGAGTGAAAACTGGCCTGTCAGTCCTGTACACAGTCAATCCCAAACTGGTCATTTCCTCCAGAAATGCTGAATGTAAGCCTGAGCCAATACTGCTGTCAACAGCTGACCTAGGAAAAAAAATCATCACAAAAATCACCCTCTTCCGAGTAAAATTGAAAAAGAATTGGGCCAGGAAGTACGCTGTAATTTCAACTCCTCAATGGCTGTCTGCTCCAAAACAGCTGATGTCAATGATGTGGCTAACATCTGGAGGACAATTAATGAGACCTGAAAGCTTTTTGGCCTTGTCTCTAGGCTGCATTTTCCTTTACCCTTCTAGTCTGTCCCAGGTTAAGCCAATTTCTTCCCCATGAGGTTCTCCTAAAAGGTCTCACCAGTCATGAATTGTTGTTTGGAGTTGAGGTGTGGTCATGTTTTCATGCTTTGGATTTAATTTGGCTCATCTTTTAAGCAAGGTTCAAAACATTTTCTCAGGCAG